>NW_028274812.1:59349509-59659114 GCF_037043125.1 Eumetopias jubatus | reverse complement strand
AACACTACATCAAAAACTAATGATGTGCTGTATGGTGGCTAACTTAACATAAGAAAAAAATAATAAAATATAATATTTATCCTTGGTAATTTTAGTGTGTTAGCTTGAAGAAGTACATTCTCTTTCAAAGTTTCTCACACTGAGACCAAGGGACCTCTTCATGGGAATCAGTGCTGGTGCTCATTAAAATAGACTTCTGGGTCCTCCCCTAAAACCAACTGAGTAAGAATATTTAGGGGTGGGACCTAAATTTTGAATTATTAACAACTTTTGAGATGACTACTGCACTACTGTGTGAAATTAGTTAATAATTACCACCAACTTATTTTTTTTCTCCTAAGTAAGGTTAAAAGGAAACATAAATAAAACCACCACTACAAAGATGATTTTAAAAACTCCCTAATAACCAACCTATCTTTATTTACCTATATATATGAAATATCAGGGAATATGAAGGTATTTCATATAACCAGCATGGCCCCAAGATCATTTCCCAGATGGGTTTTTATAATGCAACCAGATTTCTATTCTCCATAATTCAAATGCCACATTATGTAAATCCTGTTGATACGAAGAACATAAGGGAAAATAAAATATGACCCTAAATCTTCATTAATTATTTCAGTCTGACTTGTCAACTTATCATTTTGCAAATTATTTTCTACTGCAGCCAAGAGAAATACTAGTTATAACTTAAAGTAGCAATTTCTTTTTATTAAATGATCCATCACTTCTTGTTCAGTAAAATAAACTCTTTTCCTTACTAAGAATTTTCTGTTTAGAGGCTCCAACAGAAGCCATTACAAGGTTTTGGGTCTCTATAACATACTTGATTTTGGTTTGTTAATTTGGTAATTAATTTAAACAGACATATAAAAATTATAACAGAGAGGACAGCACTGTTTCATTTGGCAGAAATAACTCCAAATTAATCTTAGAAACACTACTGATAACCTAACAGCAGTTAAATGGGCATGTGTCATTAAAATAAGATTATAACAATAGATTCAAGTCAACATTAGTAAATTTTAATTGTTTTATGAAACTGTTTATATTTTTACTTGAGGTTTGTTAGATTAATACATTTAAAAATATTGTATATACTTGTTCTTAGTTTAAAAAGCCATTTAGTTTAAGAATATATAATTGAATCAGTCCTGAGATAGGAGAGAAAGTAGGTGAATTTGCATTTTGGTCCTGTTATTTAATGCACCAAAGCAGATTAAAAGTAATGAAAGAATGAAAGCTGAGATAATCATTCGGAAAAACTAGAATGTTTAAGTAACTCATTGTTTCAATGTATTCAGAGGGAAGGATATATTATTTGAAAAATACCAAAAATTCTACTTTGAAACATTATTAAAGAGCAGTGACTTAGAACAAACTATTTAATCTCTTCGATTCTTATTTTCCCCACTCCACAGAGAGTTACTAGAGTCAAAGGATTACTATAAAGTTTGAAGTACATAATGTAAGTGAAAACACTGCATTTAGGAAAGTCATAGCTCTCAAACTCTAGAACGCTTCAAAATTATCTAAAAACATAATTGCTGCTCCTTTCCTCCACCACTCTTTCAGATTAAGTAGGTGTGAGGCAAGCCAGGACTCTGCATTTCTTTTCCTTTTTTTAAGATGTATTTATTTATTTGAGAGAAGGGGGAGAGGCAGAGGGAGAAGCTGGCTTCCCACTGAGCAGGGAACCCAGATGCGAATGGATGCCAGGTGGATCCCAAAACCCTGAGATCACGACAGGAGCTGAAGGCAGAGGCTCAACTGACTGAGCCACCCAGGAGCCCAAGACTTTGCATTTCTAACAAGTTCCAAGGAGATGCTAACGCTCTTTGTACAGCAACTTTAAAAACCTCTGTCAGAACTGGTTAAGTATCAGCACCACTGTAAGAGTAATAAACAATAAAGTGAATTTGGACTAAAAGACCAAATGGTGAGATCAGTAAATGACTGCTATAAATTGACACCTATATATTTATTCCTCATTGATGCAAGTGCGTACATATCTAACACCACACAAAATAATTTAAAAAGCCACTTATCCTTTAAAAGCTTTTGTAAAGGTGTTGTGTACGATGGATGAGAAGTAAAAAGAAAATTAAATGAATACTTAAACCTGAGATTATTTGAAAACAGGAGAGAGGTAGGCAAAGATTAACTGAAATGTTGAATCAAAGACTCTTCCCTAGAAATTTCCACTAAGAAGGAAGACTGAAAAGGAAATATTTGAAAAACAGACAACAGAGCAGATAGATGTTCTATAGAAAATGCTGCTGAGGAATGACATTCTTTAATATATGGTATTCACTCTCACGCCGGTTTAAAGAATGAGGCCTGAGGGTGAGGAGTTTTATGTCCTAGTGGTTTATGCTTTCACTCTAACTGCCCTGTTAGGTGTCTTGCTCTCAATTCTTTTGAACTTTCTTAACCCAGGTTCCCCAAGAGAATTAAGTCCTAATGACCTAAACAAAGAGTGATTCTAAAACGGCATGGTCCCCAAACCAGCAGCATCAGCATCCCCTGGGAACTTGTCAGAACTACAAACACCACCTACCACAACAGCAACCCTCAGTTTGTTTCCTGAATTAAGAATTCCTCATATCAGTGAGGTCATATGATACATGTCTTTCTCTGATTGACTTAGTTCGCTCAGCTAATACCCTCCAGTTCCATCCACGTCACTGCAGATGGCAAGATTTCATTCCTTTCGATGGCTGCATACTATTCCATTGTGTGTGTATATATATATATATATATATATACCACATCTTTATCCATTCATCTGTCGATGGACATCTTGGCTCTTTCCATAGTTTGGCTATTGTGGACATTGCTACTATAAACATCGGGGTGCACGTACCCCTTTGGGTCCCTACATTTGTATCTTTGGGGTAAATACCCAGTAACGCAGGGATGGGGTGGCTGGGTGATAGACATTGGGGAGGGTATGTGCTATGGTGAGCGCTGTGAATTGTGCAAGACTGTTGAATCACAGATCTGTACCTCTGAAACAAATAATACATTATATGTTAAAAAAAAAAAAAGAAGAAGATAGCAGGAAGGGAAAAACGAAGGGGGGGGAAATCGGAGGGGGAGACAAACCATGAGAGACTATGGCCTCTGAGAAACAAACTGAAGGTTCTAGAGGGGAGGGGAGTGGGGGGATGGGTTAGCCTGGTGATGGGTATTAAAGAGGGCATGTACGGAATGGAGCATTGGGTGTTACATGCAAACAATGAATCATGGAACACTACATCAAAAAAAAAAAAAACAAAACAAACAAAAAAAACTACAAACACCAGATCTGAGTCAGTGACTCTGAAGATGGGGCTCAGCAATCTGGTTCAACAAGCCTTCCAGGTGATTCTGGTATATGTTATGTTAACATCTGAGAGCCCTGCATCAAGCCATCTGTTATAAGTTGAAAACCAAAACCAAAACCTTCCCTTTGCTCCATCTGGAACATCTTGGTATCTTTGGGAGGACGGAGAACACAGGCAAATCATTTTCTCTGCTTTATAGGTTTGAACGGGGAGTGCCACTACAGATGTATTTCAGATATCTTGTATACCACAAGAGTGCAGAAGCACAGAATAGTTTTTATTGCTGCAGTCATATTACCACATCCGCGTTATCAGGTAAATGCAACTTTAAAAGGTTTGATTCTGCATGCTGTGCATCCAGGAGACATTTGTGCTGGGATACTACAAGTAATTACAGAGTTCTCATTTTAGACCTGCCAATGCTGGCCAGCTGAAGACACTCAAATCATCTGAAAATCTTTTCACATCAGTACACAGTTTCTCCATTTATTTTTTGCATTTGCATAGTATTCCATTAACTTAGAAATACCATAATTTATTTAACCAGTCCTTGTTTGATGGACATTTATGTTGTTTCCAATCTTTCATTATTTAAAGCAATGATGTAATAAATAACTGTTCACAAGGTTTATTTCACATGTTTGTGAATATATTTGTTGGATAATTTCATAGAAGTGAAATTGTTGGGTCAAATATATATGACTATTCATTTAACTATTTCCTTATTGTGAACACTGTTTTGTTATTGGAGATTTTCTTCTTATTAATTTGTAGGTGTTCTTTGTATATGGAAGATAATATACTTTGTCTTTTTCTATATTGCAAATATTTTGTTCTAGTCTACACTTTATCTTTTGACTTTGTTTATGGTGCCTTGTTTAGTATGGAAACAGTTAATTTTTCTTTAAATCTATCAGCATTTTTCTCTGTGGCTTCTGAGAAATTTACAGAAAATTAATCATAAACATTTGAAAAGGTGCTGAACTTCACAAGCACTCTGTGGCTCTGGTAATCCAACAGTAAGCACAAATAGCACTGGATTTTGCTCTCACAAATGGATATCTGGAAAGATACCCATAATACAGTGCTAAGTGAAAAAAAAATCAAGTTGAAGAACAATTTCCATAGTATTATTCTGAGTATATAAAGGATGTGTGTGTTTCAAAGTAGAAATATGGATGGACACCCACCAAATTAAATACCTCACAAAATGAAAATGGGAGTGGGGGAAGATAAAAAGATGTTTCCTTTGTATATCTTCTATCGTTTGCCTTATCCACTGAAACAAGCCCTAATAGTGTTACAATGAAATATATAAATTATACTGAACAGAAAAAATGATCAATGATGATAGTGAGGTTATAAGAGTTTATTTATAATGTACTACTATACTAATATATTTGATATGATTATTTTATTGCTAAGGAATTTATGGTGTCAAAGTAAAAACTTAAAGGAAACTTAACAATTTACTTATAAGGGCGATGGTGGTACTTTTGATCTAAGTGACAAATTTATCTTGATTCAGAGTACCTGGAAATGCTTTAAGAAGAAAAGAGAGATGTTCTCATAGAAGAAAATAAATAGCATTTCAAAGGAAAGTATACAGAGGTCAAAGGTACAGAGAAGAGAGAAAATCCTTAGCATGGTCCATTTTGACAGAAATGGACATGTGGACAGAGGAGCAGTAATATCTGGAAAACCAAGTAACAATCTCATTATAAAACATGTGTTAAGATAGAAAAATCCATTTAAGACTCAGAAAAAAAATGATACCACTAAGAGCGATACTTGAGAAATTATTATGTTAGAAGTAGATTTTAAACTGAATAGAGAGAAGGCTATCACTGTGAAAAAAATATGACTCAAGGAAGTATAAAAGAAAACAGCAGACAAAACACAGGAAAAACCAGAGATGATTTTATCATTGTAAACTGATAGGACAATCAACAGGAAAAAAACTTTAAGGGGTGGGGCTAACTTAAAAAAGGGGGTGCTCTGTTTTTTTGTGAAGAGTCAAGATGAGCAAGAGAGTACTTAGGAATCTCTGAGAGTTAATATGATTGTTGGAGACAGATCTGACAAAAGGGAACTCTGATTTAAACATTTTAAAATATAGCTCTACAGCCACTGAACTGCTTGAAAAGTTAGTATAAGTTCATAAAAACTGATTAAGAAAAAGAGAAGAAGCCCTTTTACCTACACGGGGAGATGGATGTTACTAATACAGTAAAATTAAAATAATAAAGGGATGCTTTCAGATAGAAGTGATATTGATTCTTTTGACCATCTAATGAATTCATGTGCTCCTTCCCTTAAGCATTAATCCCTTAAGCATTAATCACTGACTACCTTTTTTATTTTTAGCTACCTTTTATTTTAGCTATGCTTGACATATCTCCTCTGCAAGTCTGCCATCATCCAACAATTACATGACAGACACTGGGGACATAATAGTGGGAAAGCCCAGCACCGGTCCCTGTGCTTTTGGAGCTTCTATTTAGTAGTTACTATGCTGAAAGACTGGAGTCTGAGAAGATGGGGAACACAGAAGCTGCTATTCATTACATCAACAACTATGGGAGAAAACAACAAAAAGGAAAAAGAAATGAAAAGCATAACTGAAAAATTAATTGGAGTCCCCTCTTAAAGTTAGCAAATTACTTGATTTAAAGGTCATGACATTTCAATTTCTTCATTATTGGTCTTTGGGTGCCATCTCTCTAAATTCTCTTCCTGTTGTTCAAAACCTTCATGCATTTGTATGTTTCCAGACCTTTGCTCATGTTTTATTTTATTTAGGTCTCCTGCCAAATCCTCCTGTGGAAATTCTACAAACCTTTAAACCTGGTTCTAATGACTCATCTCCAATCTCTCTAGAGAAATTAATCATTCCCACAGAACTTTGTTCATACTTGTGCCTTCTGTCATCTCAGCATATACATAGGTTTTCACCCTGATGTTAATAACTACTAGGACTAACAATAAAAGGCATGATTTATTAAGTGCTTATTATATGCTAGGCCCAGTACTAGGTGCCATGCATTGTTCTCTATCTCACTATTAACACAATTAGGTAGGTAATACTATTAGTGTTTTACAGATGAGAAAACTGAAGCTCAGAGTTTTAATAACTTGGTACTCATTCAAGAGCAGAGTAGAGAATTAGCCTCATTTGAAAGCCTACTTTTTTTGGATCACATTATATTCCCTCCCTGGGTGTTGCCTAAAGGCAAGGTTACATCTTACTCATTTTGAGGTCTCCTTGTCATCCCCTAACCCACTCTCCAAACTATCATTCAATCAGTAGATACTCAATAAATGATAGCTGAAATTAGTTTTCACAGAAAACATTAATTTTTTAAATAATTTATAAGCAGAAATTTGAATTTAAAAGTTTATAAATTATAATAGTATGTGGGCTGAGTTAATACTTTCACTGATACATTTATGAGAATATGGGGTATCAAGTTAACTTCCAATTACACAACTAGATAATTAACTTTCCTGGATTGTTTTTTAAAAATATATTAGCAACCATCTCACTGATATTTAATGAACTGAAATTGCTACTGATTAGTTTTCTCATACTATGGTAAAGCTGCATGTGTATGTATTTTAATGCCATTGCAGAGTTCCAAATATGTGATTTAAAAAAGAAACAACTTATAAAATGAGCTATTCTGAGAGCATCTTAAAAAAAAATTCTGGACTTTGAAGTCAAAGATAGTTCCTAAATCAAAGCTACCTATATTTACAATGAATCAAATTAGTCAAATTCATCAACCAAAACAATGTTCTACTGATGGACATGAATAAAGAAAGTATTCTTATGTTTTACAATGGTAGAAAATTTGACACTACTCTATCTGGATTACATCCACAAAACTATTATTACTAAAAGTTCAGCTCTGAAAATAGGGCTAAAATAATAAAATTTAAAATCACCTATTTTATTAATCATGGGTGTAACAACTAGCATTTATTATCAGATATTCCTGGCAACCAACGAAAATTATTAACACATATTTTTTAGTTTAAAATGATGTGGTTAAATGTTTATCAGATATACCATGAAAATACAAACTACCTCAAATAGGGTTAATTTACCTTGTCCTACCTATATCATAAAACTGTATAATTCACTGTCTAGTCTTCATGCATTAAATTATGCAAATAAACCAAGAAAAGTAATCTGGAGTAGAGAGAACTGGTTCTGCAGCTCCAAGCTGTGTAATTAGATCTACACTCGGCAATTCACAACCACCTCTGGACTCTCATGCTGAGAATCTGCAGTTCTTCTCAATAAACCTAAGCTTTTAAGTGATAAACAGATCCAGGTTATCATTACTGAATTATATTTAGGGCATTACCCTGCAAGCGAAATATTCTTTGCAAATTTCTTTAAAGGAGTAAGTTTTAATATTTATCAGTTTCCATGTTTGAGTTATAGGGAGCTTTAACTGCTATATTTGGTTAAAAGAAATCTACGATACTTTACATTTTCTAAACCCTAAAAGACACTTGTTATCAAAATGTATACTAATAATAATGAAAACAAACTTGGAGGACTTAGTGTACACTATACACCATGACAGCAAAAATACATATCCTTTTTTCTAGCTAAGTCCACTGCAAAGAATATAATCTTATAATCAATTCACCATACATCAGGACATTGTGCAACATACTTAGAAGCATAAGACAGTTCTATTCAGCATAGTTGCTAAAATATTAAGATTACAAACTTACAGAGAAAAAGTGTTTTTAAAATTTCAAAATGATTAAGTATTTTGAATGTATTTTCCCTTTACTATAAACTTTAATTAAAAACAATTTTTTCTTAAGACATTAAACATATGTATATCTTCTAGAGGTAATACAATTTATGTTATCTAAAAGATGCTTGAATAAATTTTCTATAAATTCTTCAGATCTTGTTCATATGTGCACCATATACATTTATACATTCAATAATCTGGAATCTGAATTCATTTTCTTTTCAAGTACACTTCACACCCAGTGTGGAGCCCAGTGAAGGGCCTGAACTCATGACCATGAGATCAAGACATGAACTGAGACCAAGAGTCGGACGTTTAACTGACTGAGCACCCAGGAACCCCTGAATTCATTTTTAAAACATTCATTAGATTTCTAAACTTAAGTAACTTAACAATAGTATATATGCTATTGATGAAAGTGAATTTTATACATTAAAATTGTTTTAAGCACAGAAAATATTAGAATTTTCTTCTAGTTTTTTTATAAAATACAAAAGTAAATAAACATATCAAGAATATTAATTTTACTTGCTCATAATTACTTAAACAAATTTAAGATATACACAAACTTAGTTTTTTTGTTTAAGAAAAAATTCTAATCAATCTAGACAAAAACACTTATCTGATGCCAAACTAACCTATATAACCTATTTTAGTCTTATTTTGAATGCCAACAGAGTTTTAGACCCATGTTTCAATCATAATTCAGCATCTGTATAGTAGAAAAGCTTGGGCCAGTTTACCTGTGTTTCGTTTTTTTCACCTGTAATTTGGAGATAATAGTACCTGCCTTACAAGGCTGATGTAGATACAACAAACAATAATTAGAAAATACCAGAAAAGAGCCTAGCATATAAAAGGTGGTCCATTCAGTAGGAAAAAAAGTTTAGTTGTTTTACAAAGGTCTTCCTTACATTCATTCTAAATCTGATCCCTACACATCCCACTCACTGGGACCAAGATCAGTATTGTTCTCTAAGGCAAGAGAAAACAAATGTACTTGTTTTCACACATAAGAATTCTTCAAAGATTTGAAAAATTCTATCCTACCTCCAGTTGACTGCGCTTTCCTCAGCTAAACATCACCAGTTCTCATGCTGTTTTCCATAAATGATAGTTATTATGGCTTGCTATAGTTGCATTTTTATTCTTTATTCTTTCTTAATATAAAAAGAATGTACTGGAGAGAATTTGTTGAAGGAATGATTTGTTTAAATGTGTATAGGCTTTATGACTAAACTGTTCTCAGCTTGATTATATAGTTTAATATGACTTTACATTTTATTCTCAAAGATGTATCAATTTGAACCATAATTACTGAGAAACCTGAAAGAATGTAAAAGGCATCTATTGGCATCCATTTCTTTAAAAAATGTGAAAAAAGATTTTTTAATAATTGAAAGATCATATACTTTCTGAAAAGAATCTTTTAAAAAATTTCATCACTAAAAATTATTGCGTTGCTGTAGATTTTTCACACATACAATTGATGATTTCCTTAGGCCAGATTTTTCAAGGGGAATTTACAAGCACATTCTCTGCATGCATTCTCTTCTCTCTGCAGGGCAATAATGGGTTAAATTAAAATATCAGTTTTGCGAGGGGTAAAAACAGTGAAAGGGAAGTAAAAAGGTCAAGGTTCTAGTTTCAATCTCAAAGCTTAGTAGATGTCTGACTTTGGGCATATTATTAGGTTTAGTTTTGTCATCTGTAATAAAGTGGACTAATGAACTTCATGATGCTTTCATAAATTCAATGATAAAGTAAACATAATGATGATCTATTAAATGTTGTCTTTAAAATACTTTCCTTCTGAAATAAGATTATTTGGGAGCTGATCAGAAGATGATAAAAATATGGTTTAATAAGTACAACCTATAATTAAGGGAAAAAACCAAGAGTATTATTCATTTTAATTTTCAAGTAAATAATACCTTTCCATAAGATTTTTGGCAATGATTTAAACTGTAATGACAATATTTATATCATGGTATGAATTTATTTAAAGATGATTATGGAGTATATTCTTCTTTGTATCATATATTATGATGTTAACAGGTTTGTGACACACCTGTCTTTATGCAAAAAAAGGATTTAAATTTTAAAGTTTATCTTGTGACGGGTTTTTATATAAAAAAACATTTATACAAATCAACAAACTGAGGGGTGTTAAATTTTGGTCAGCAGAGCAAAGACAGTATGAACTGGGCAACTCTGTGTGTCCAGAGTTCACAATTAGTAAGGATGACCCACAGCACTGAAGAGGAGGTGCTCTGGAAAGGTGTACCCTCTACTTTCTCGCTCAATCCTAATTTCTAGAGCTGGTGCAGCATTTCAGTTACGGGCCTGTCTTATATATGCAAATATATGACTTTCTACCCGATCTGAGCAATGAAGGAGTCATAGTTGCCTGATGAATAAGACACCACATTAGAAAACTTAGAGGCTACTGCATTTAGCCAGTGTATCCAATTAGAATTCAAGCTGGCATTCAAGGCCCATAAGGGAAAACCACTGGTTTGCTAGGTCTAATGGATACATGACAAAGTAGACCAAAGCCCATCTCTACAAGAAAAGCTGAATTGATATTCCATACATGAAACATTAGTCTACCTGGTATCACAAGAACAGAAACTAATCCTCATGCAAATTATGAAAAACTAATGCTATAGGACAATGGTTTAAAAACTTATTTGGCTGTGGAATTCTTTCTTCCAACAAACTCTACTGCAGCAGCTCAATATATATATATAAGATGAAAGCTACTGGGTGCCTGGGTGGCTCAGTTGGTTAAGCGACTGCCTTCGGCTCAGGTCATGATCCTGGAGTCCCGGGATCGAGTCCCACATCAGGCTCCCTGCTCGGCAGGGAGTCTGCTTCTCCCTCTGACCCTCTGCCCTCTCGTGCTCTCTATCTCTCTCATTCTCTCTCTCTCAAATAAATAAATCTTTAAAAAAAAAAAAAGATGAAAGCTACTGAAGTGGACGTGAGAGTTCCAAATCTCATTTCTTCCTCCCAGATAGCACACCTTTCCCACTCCCAACGTCATGACTGCAAGTTCTGTGGCACCTCGGAGCACCCTGGAGGCGTCTGAAAGTAATAGCTTTATGAGGAACTCTTCTGTTCAACACTCTATTTCCTTTTTGTTGAGAGTTTGAAAATTCTAAAATCCCATTATCTCTTTCATTCTTCTCGACAATATTTTAGGAAAGCAGTGAAAATATTCATTTTAAAAACAAAACACTTTCACCGGTTTCTAAATACCATTCTCTAGTAAAAGAGAACCAGGTTTGCAGAAATTACTAATTCCAATTCTGGGACTGGGGCATGTTAAAAGGGTGAAAAAGCAAGCTTGAAGGGGCTCCCAACTGCCAAATCTGGGCTAATAAGATCATCAAAATATGTAATACAATAATGGATTATAACCCATTGAGCAAAATAAAAATTCAAGTCAATAGAAAAATAAATTAATAAATAGGAGAGAGGAGCAGCTCTTCCTTACATGCAGTGGAATGGAAGGAATGGCAGGCTTAGAGACTCATTAATAGGTGCTAAAACGAGTGGGTGAAAGTTAATTATGAAGTCTGTACATTTACATTTTGTGCATAATCATTTGATTAACCTTTGTTGCCCTCATCAGATAATAAGCAACAGTAATGCAGAGTGTCTCTTTCTGATTTCTGTCTTCAGCACAGTCCCTGACACATGCAAATATTCAATAAATAGTGGATGATTATTGGCAGTAATGTCCTAGTTTACTTTTAAAAGTCATTCTGTTCAATACCTAGATTGATGATTCAGATATATGCTCACATGCTAAAAGTGTAGCTGTTTCTGTACTGGGTATTTTACCCACTGAGCTTTTACTTTAACGAGGCAAATACACTACAGAAAGAGATCCTAAATCATGAACCATTGTCAGTAAAGTTTTTAAGTTTAGAATCTGTTTCCATTTTAAAATTTCAGGCTAATAGTAAGTATGACGTTATAAGGATCGTTAATTTTACAAGTCCATAAAGACATACACACGTAAGTAAAAAAAAAAAATCAAGGAACATATATTGAAGCCCATTTACTTGCAATGATTAGTTTAATGATGAAATAATTTAATGATGAAGTTCTAAAAATCCAAGCACTCTGATTTCAGGCTGTGTCAAAGATGTTCTCAAATATGACTAAAATCTGAATGATGTGACCCAAAATACACTGCTTCTAATTAGTCCCCACAGTACAAATGTGGATCAACTTAATTAATTGCTAAACCCAGGTCAATCCAATAAAGACTGCTAAGGCAGAATAAGGAATCTTTCTTCAATACATTATAGTATCACACAAAGAAAAATATTTTACTGACCTCCATGACAATCCAAATTGCATTGACATTTGTTATTGACAGCCCCAAAATAGCAACATCTATTCTGTAGAGCAAATTAAGCAAGACTAGCTAGTCTATTACTATGCAAATAAAATTCATTAGTAAGCTAACAATTTCATTTCTTGAAGCCACTGGACTTCAAGACCTATTATTATTCAACATTATAAGATGTTCTGGACTGAACCTCATTTTAGGAAAATAACAACATAGAATGGATTTTAAGCCTTCTATCAGTATTTTTCATTTTTTTCTTAGACAATAATCACTATTTACAATTCTTAAATACCCAACTATGCATTTAATATTCGCAAATATTAGATGATATTAGATTGAGGAGACTCTTCCTAAAAGAATATACTTTTAAAAATTTACTTGGGCAGCAAAAAATCATACTAAACCAATATACTCTCAATCAAATTTACTGGTTAGATGAAAACTGTACTGCTATAGGGCGCCTGGGTGGCTCAGTCGGTTTAAGTGACTGCCCTCGGCTCAGGTCATGATCCTGAAGTCCCGGGATCGAGTCCCACATCGGGCTCCCTGCTCAGCGGGGAGTCTGCTTCTCCCTCTGACCCTCTTCCCTCTCATGCTCTCTATCTCTCATTCTCTCTCTCAAATAAATAAAATCTTTAAAAAAAAACTGTACTGCTATAAAGGAAAAACCACAAAATTGTAATTTGTCTTAGACTGTCTCTTAACTGTCTCTATTTTTTTAGGCCATTTTCACAAACAAAAATGAAAAACACCTCAATTCTCCACAAATCTGTACTGTATTCCTCTTCATTAAGGGAAAAAAAGAAAAAAAAAAAAACAAGAAAAAATGATGTATCTACAAACCTACAGTTGAGATAGTTACACCACACTTAAAAAAGGAGGGTTGCCATTTGCCACAAACAAAAATGAAAAACACCTCAATTCTCCACAAATCTGTACTGTATTCCTCTTCATTAAGGGAAAAAAAGAAAAAAAAAACCAAGAAAAAATGATGTATCTACAAACCTACAGTTGAGATAGTTACACCACACTTAAAAAAGGAGGGTTGCCATTTGACCATCCATTAAGCCATTTAAGTTTATTTGGCCTTTGCTCCAGATGATCTCAAAAATATAGCTACAAGACAAAGTAAATCAGATGCCACAGTCAGAAAATTGAGATCCATGTTTATGGACAACAGTACAAAAAGACTACTGGAGAGAACATGCAATGTGGATAAAGTTAGAAAGCTTTTTCCGCCTTTCTCTCGATTCTTCCCCTCCTCCCCCCCCTCCCCCAGTAGACAGCAGTAGCAGACACCAGACCATCATCTTACTAGGCTGGTTTAGTAGAGTATATATCCTTTCCAGAAACCTAGGTCTTGCTGGAAAATAATCCTCCCTGAAATTCTTGGTATAGGAAAATGGTCAGGGCCATCTGAGAGATGGACAGTGAAGTGCTTTAATGGAGAGAATGTCTCCACTACCCCAGAGCCATTTCCTCCCATTTAAGGGTAATAAAGTATAGAGGCTCCTTTCTAATCTCTCAAGGAGACAACTGCTTATGTCCCAGGGTAGAGGTCTTCCCTTCTTTCTTCAAGAGGGCATCTGTTTATATTCTAGAGTAAAAGATAAGGTCCTTGGATCACTTGGTCTACTTTCTCTCTTTCTTCCTCATCTCTCTCCCCTTCCTCTCTTCTTGTTCTTCTCCCTCTTCTTCCTTCTCTCCCTTTTTCTTTTTCTCTCTACATCCCTTCCCTATACTCCACCCCCCCATCAGAGAGGGGGCAGACAGATGTGCGAGCAACAAGTATACATATAAGCTTCAAATTACATAATTTTGTAGCTCATCTCCTATGGTGTAACTCTTATACATAGAGGTAGTCAGCTCTCACCCATATTGCCCTTTGGGAAGCTAGGGAGGGGCAACCAACATGAAGCTCTGTGAATAAATATGAAGTCTGTTCCAAGTATCTCCTGTTTCTGTTTGTGAGCTTGTGAGCTTGTGAGCTTGTGTGTGTGTGTGTGTGTGTGTGTGTATGTCTGTGTGTGTATAAAACATATAATGAATTTAGCTTAGACCCTCCATAAGACTTAACAGGTCTCTAACCATATTTCAGGAAAAAAATATCCACTTTATTTGCCAGGATATACTTAGAGCTGCATTTCCTATCTACTCATTTATAAAAACCAAGAAAAAAATGAGATACGAGACTGTTGTGTTATTCCCTTAAAAACAGAATCCTGATTTATAATATCTATAGAGACATAATTTTTTCTTCCCACCCCTCCTCACTTAAATATGCTATAAGACAACAATAAGAACAACAAAAAAGATAAAAACCCCAGCTATAGGCAAGACAGTAAAAAGCTGCATTGGTTAATTAAGTTTGAATATTCACCTCCCTTGTATGCACTTTGAGGAAATACATGAATAGTTCTATCAGATTTCCCTGGGACACAAAATTTAATACTCAGCTTTAATAAAGATACTGTTTGTTCAATTTTATCAAAAGAGGGCTATAAAAATGTAGTCAACAAATGCTTATAGTGGTAACTAAACTTATCAAACATATCTACCAACTACTTGCAAGTCCAAATATCAGCTGGAAACTAGTTAACAGAGATTCAATATACCATTTTCTAAAATGAAATAAATAGCTGTTAAATTAACTTCTGACAATTTAATGTGAAATATTCTGAATGGCCGCCTAGAGAATTTTCTATGGTGTTATTATAAAAAGACAGAAAAATGACTATAAGCAGTCAAACATTGTTTTAGTATTTCCCAAGTCTACATTATTACTGTTAGTTAAATAATATAAATAATTCAAATAATAGTATAAAATGAACATGTATGTTAAGTTAGTTCTATTTTTAAGAGATTAAAAATATTGAATATACAAAGTGTTTGACAGAAGTGAATACTGTAAAACAGACTAAAAGCTTCCTTATATTATTTAACCTAATAATTATTTACTTACTATAATTTAATACTATAATTAGAAAAGTCACATTAATAAATTACCAAATAATCTAATAAATTCACTTCCTAAATCTGGAATATTTTATTTAAAACAGCTATAGACCTATATAGAATCTTTAAGTAACAAAATTTATAATAAATTATATATTATTTAGCTAACTTCACCTTTTATGTAAAACATGCAGTTATGTCAGAAAATGTGCATTTATACATCGGTTACATGCATAAAGCATATAAGCAAAGCCCAACAGTTATTGCTATTTTTAAGCAAAATATTCTAGAGGTGTGAAAGAGAACAAACTGAGAGGAAAATTACATAATAATATGGTTAAAAAAATAGTATCCAGTAAGAGGGCAAAGCAATTTGTACTGCCTTCATATTTTGCTACTTTACACATGAAGAAGGGCACAAAAGAAGCCACAAAGAATGAGAAAATGGATAGAAAAGTTAGTAACTTCTATAAGGAAGTTATACTGATCAGGCACGTAAAAATAGAGATGATATACAACTATATAATGGATGAAATGGACGGAACATAAGCCTCACCTTGCAGTTTTGAGTTGTTATGTATGTTCCCTGGTGCTCAGCAATGTATCGAATAGAAAGAAAATGAGTTTCAGGAAAATAAAATTATTTTGCTTCTAGTTTTTTCCAAGCTTACGGACAGCATTATTTTTTTTCTTTTGATCTTTTGGCACGGACAGCATTATTTTTTTCTTTTGATCTTTTGGCTATTTGTAGTCTGTACAAGAATAGAGCTAAACCTAGTTTATACCTTCAAAATTTCTAAACATCATTCTGAATCAAATTGTTTCACTGTGCTCTGTGAATTTTTGCTGTAAATTCCAGAAACCACTAATTACCAATGTAAAAAATGTTCAAATTCCTAAAAATATGTTCATACTTGTATTAGTCTTTATGTACCAGGAGAAAACTGAATACATTTCAGGGGTATGAGGTACTGAGGGTCAAGTGAGATAAGGGGAAAGTAATTCATTAGCCTTTTCTTTTTGCACCTTTGTGTTAGTTCATTTGTTACAAGAATGTATTATTTCAGTAACATGAAAATCCTCAAAGAATTAGGAGAAAAATGTTAATAGCAATGAAGGAAAAATGTAATACTAATATTCTTCACTAAAAAATATTCCCTTTGCAAATGAAGAGAACATTACAAAGTTAATAAAGGAACTATTATATATAAAATTTCAAGAATGTAATTGAGTACTCTTATGGTAGGCTGTATTTCAGAAAAATGAAATTTTTCTCTGTTCCCTTGTGAAATTTTAAAAGGGTTCAAAAGTTACTTCTCTAGGGCTTAATGAATAGAAATAAAAGAATATATTAACTTCAAATAACTGGTGGCACAAATGATGTCTATATCATGAAAAATAGTTAAGTCGGATATCTCAAACTAGGAGAAAATGAGGTAATTTAATATGTCTAACAGAAAAGACTATATAACTAGATGAAATAATATTAAGAATAAATTTATGTAATGAAACAATTTAAAGGAGAATACCAACATTCTTCCACTGACCTTTACAGCTAACGGGGCAGGGAAGGAGGGGGGGAATTTCCTTAAGAAGGTAAACAAAGCATCTTTGATGTCATTCAACATCTCCAGATTGTTCTACTCTCTGCCTGGACATTCAGCTTACTGTAGGACTAATGATTATTTTCTTGATTTTCCTGAAGTTAGTTGCCCCCTGATTCCTTAAGAATTACTTCTGACTTGTGAAGGCTACCATATCTCCTATTCACTCATTCATCAAACATTATCTGTGCACCAGCTGTGCTCCAGGTACTGGTGAGGTCATGACAATACAATGATGAGCAAGACCATGGCTAGCCATTTTCTTTATGGGACTCATATCTTATAATAGAAAGTGCCATTAACCAAAACGAGCCAGAAAAAAAATGTAAAACTATAGTCAGATATATGAAGAAGATGTAGGCTATGCTATTATATAGTTCATGTAAGGAGGTGAAAGAGTAAGGGAGGTATACAAAGGTTTCTCTAACAAAGATAAAATCTGAAGGATTTAATATAGGATAACTAAGCAGAGAGTAAGGAAAGATGTGTGAGATTAGAGGGAATAAGTTATGCAAAAGCTCAGAGGTAAATAGAAGAGTATCTCTATGATGAGGGTCTGAAAGAAGGCCAGAAAGACAGGAGGTAGGAGATGAAGGAGAGAGGTATGTGATGAAGATAGAAGGTAAAGGCCAGACAATATAGGGACCCCCTGAACCCTTTTAAAGCAGCTTGAAGCATTCAAGTGTCATCCTGGAGCTGTACTTTGAAAAGATCATTCTAGCCAGCTGCAATGTACAGAGCAGTTAGAAAGCCAGAATGAATGCAGGGGGAGCCATTAAGAGGTGGCTAGAACAGTCCATGGACAACATGATGGTTACCTGGATTAGATGGTAGAAGTGACGGTTCAGGAGAAGGAGGGGATGGAGAGAAATGAGCAGATTTGAAAGACACTTAGGTAAAATGAGTAGGTGTTAATGAAGGATTAGAAATGAGAACAAGGGAGAGTTAGTTGACAAGGACAACTTCTAGGTTTCTGACTTATGGAACTAAATCTACAGTTATGCCATTCACTAAACCAAGAAATAATGGATGGAATACTATTGGTTGAGGGCGAAAATTTTATGAATTGGGTTTGGACATACTAAATTTTAGATGTTCTTAAAGTACGCATGCCTAAAATTTTAACTCCTAAATTGAAAATTATAACTGATGAATTTTCATTATATTATACCACTGTATAAAATTTTAAAATTGGACATTATGGTCAGGAGCACTTATTTCTTAGCACTATCAGCTGCTAGGATGATCCTGTGATCATAATACTATATATTTTAGCCATGCCTACTTTAGGAACATGGAAAATTATGTTGACCTAGGCATGCTGCTGTTCAGTCTTCCATAGGCCAAAGCCAAAGATAGTTTTAACTGAATATTAAGGCAAAGCAGATCTTGATATATCCTTAATAAAGATTTTTTTAAAGGCAAAATTTCTTGATGACAGTAACTCATAGTTGAGAATAAAATAATTGAGGGATTGCAGAGAGATTATACAAGTGGAAGTAGGTGCAAATGCTAATTTCTCTTTGTATCTTTTTTTTTTTTTTTCTGGCTCTTATGATATAAAATTCTCCTTGTTTCTCTTTGGTCATCTTCTTTCTTTGTAGCCTTTTCCTTCTCTACCTGGTTTGTTCCCAAACCTTTTTTTTAAATTTAGCACTTTTTCTTGTTTCATCCTATCCCATTTATGGCCTTTATAGAAATAACTCTTACCTTTATGTTCCCAACCCAGACCTCTTTTCTGATCTAGACCCATATTATCTTGCCTAGCCTCTCCTCTTGGGTATCTGAATTGTAGTATGTCCAAACCCAAAAGTAAGAGATTTCATGAATGCTTCTTTTAGATTTCTTATAGTTAAAAAACTCCTGAATTGGGGGTGCCTGGGGGGCTCAGTCAGTTAAATGTCTGACTCTTGATTTCAGCTCAGGTCATGAGATCGAGCCCCATGTGGGGCTCTGTGCTCAGTGAGAAGTCTGCTTGAGATTCTCTCCCTCCCTCTGCCTCTGCCCCCTTCCAACTTGCACGCATGCTCTCTCTCTCAATAAATAAAATCTTAAAAAAATATGAAAATACTCCTGAAATATTCCCTTAATAGTACTGTCTTTAATGGTAAAGATGAAGGAGGAATATCTTTAATTCTTGTGCTCACAGTTGTTAAAATGTCTCCTCCTTAAGTGTCTTGCTTTTATATTCCTTTGGGAATATGTCTCAATTTGGCAGGAGGGAATGAAGAAGGCAGCACTCAATTCACAAATAAAAGTCATGTTAAACAAATTTGACATGACAGAACACTGGTACCGAGAATTAGATGCTTGTATCTGGAGGAAGAAAACTTTTTTTAGGGAAACAGGCCAATGGAAAGATCCATTATTGAAGTTAGCATAGTAAAATTTGTTTCAGTTGTACATAATTATTTTTATAGAAACTAAGAAGGTATGATAAGAAACAAAAATAATTCCCCTCAAATAGTCAAAAGTTAAATTAATATATATTTAGTAGTCAATTTTAAGGGTGATTTCTTATTAGAAACAGAAATATCTACTAAAAAGTTCCAATGAAGAGAAAACAAGGACACATCTAAATAAGGAAAAGCTGATATTAAGTATTAATCCAAGACCGAAGGTAACTTTTTTCCTCTTTAATACCGCAAAGCCTTTTATTCTTGAAACTGTTTGTAGATTTTGAGTAAGCTATTAAATAAGGATGCTTTTTTGATAATGTAAAAAAAGAACAAGTTAACTTATAATAAATATGCTATAATCTCTGAGACAGTTTCTAATTTCTTTTTTTATCACTGTAACAAAGTTTGTATAACAAGAAAAATCTCAATAGGGTTAAGGCATCAATTATTTTCCCATTCTGCAAGTTACGCAGGAGGAGGGGAATTATTAACAGGAATGATAAAGCTGTACTTGCATTTGGTAACACAAAGAGAAGCTTACAAATGAGACGTCTCATTAGTTTGAGCAGATGGATCAGAATTAAAGGCTGAATCGCCAACTTTTAATTTCCCAATAGCCAAGAGGACTTGAAGTCTTGCAGAGTATGACTGTTGAAAAGTCAACATGAAAAGATTTTCTCCATCTGTCATCACACATACTTGAGTGGAACACAACTGCCTCCTACTGTTTTTAATACTTTTAAGGCAAAGATGAACATAAAATCTATTAAGTACATGAGCACATAAGTTTAGATGATTAGTATACTGAAACCCATGGAATAGTATGACCAGAGAATATCAGCATGGCTTTTGAACATGAAATTTGCTCTATTCTAATTTAATCTAAATGGAGAGAAACAGAAGAAATTCATTTGTGTATTTAAGAGGAAAGTGTTAATTTTTAGCATTAAAAACTATTCACTCGCTTGAGAGTTACATTTTTTATTTTTTTAAATGGACACTTATTTCAGTCTGAAAATAATGGTCTGAAAAGTAGCTGCTCTGATTAAAGTATTTAGGGAAACCACAATTAGGGAGAAAATCCAAAATACTAAACAACTTGAAGCAAGAAAACAAACAAAATCAAGGAATAGTCACTGGAAGGATTTTTTAACCAGTTGGCAAGGAGAGGGGGGCATGAGGTGGTCGTAGGGAAAATTCAATTGATTTTCCTGGAGTAGAATACATTACTTACAGTTTCTAATTATTGTATATTAATTGCTAAGATGTATTTAAAATAATTTTTTTTAAGATTTTATTTATTTATTTGAGAGAGAGAGAATGAGAGAGAGCACGAGAGGGAAGAGGGTCAGAGGGAGAAGCAGACTCCCCGCTGAGCAGGGAGCCCGATGCGGGACTCGATCCCGGGACTCCAGGATCATGACCTGAGCCGAAGGCAGTCGCTTAACCAACTGAGCCACCCAGGCGCCCCGCTAAGATGTATTTAAAAAGCAACAAAATAAAGCTGAAGTTTGTTAGGTACACAGCCCCATAAGAAAGAACTTATGTTCCCTTAATAACAAGGAAAAGCACATTTACTGAATATGTAGTTGGCTACTTAAGAGCAAAGCACTAATACAGTTAGTTATAACTATAACCAAATTCTATAAGCAAAGGTCTGCCTCTCTCTCTATATACACACACATATACAAACACTTATATAATTTACCGGACAACAAAACATTTAAAGAGAAGAGTCTTTCAGAATGAAGCATATATAGTTACATTTTTCAGTCATCTGACTAGGCAGAATAGTATAAATGAAGAGTTAATTTGGGTATCAGTTTTTTAGATAATAAGGTGAAAAGACTGTTGAATTATATATTTTTCATTTTCTGACAGATGGATACAAATTCATTTGTTGAAATTTATTACTTGGAACCTTTTATGAAGACAGACAGTAACTGAATTAACATTATAGTCAACCTCAACTATGAGGGGGGAAAAACACAACTCGGAAACTTTAATCTATTGGGAAGTTCTTTGGTAACCTTCTAATAAAAGTAGAGGAGTACACCTTAGTGAAGGTATGTCTTTAAGGAGAGAAAAAAGGGAAAAAAATAATCCAGCAAGGCAGGGGGCTCTAAGCTCCTGAAAACAAACTTCCACATAAGCCTCAGTAATCAAGGAGAACTGTGAAGTAGGAATTCTTGTGTGATGGATTAATTCAAAGATTGTTAGTCTTGTTGAAATAGGTATCTATCTCAGCTTCCAAAATCAAAATGTGTAATGGCCTTCCTTTCTAAGTATCTTCCTTGCAATTTCAGTTCTGGACATATTACAAAGGCCATCAGTAGAAGCTGCCACACATTAAGCTAAATGAATTCATAGGCCAAATCATACTTGGCAGAGCAACTTACAAATAGAAGACTTAGAATGATCCCTTTGAAAAGACTGAAACAGAAAAAGATTTTAGTTTTGAGCAACTTTCCCAAAGTTACACACATAATATAGGTAATAAAGAATGAAAAGATGGAGCTCTGTTTTCAAATTATGTTGTGAAAGAGCTCTAGAGATGCTTACATTAATATAAGACCGCCCTGACAACTCAGTATTTATAATTTGAAGGTGCTGGCCTAGGCATTTGTAATACTAGCAAAATTAGAAGCAAATATCAACCAGTAAGTCATAGTCTTTATGCATTTCATATTTCCCATCATCCCCATCTCACTAAAGATGTTAAACCTTTGAAGATGAGGCAATTGGTCACAATCAAATTGTATTTACCAGACACCTCATGCACAAGACACACTACACTAGGAACTTAACTAACAGTATATTGTTGTAACCCAATCTTACTTTGTAGGACCTGTCCTGCTGGAGCACAAAACCTAAAAGGACAACACTACGTAGAACACACTGGTTAAATTTTTAAATAGGACATCTTTGATCTGTGTTTATACTTCAATGTTACTGTTTCTATTTAAGGTTCTGTCACATTTTTGGATAGACAAAATATAACAGAGAAACTATACAGGTAACTGAGAAAAAAAGGAAATTAAAAAAAAATGAAAGTACATATACCAACAAACACTCTGGATGGTAGAATTAGTGATTTATTCCCCCTCATTTTTGCTTTTTGGTACATCCAAAAGTTAAATTTGTCCAAATTCTTTTTTTCCCCTTAATCTCTTTTATATTAATTATATTTAAACTACATTTTATTTTTTATTTATTTTTTAAAGATTTTATTTATTTATTTGACAGAGAGAGACACAGCGAGAGAGGGAACACAAGCAGGAGGAGTGGGAGAGGGAGAAGCAGGCTTCCCGCCGAGCAGGGAGCCCGACACGGGGCTTGATCCCAGGACCCTGGGATCATGACCTAAGCCAAAGGCAGATGCTTAACTGACTGAGCTACCCAGGCACCCCTAAATTACTTTTTAAAAATGCAATTATAGGGGTCCCTGGGTGGCTCAGTCAATTAAGTGTCTATCTCTTGATTTCAGCTCAGGTCATGATCTCAGGGTTGTGAGATCGAGCCCCAAGCTGGACTCTGCACTGGGCGTGGACTCTGCTTAGGATTCTCTCTCTCCCTCTCCCTCTACCCTTCCCTTCACTTCTGTCTCGCCCTCTCTTAAAAAAAAGAAATGCAATTACAGAGGTCAAAGACCACACGGTCACAGTCATGAAGCAAAAACACAGGGAAAAACAGTTTTTTCTAATTGAAAGTGAGTGTACACCCAAAGCAAAACATGAACAATATGATATGCAAAACTGTTTTCATAATCATGATTTAAAATAGCTGCTAATTAAGAAAAAAGTTCACTGGTATGATACCACTTTCTTATATGCTTTAAAATTGTAAAACAAATTCAAAATAGCAAACACAGCAGATCATAACCTTACATCATATTACACTGATAAACTTTTCAGAAAAACATGGCATTAAGTTTCTAAAATCCTATATAGGTCCACTATGACCATAAAATATTATAACCCATTCTGAATGTATTATAGGATCATGTGGCAAGACCACAAAATGTGGCCATTTGTGTCGTAATTCCATTTTAGGAAATTTATCTTGATTAAATCTTTCAACAGAAAAAAATAATAGGCAGAAAGATGGTCACTACAGTAGCACTATCTTTAATAATAGAAAATTGCAAAACTGAAAACACTCACTAATGTAGGAATAACCAGTAATAAAGGAAGAGCTAATGTCAGCTTAATAGCAAAGGAGCAGTGTAAAGTTCTGAAGATGCTGTGGGCTTTATCAACACAGACTTGTGTTTCAGTCCTGGCGCAAGCCTTCACTAGCTGCATGTACTAGCTTGGGAAGCTGCTTAACACGTCATAGGTTCAATTTCTCTTTTAACAAAAGGAGATCATAATTCTTATGTTAGAAGGTTTGGGAAGATTAAACATCCAAAGAGACTCATGTGGTGTCTGAAACTTACAAACTGAATAAAAACTCCCTTTCTCTCTTTACAGACATTAAAGCTGTTAGAACCATGCAGAAACAATGAAAAACGTTCAGTATTCATTAAAGAAAACAGTGAATATAAAACTGTATTTACAGTATAATTTAGTAATGGATTATAACTAATAATTAAGTTTGAATGAACAAAATTGAAAGCTACATGTGCAACTGGATAAAAAATGAGTAGTGGGATGTATATAAAAATTACAATAATAATGTTAAAATGGTAAAATAATAGTGGAACTATAAAAATTTTCCTTAGTGTTGTTATTTTTATAATTAAAAAAGTAAAGGAGATGCATGGGTATTTCTACAAAACTTATGAACATTCTACTATCATGTTTACTATGGAAAATAAACATCATCACTAATCATTCAAAAACAGAAATTATGAAACCTGCAGCCTAAGCCTGACTTCTTAAGAAGCCTGAACAGCCTGAAGAGCGTCATAGTTATCCTGCTCTAATTCTTGTTTGGAAAAAGGCACAGATATGGACACAATCCCTGATCCCTAAGTGTTTCTGTGGGCTCTCAAATTACAATCATACTCTACACAATCACCCACAGTGCATTTTTAGTCAGACAGGAGTGCAGGGGAAGAGAGCTGGGAGGTCATGCATCCTTAAAAGGCTGGCAACTGTGGATGCCATGACATGTACACAAAAGGTGGGGAGGTCATGCTTGTCCCCAACTTCTGCCTCAGCTTTGCTCACTCTCTATTCCTAGGTTCCTCATGCCCTAGAGCAGCATGAAACCTCCCCTGTGGTATCCCATCCAAGTCTGTCCTTCCTAAACAGAAAGCCAGTGCTGTGAACCCAGCCCTCCATCCCAACTTGTCCTTTTAGAATTTATAACTGCAAGTGCCTGCCCTCTGGCAGCTTTCTTTTTGAAAAGTAAAG
This sequence comes from Eumetopias jubatus, assembly GCF_037043125.1. Classification (NCBI taxonomy): domain Eukaryota; kingdom Metazoa; phylum Chordata; class Mammalia; order Carnivora; family Otariidae; genus Eumetopias; species Eumetopias jubatus. The sequence goes on along the minus strand of NW_028274812.1, from coordinate 59,634,314 downwards.
CATGAAACAATTTCACACTAAGAATGAAAGGAATGGCAGTAAGATCTCATCTCTATTGACTAAAAACCCCCAGCCCACACATTTTATGAATCATGCATGATTCCTATGGAGACATGTTAGCCTCTGAAACAGTGAAAGAACTATGCTAGAAGAAGAGGAAATAATCTTCCTAGGATCCTCTAAGTAACAACATTTACTTGGATTTTTACTTACGACAGAAGATACAACTACTACTCTTTCCAACATTTAGGAATAAGGGTGCATTTTATTTTTTAAAGAAATATTTTATAATGTAAGATTTTGTAATTTAATGAAAAAAGGTGGGGCTAATACAACAAATATACTTAAAGAACAATTATAAACAGCATGATAAAGGCAAATAATGTTAAAAAGATAAGTGACCTGTAGTTCTTAAGGCCCCCAAATAGTTACAGTACTGGCAGTAATGGCATTATTAATCCATTTATTTTTATTAGTATTTACAACTATGTACATTTATGTATATGTTTATACATGGATATATGTATTTATCAGTCTTACCAAGAAAGAATTCACAAAAACTCCTTTTATTCTAAAAAAAGTGATTTATTTCTATTAGAAGCAATCTTGTGTTCCAAAGTAATGAAACAATTATCTACTTATCTGGTCACTAAGTGCTAACTGCAATTGGAAGAAAAATGATTGTTTTAATTTTTTTTTTTAATTCTAGAAGCAACACATTCCTACTAGTGGTGTTTTAAATATTTCCATTATTTTAAAAGAGATAAAAAATCTTTAAGGGTTTGCATTTATAATGAAATTTATTATAGATTAGAAAAAAAATTCTCCTGTGACAGAAGAAATCTTATCATGATTAAAAATTATGGAAAAAAGAATGTTTGCTCACAGTTCATACTTAAGTGGAGACCCAGAATAGTCAACACAATGCTAAAGAACAAAGTTGGAGGAATAATACTACCTGACTTCACTATATAGATACAGTAATCAAAAACACTTTAGTATAGGCTAAAGAATAGCCAAACAAATGGAAAAGAATAGGAAATGCAGAAATAAGCCATAAATATAACTAACTGATCTTTGAGAAATGAGCAAAGGTGATAAAATGGAGCAAAGATAGTCTTTTCAACAAATGGTGCTGGAACAACTGGACTTCCACATACAAAAATAAATAAATCTAGACACAGACCTCATACCCTTCGCAAAATTTAACTGAAAACCAATCATAGGTCTAAATGTAAACATGAAACTATAAAATTCCTAGGTGATAACCTAGGCGAAAATCTTTAGGTGTGGTGATGACCTTCTTAGATACAACACCAAAGCTGATGTATCAACAAAGTTTAGATACAACACCATGACATAATTGATGAGTTGGATTCCACTAAAATTAAAAACTGCTCTGTAAAAGACACCGATGAGAAAATGAGAAGACAAGTCACAGACTGGGAGAGAATACTTGCAAAAGACACATCTGATAAATGACTTTTATCCAAAGTATACAAACAACTCTTAAAACTCAACAATAAGAAAATGAACAACCTGATTTTAAAATGGCCAAAGACCTAAACAGACACTTCACCAAATATAGACAGATGGAAAATAAGCATATAAAATACATTCAACATCATTTGTCATTAGGGAAATGCAAATTAAAACAACAAGATACCACTACACACCTCTTAGAATGGCCAAAGTACTGACATCACCAAATGCTAGTGAGGCTATGGAGCAAGAGGAATTCGTATTCATTGACGGTGGGGATGCAAAATGCTATACAACTTTGGAAGACAGTATGGCAGTTTCTTACAAAATTCAACATACTCTCACCATATGATCCAGGAATCACACTCCTTGGTATTTATCCAAAGAAGCTGTAAACCTAAGTCCACACAAAACTTGTACACTGATGTTTATGGCAGCTTTATTCATAAGTGCCAAAACCTGGCAGCAATCAAGATATCATTCAGTATGTAAATAAATAAACAGTAGTATATCCAGACATTGAAGTATTATTCAGTACTAAAAAGAATACGCTATCAAGTCATGAGAAGACATTTAAAACCTAAAATAGATACTGTGAAAAAAGCCAATGTGAAAAGACTACAAACTGTATGACATTCTGGAAAAGGCAAAACTACAGAGAGACTAAGAAGACTTAAAAGGTCATTGGTTTCCAGGGGTATATGGGAAGGAATGATGAACAGGCTGAACACAGAGTATTATAGGGCAATGAAATTGTTCTTCGTGACACTATAATGGTGGATGTATGTCATTATACATTTGTCCAAACCTACAGAATGAACACCAAGAGTGAACCCTAAGGTAAACTATGGACTTTAGGTGATACTGACATGTCGATGTAGGTTCATTGATTGAAATACATGTACCACTCTCGTGCAGAATGTTGACAGTGAAGGAAGCTGTGCATATGTGGGGGCAGGTGTTGTATGAGAACTCTCTCTACTTTCCATTCAATTTTGCTGTGAACCCAAAATTGTTCTAAAAAAGAACATCTATTTTTTAAAAAATTTAATGGAGAAAACATTTAAAAATTTATTTAACATTTTTAATATAGTGTATACAAATAGATTTTATGGATTCTACAGCTAAATTCCTTAGCTAATAATACAGTTTAAATTTTCTGTAATATAAGAGTTAGAAATAAATGTCCATGGCAGTAATATCTACCTAATTATACCGAATTTATCTCGTTTGTTTACAAAGAAGGTACAAATATTGGTGGCTATATAGGATATTTCTTTCTTTTAGGATTTTCACTGAAATGCTGTCAAGTTTCTCTAGATAACATTTTGGGATTATCAGACATTTACTACAACTAAATCTCGTGAGGCAATCTAGAACAGAGGTTGGAAAACAAGCCACATGCAGTTGCTGCTTGTTTTTGTAAATAAAGTTTTATTGAAACACAGCTGTGCCTAATTGTCCCTATACTGTCCATGGCGACTTTCATGCTACAATAGCACAACTAAGTAGCTACAAAAAAGAACAAAAGGCCTGTAAAGCTGAAATTATTTACTATGTCGCCCATTCCAAAAAGTTTCCTGTCTCCTGACTAAGAATAAGTAGTTGGTGTTTGGTAATGCTTTTCATTAAAGAAAGAATTTTGGTCTTTACCATTACTTTATTTGTACATAATAAATAATGCAATTCATAAAGTAGTTTCTTAATGAAGATCAAAAAAATACACTGATATAAAATAAATGCACATGAAGTGATAATGACACAATGGTTAGTGGACACTTCACGCTCACATGGACTGAATTTATGACTACACTAGTAAATGATGGAAACATATTACTTTATTTTGTATAGCACCTCTTTTTATTCATTTGTCAAATGATGAAAACAGTACCTGCTTCATTGGCTGGTGAGAGAATTCAGTGAAAATAAATATAACTTTAGCAGTTTCAGACATTTCCTAATCGTTAAGGTAAGTCACTAATATTATATAATTTAATCATGATTTCTCTTCCCTAAAAGTTATTCTTTTTTTTTTTAATGTTTTATTTATGTATTTGACAGAGAGAGACAGTGAGAGAGGGAACACAAGCAGGGGGAGTGGGAGAGGGAGAAGCAGCCTTCCCGCTGAGCAGGGAGCTCGATGTGGGGCTCGATCCCAGGACCCTGGGATCATGACCTGAGCCGAAGGCAGAAGCTTAACTACTGAGCCACCCAGGTGCCCATCTAAAAGTTATTCTTAAACATAAGGACATTCTCTTGAGATTAGTTAGAAACCTGATTTTAAAACTATTTCTTGAAGGGAAAAAATGCATCAAAGTGGGCAGTGTTCCATGTCTTCAAGTTTAATTCATCTTTGATCTGTTTATATACTGGGCCTTGAAACAAGATTTAGTCTGGAAAAAAAGGATTTCACTACTCTTAAACAAATTTAAAAACCAAAGGACCAGAAAGTATTTAATTTTATGTGCCATAAAGGGTTAATGACAGAAAAAAATTCTATAATAAAATAAAATGATCCAAAGACCCATATACAATTGGGCAATGATTAAGTTTTATGTAAGCAATTATTATCATTCCACTTTTTCTTTAACAATCTTGAATGGAGCATTTTGAACAATGGAGTTTAAAAGTAAAACTGGGGCGCCTGGGTGGCTCAGTTGGTTAAGTGACTGCCTTCGGCTCAGGTCATGATCCTGGAGTCCCAGGATCGAGTCCCACGTCGGACTCCCTGCTCGGCAGGGAGTCTGCTTCTCCCTCTGACCCTCTTCCCTCTCATGCTCTCTATCTCTCATTCTCTCTCTCTCTCAAATAAATAAATAAAATCTTTAAAAAAAAAATAAAAAATAAAAGTAAAACTGCTTAACTTCCAAGCACAATAAAACAATATAAAACTTTATTATATATATTTCAGTTGATACTACTTCATGAAAACAGTAAATAATATAACATTTCAGATTTTTACATTATGTAAAAAATAGAAATTAAAATTTTTGAGGCATGAAAGAAGACTGGTGCTTTTTAAAAAGATTAAAAAGAAAAAACAAAAAACCAGAAGTGTAAAGTATGAAATTCTTCTCTGTCTTATCTACTGAATAAAGGATGACATTCTTCTCTGTCTTATCTACTGAATAAAATGGCAAACAAGACAGGATGACCTATCAATATTGGGAGGATAATATTATCTATGAATATTTTATGACTTACATGGCTAACCACTGAACTAAAAAATTATTAAGAACTAAAAATTCATAGTCATTATCTCAGAATTCAAGAAAAATTTTAAGAGCATAAAAAATAATTTTAACCATTAAAGATCCTCTAAAAACAGAGTAAAAGAAAGTAAGTGTACCTGGTGTCCAGCCTTTACTTGCTTCAAAACATTTTCATAGCATACTTCGTCCATGTTATTCAATTGTTGTACCTTAAGGTTTTTAAAACACAAATAATAAAATGAAGCTATTATAAACTTTCTAACTACCAACAAAACTACAGATTTTAAGGCATTTTTTTCCCTTTCGATTAAGTAGAATGCAGAAGCAACAAATGCAATATAAATACCTAGCATGTAACAACTTAATAAGAAACAAACACAATATGGTTTAAAAGTACAAATAAAATACCTCATATAATACTTTCAGAGTACTAACTTTCTAAGTGTGTCAAGTTTTTTAAAGACAATTTTAAGGGTAATATACTAGTTGTAGATATTTTAGAATAATTTTAAAGTTTTCTCGGCTTTTCCCAGGAAAGCCCGCTCTTCAGGCTGTTTTTCTTCTATTTCATTCTATAAACTATAGAGCTTTCTTATGGAATTCTCAAAATCACCAGAACACTACTAGTAGAATGCCATGGTATATAAAGCTGAAATTGAAGGAAACATACTCTTTCTGTAATATATATGGAGAAGGGTAGACATTTTTCTACAGAAACATTTTTCAGACTAATTGAAAATTTAATATCAAATTCATGAGGGTCTCATTTTCCCTATTAATGATGAGGAAAACTTCCAACCAAAAACGTAAGACGTTTAATCCAAAGGAGCAGGCATGTGATTCAGCCTGTATCTCTCTATTTAACATTTATTAAGAGTGTGGAAGGGATGAAAATGTCATATATATCTGAAATGACTATGATTTGGACTATTTGCTTTAATAAAGTAAACGTTTTATCATTCTGTTACTCTTATGATTTGTGGTAACTAAAATGAGATAATCAGAAGATAATTTACTCCCCATTAATGATTCAAAAACAACTTTAGCTCACAATAATTTTTTCAGTGTAGTCTGAGTTGAGTTCCAACCAAAGCCATTATTTCAAATTAGAGGTGTCAGGCACACCATCTTCCTATGTTCTTCCATGATAACTGAATCACATCATATGTTTCTGAATGAAACTCTGAGAAACCTACAAGGATTTCCTTTCATATAAGATGACAAATTAATAACTGGTTAGCAAATATAGTAAACAACACCCTGGTCCCGGAAATGCTTAATGGTTACCAATTGTATATTTCACTGAGTGTAATAATAATTCATTTTAGTAAGACAGAAAAATCTGTATCTATAATTAATACATATAATTAATTTACTATTTACAGTAAGATATGTAAAAGTGTTTTTCTAATATTGCCCAACTTCTAAACTTACAAAATAATTATGGTGGTTTAATCACCTGATGCCATTCCTTTTATGATTACAATGCTGACATACTGTGGTGCAAATACTTTGAATTTAATTAGCTTTAGGTGATTTACCACTTTGTATGACAGAATTTAAAAAAAATTTCAAATGGCTGAAAAGCATCTGAAAAATTTTTATTCTCTGTACCTTTCGGTGATAACCATCTGCTACCATTTAAATTATAAAGCTGAAAGAACAATCTAAAGCTATAAAAAAAATCTCTACATCTGTCCTAATGATACATTAAAATATACTAAATAATCAAATATATATTAAGTGACTGAAAAAACAAGCGATACTGAAAAGCACTTGAAACAAATTAATGATAAAATATGTACAGCATGACTATTATCATATCATGAACAAGACTTTTGTCCATAAGTATGAAATGGCTCCCCACAACTCCAAAGATACCTTACTTTGATGCAATGTAGATGGAGCACAGACACTGTTTTATGAGTCACTTCTGGTATTTTTTAGCTGAGTATTTTATTTGTAATAGTGTAAGGTAAAATGACCCTACTTTACTAATAAAAATCTTTTTAGACAAGTAATGCAATACACTAAAGACCAAGGCTGACATAACAACACATGATTCCATCTTATTTTCTTTTATGAAGAGGTCATAAGGAGTTTGAATCTTCTTTTAAACCTATTTCTTCTACAGAGAAAAAAGTGTCATTAAACAGAATATTAAATTCAAAATTTTGAGCAAAGTACAATATTCTTTCACAATATTATAAAAGTCTAAAATAAGCACCCTAATAGTATAAATGGTACATAGTAATACTATAAACAACTTTTAAAAGCATTATAAAGAATTTCATAAATGCCACATATATATAATTAATATGGTAATTATAAAATATTACAATGAAATAGAACACCTCCATTAATAGTTGCTACTAGGAATTATTTTTCAATTGCATAAAATGTATTATTTTAGATGAATATCATATCAAAATGTATATTACTGGTTTAATGAAAGTTTTTTATTATTTCATACCATCTTCAATCATATCAAAATAACTTTTTGAAACTTAAACCTTATATATAACTTGTATTCTTAGCCAAGAATACAAAATATACATTGATAATAGCAATGCAAACTATAAGCAACTTTTGGAAGGAGTTTTTTTTTTTACTACATATAGTTAAGGAAATGTGCTTGATTTTGTCTAAAACGTTTGTAATCTTACAGATTAGGTCCTTTGGAGAAATCCCAAACAAGCATTAAACAATAAATCCACAAAAACAGTTTTAGAAAAGTATATTATTAAAAAATATTTACCTTATTTGCACTTTTAACCCCCAGAAATGTCTGTCCAAGAGGAACTGGTCGAAAACGGCCATCAAAGTAGAAAAGTCCAATACAGGGATTAACGTGTAAAAATGTAGCAACATCGAGGTAGTTGGGTAAGGTTGCAGAGAGCCCAAGAATCCTTATCATACTCTGTGTGGATTCCACCTACATGGGTTATATTATTTAATGTATGATGTAAATTCAACCCATTTGGATTTTTATAGAGTTTGAAATAAGTTTTAATAGAGTATGAAACATTTACAATAAAACAAGATTCCCCTCCACCAATATGTAATAACAACACACAGCCTAGAAGACAGATATTATGAAAGAAAACTGACCTAAACCTGGCATTAAGAATAATATAGGGTGCCTGGGTGGCTCAGTCGTTAAGCGTCTGCCTTCAGCTCAGGTCATGATCCCAGAGTCCTGGGATTGAGTCCCACATCGGGCTCCCTGCTCAGCGGGAAGCCTGCTTCTCCCTCTCCCACTCCCCCTGCTTGTGTTCCTGCTCTCGCTGTCTCTCTCTGTCAAATAAATAAAATCTTAAAAAAAGAATAATATAAAATAATTAAAAATGTAATTTTAGCAGATTTCCTGAACTGGAAAATCCTATCAGTTAATGTTTTTTTTTTTTCTAAAAATGTAATAAGGTAAGTGACATACATGGATTAGGTTTTAGTCTTAAGTTTTACAAATTTATAATTTCAGGTGCTAAAAATTAAAAGCATAAAAGTCTAAAATAAGATAAAATATTTCTAGTGTTTTACAAATTTAAATTTAAAATGCATAACAATTTCATGACAGAAATATTTGAAACTATGTGTTACAATACATTCAATGAAAAATTATTTCCAGGGACATTTTAAACATTTTATTATTTATTTATTTATTGGGTTTTTTTTAGAGGTGGGGAGGGGCAGAGGCAAAGGGAGAGAGAGTCTTAAGCAGGATCCATGCCCAGTGAGGAGCATAATGCAAGGCTCCATTTCACAACCTGGAGATCATAACCTGAGCTGAAATCAGGAGTCAGACACCTAACCGACTCAACCACCCAGGTGCTTCTCCATGGACCTTTTAAAAAAAATCAGCATCTTCCTTCCCTAAGTACAGATTGCTTACTTAGTCCATAATTCTTTAGCTATTATGTAGTATTCCTTTTACTATGTCATAGTAACATATAGTTGAGCATATCAGTAAAGCAGATGAATTTCTGAGAAACAAACACAACTATTCTATCATCACAGAGGAAGTTTTCAAATTGCCTTCACAAATTATCATTAAGCACTTTATATTAAGATAATTTTATATTCATAACGAAAAGTTTGATTGCATGGAATAACAGCCAAAACTTTGGAAAAAAATTTCAAACTTCTCAAAAAATGTATTGAGCCACATTTTTTTGTGTTCATTGGTATAGTGTAATACTCTCATTTTTTTTTCTGAGCACTGTTGATAATGCTGATTTAATTTGTTCACCAACTATCTACTAAGCTCTTAATGACAGGCACAGTGCCAACAGAGCAGGAGCTTAGAGTCTATGTGTAATAATGACAGCAAACATTGTGATGTGTCCTATTAATAGCAGCACTTTCTAAAAACTGTGAGAATAATGGAGAGAGATCACTAATTAAACCCAGGTAAGTCAGGGAAGGCATGCTGAGTACAGGCAATAGTTGCTGGCATTCTAATCTGAGAGAACAACAGACAGGCAGGGAGACCAGAAAGGACGGTGAATTTAAGGTGCTGCACTTAGAAAGAACTAGTGGTATGAACTGGAGGAGGGAGGTAACAGAAGATCCGGTTAGAAATACAGAAATGACCATGAAAGAGCTCACATGCCAAGGAGTCTGTCCATTTAACTACTCATAAGCACTCAGCAGTGTCCAGTTCTCTCTCAATTATGTTTTCAGGTCTAACTCATGATAGTTTATAGCACTGTCATCTTTTTAAGTTTCTAAACATTCTGTAAAAAGTCTTCATCATTTCTAATTTTATTTATTCATTGGTTTTTCTACTTGTGATTAGATTTGTGAGGTTTCTTTATTTTACTTAGTTTTTTTTTAACTATTTTACTTTTTTAAAAAAATTCTTTTGTGTTCCTATTTCATAATTAATTTTTTCAGCTTTATTATTTTTTCCATTTGTTTTTGTTAGAATAGTCTATTTAAAACAGTCTAACATTTAACATTTAATAACTAACTTATTTATGGTCCCTCCATTCCTATTTCATTTAAGAGTATAATTCTTACTCTGAATTATAATTCTGGGTATATAAGAATATATAGCTTGCTCTCCCTTCCTTCCATCATCACTTAACTGACCTCTAAGTGGCAGGAGATTTATCTTTCAATTGGTTAAGTTTTCAATCTTCATTTTAGCAGATATAAAAGTAGAGAACATTTGTATGTATGTGTGCATATATATGCATATATGTCTATATAGATGTGTATATATAATTTTATCATATAAAAGTTATTTCTAAATTTCTCTTGTATTCTATAAAGACTATAATCTGTTCAATTTCTGCTTTGAGAAAATGTCCCATGGAGATGTGAGATTTATCTATTCATAATATATACAGTTCTACATGTTTGATCACTTTACCATGTTAATTACATTATTCAAATTCTCTACATTAGCAATACAGGATGTTAGTATTTGCCAAAAGAAAGAATCATTTTAATCACATGCAAACGTCCCATTTTGAATTAGGATACAAAATGTTCCTAAGGGGAATAACTTATATCATAAGCATGATACAGTAAAGGACCATTCACACCTAAGCCCTAGGGGTTCTGCAGAAATACTGGGTGGCATTCTGTAGCCCCATGTCCCTACAGTAGTCCTTCTGTCTGTGTTCTCATATCTCTTCTGCTTCTATATTTTGTATACTTCACTTCTAAATAAAAGTCTGATTTAGAAAATGGTTTCTTACCTAAAAAAAAGTTTGAAAACCTCTGATGATTTTAAAAAGTGCACATGACTTAGAATGAATGTGGCAAGTTAATCAACCCATGAGAGGATGCATATAAAAAGATTTCTAACCTTAACAAAAGGTTATACAATATTATTATTTTTATAAATCTAAGAATATATGTCATTCTCACTTTCTTCTTGGGAAAATCCAAATGCCTGGGTATACTCCCTGACACAAATGTTTCTTATAAGCCTAAGAGAAATTGTCACCCTGTAACTTCCAAACTCTTTCTTTAAGTTTAGAGATGAGTTTAGAGATTATATCTGGGCTTATTTGAGGACTGAATAAAACACTACCTATGAGATATATATAGCTCCTTAGACAGAGGATTCTTATCACTTTCGTAAAAGAATAAGAACTACAACTTGTAAATCAACCTTCCTTTCAAATGAAAGGTATTTATCTGGATATAAAAACAACCTCCCTGGCAAAAAGCCCTAAACTGAGTTTATCATGTACTGAATCAACATAAACATTTGTCTGGCAGAGTTACAGACTGGTTAAAGAAACAGATCCATTTGCTCGATTAAACTTACAAATCAATGGATTTGTAAACATTATAAAAAATGTATAAATTAGCTAAATTTATATAAAATGAAAAAAATAAGAAAATGAAGATAAATAAGTGAATTTTCAAAATATGGTTTTGAATTTAATTCAAAAAATTTTACCTTTAGGTGATATTATCCAGAAAACAACTCAATAAGCCTTGGACATCATATTTTGTTAAATTATTGTTCATTCACTTATTTTTAGCGAGTATTTTATAAATCTGCTTTCACAAAGAAAAAGGGGACAAAGTATGTTCCAATTTGATATTCATTATTACTAGAAAGGATTCAAGAATAAAATAAATAACAACAGTCAGAAAAGGGAGTAAACAAACAAAATACTCCTTACAGAGGAGCAAGGACAGTATTTTAAGTAAGTTCAGAGAGGATTGTGCCATTTCATTAGTCAGTCAACAGATTTCAATTGTGTACCTAAATGCATTTTGGAGGGGGGGCAGGGGGGCACCAGGAAATAGCAATAAACATAATAGTGTACAATAAACATAACAGGGTCTTTACAGTCAAGGAGCTGACATTTTTGTGAGAGAGAAAGACAACCATAAACTCATAAACAAATCAGGCAATTTCAGGTATCAATAAGTGCCATCAGTAAAACAAAACAGGGCAATGGCATAAAAGGTAGCATGGGAGGGGTCCTATGTTAGTTGGGATAATGAGGAAAAGCCTTGCTAAAGAAATATTTGAGAGACAATCAGGGGATAAAAACCTTCAAACAGAAGAAAAAGTAAGTGCAAAGGCAGATTGGAACAAACTGAGCAGAAAGCAGATGAATGAGAGGACTGAGTGGACAGAGCTGAGTTTAGAGGTCACCTGAGAATCCTCTCGTGTATGACTCTGTAGGCCATAATTCACAAGCTAGATTCAATAGATACATAGGAGCACTTTCTACACACAATACTAGAAAAACACATGGGAATTTACATTAAATAGCTATAGAAACTTTGTAACAAACATATTGTTAGGTCACAAAAAACTCAGTAAGTTCCAAAACAGAAAAAGAATATAGGCCACTTTCTCTGATTACAGTGTAACATACCTAGAAAGATAAAATCAAGGAATGGCCAAAAATTTCTATTCATTTGGTGATTAAAATATATCATTATGATCTTATGAGGCTACTATCAACAACTTCATAGCAGGTTTCTGGGGAGACTGTTGATAAGTTTGCTCAGTCTAAAAGACTCAGTGGGTATAAGCAAAGTAGTCCAATGTGAGTAATATGAATACTTTCAGAATTAGCCATCCATCAATACTGGCTTAGGACCCAAACTTTAGGCAATGGGGACAGAATGAGTAAGACAGAGATCCACACATACTGAGACTGTTTGCAGAAGCATAAGGAGAGAGGATTAAAACATGATAGAGATGGATGAAAATGAAAGTATAAGTACATACACATCTGACCACAAATTTTCTTATGAATATGAGCAAAATCCCAAACCAAACCCAACTTAAAACAAAGGAACCCTCTATAGGGGAAACAATGAACATACCTATTACTTAAAGAAACCTCCTTTACATGTTGTGATGAGAATTCTTTACAGTGATTAGAATGATGATTTTAATTACACAATAGTTCTATGTAGTACTGATGGTGATGTGAAAGGAAATGAAAGTGATTTTTGGTTTTAAAATCATTATTTACAACATAAAAGTTACTGAACATATTTTTAGGGTATTTCCATGTTAAATACATGATGCTCGGCAAACACAATGGACATTTTTCTGCTAAAAATCCATTTTAAAACTACTCTATTTTGTATCTAAATGTATAATCCTATTATTCTCAATATATATGAGGCTGTATTATTTTCTTTTAAATGAGAGTAACTTGGAACTTTATGTCCTAAACCAAATCTCGAAGCTCTATAAACTACACATATCCACCTAAAAAGTATTAATTGTTGAAAACAATAAAAATTTTAATATTTTACAGCTTCTTCTGTATCATTAACCCAAAACTATGCAATAAGTTTTTATGACATTTGCCCTTAGATAAAATCTAAATTCAGACAGTTAAGAAGACAACTAATTGTAGTTAAATCTTGCTCAATACAACAGATTTGCAGAACGTGGCCTCTTTATCTTTTTTTTTTCTTCACATATATTCCATTATTTGTTTCAGAGGTACAAATCTGTGATTCAACAGTCTTGCACAATTCACAGCGCTCACCATAGCACATACCCTCCCCAATGTCTATCACCCAGCCACCCCATCCCTCCCACCCCACCCCCACTCCAGCAATCCTCAGTTTGTTTCCTGAGATTAAGAATTTCTCCTATCAGTGAGGTCATATGATACATGTCTTTCTCTGATTGACTTATTTCGCTCAGCATAACATAACAATAAAAAATTAAAAAAAATAAATAAAATACAACAGATTTGGCCTTTCTTACACTTTTTCTCTTCCAAATTCCTCTCAGTCATGCCAAGTGTGTTGTGAATTTGGTCTCTAATACAACCACAAAATTTCAGAACCTGAACACAATCCACATTGTATTAGAATAGATTCTAATGGTGCTTCCGTTAGTTACAAATGTTGATGTGGTATATAAAACACTGCCATCTACTGGGAACATCTGGTAATCAAAAGCAACAAATAAAAACAGGAAGTTTGCTTTTTAATAAACATAGTTATGCTCTTTGTCATAGCATATTAAGAATATAAGAAGAATCACATAGACCCTTCTATCAAGGATTTTAAATCTAGTAAAGGATACAAATGAAGACAGAATTAATTATAGCAAGTTGTGAAATTATAAGGATGACAGTGATAAGTGCTAAAAATGTGCAAAGTAAAGGAGCAGAGAGGGAATACAGAAAAGGTGCAATTCATTTTGAATAGCGAACTAGGAAACACTTATTTTTTTTAAAGATTTTATTTATTTATTTGACAGAGAAAGAAACAGCAAAAGAGGGAACACAAGCAGGGGGAGTGGGAGAGAGAGTAGCAGGCTTCCTGCTGAGCAGGGAACCTGATGCGGGGCTCTATCCCAGGACCCTGGGATCATGACCTGAGCTGAAGGCAGACACTTAACGACTGAGCCACCCAGAGTCCTAGGAAACACTTAATAGAAGTGATATTTGGCAGATTCATAAGAATAGCAGGTTTTCAACAGATGAACGTGTGGAGTGATAAAGATATGTAATTTTGCATTTATAACCCTTAATCTCATAACCAATAACATATTCTGCCTCCAGTGAGATGAATTTCATCTCCAGAAAAGAGTCCATGGTACTGGAAAGAAAAAGGGGAAGGAATGAATAGTTTTGTGTGGCTGGAACCTATTATAGCTAGGGAACATGTAGAAGTTAAAATTAGACAAATCGATCACAGCTCCAATAGTCTTTAATGTCCAGATAAGGAATTTAAACATTTTTTTCAGATAACAAACAGCAAGCCATCAGTAGTTTATGAGCATAGTAGTGATGAACCATACAAGTGGAGTTTCATTATATGATGAATATATTATATATTTAGATGTTATATAATCTATATTATATATAATATATATTCCTGTATCATACAAGATATATTTCTATAATTGTATTACATATGCAGTAAACAAATCTATATTTTATATATTTAGTTTATATACATTTAACTTATATAGTTTATAATATTTATATTATATGGAAAATTATAGCTTTTTAAATAACAAAATATTTATAAATTTATATGCCTTATGTGTATATAAAATACATAATATCATGTGTCTGTGTGCATATATACAGAAAGTATTAGCAGCAGGCCTGCAATCTATTTGCTCCCTTAACTGGTGGTACTCAGGAAAGAAAGATGTCCTAGTCAAATCCCCTTGTAAACTTGCTAATGACAGACCTCCTGGTAAATGTACTAATGATATTCACTTGACCTTATCTTCATAATGTTTTTAGCTGATGGATGTGGTCTCTTTAAGCAGCTCAATGTAAATAATCCTAGGATGTATGGATTCCTATGGCATGGCTCCCTGAAAAACATCACTTAAGTTATATAAGTATCACACTATAAAATAAAAACATTATATGATTAAAATAGCTCTTTTTTGTAAATGATGCCCTGCATGTTTTTTTTTGAGAATTCCTATGTAAAATCTGGGCCAGAGCCAATCCAAAATGGCAAGAAAGGACCTGGAAAGCAGTGATGGCAGTTCCAGGCTTCTCCGTGCTTCACCTGGGTCTCACAACTACCTGTATCCTTGAAATTCTTAAATTGGATATTAGCTAAAATCTGATTTTTGTCATTTGAATATTTCAACCCTTTGTGTTTTATGTATATGTGTTTATATGTCTATGTGTACATGTATTTTTAAGTTATATGATAAAATATGAACATGTCCCAAACAACCGTCGAATTCCATCTCTTTTATCAAAACACCCTTATAGTTTGTAGAATATCCTTCCGTGAATATGCATCCTACTCTACCCAAATCTAAAATCTAAATGTAAGCAAGAACTCTGTTAACTATATCCATAGCACCTAGATGCCATATGTGGTTGGCATATGTTCACTAAATGAATGAATGAAAATACAAACATATTGCACATTTTTTCTTTACATAAACGGGATTGTGCTATATACACAGGACAACTTCCTTTTTTAATGAGAATATAACATATCTTTTAAGTCCAG
The DNA here is from genome assembly GCF_037043125.1 of Eumetopias jubatus. Lineage (NCBI taxonomy): Eukaryota > Metazoa > Chordata > Mammalia > Carnivora > Otariidae > Eumetopias > Eumetopias jubatus. The sequence goes on along the minus strand of NW_028274812.1, from coordinate 59,618,664 downwards.
TTCATACAGCTCTACCTTTCTTTTCAAAGGCTGCAATGTAGCATTTTATGGTATCAATATAGTTTGTTAAACCATTTCATCTTTTGTTGGACACCTGGCTTGCTTCTAACATATTCTGCATTAACAAGAAAACTACAGTGAACACTGTTACTATTATATTTATGTGTTTGTGCTATGACTTCCATACATTAGATCCCTAGAAGTAAAAACACAGGGCTGATTCTAGTGAGTGCTTTCAAATTACATTCTTTTTTCACTTTTGCCAATCTGATAAAACTCTCATGTCCTCTTAAGCATATTTTCTATAATGCTCAGTATGTTTATTTCTACTGTGAAATGCTTCTCTAAATTTTTAAAAAAGTTTTATTTCTTATTAATTATAATAACTATTAAATATAAAAGACATTTATTTTATGTGCTACAAATAATTTGTTATTCTGTCTTATATTTTAACTTTTTGGAGCCATCTTTACAGGTTAGAAGTTTTTAATATTTAGATATCCAAATGTACCACGTGTTCCCTTTATAACCTTTGGAGTTTTGCATTTTGCTTAGAGCTTCTCTACCCCAAGGCTATTAAAAAATGCTCTCTTATGTCTTCTTTAATGTACAGAGAGTTTTGTTTGATATAGCTAAATTATTAACCATCTAGAATTTTATGGTGGATTTACCAGATGAAAACACACTATTTTAAAGCATTTTAAAATGCAATATTAACTTCCTAAAATTTTGTACTCCATCTTTTACATTAAATTCCCATACCTAGACCTGGATCAGAGCTGTTTAATACTCATGGGTATTCTAAGACACTTTATCTTTTTATTTAATGAAAAGAAGGGCTGGCAGAAAATAATCATGATACATTGGTAAATTCACCAATTTTTGTGTGGACTATTTATGAATAGCCACAAAGCTCCGAAACTAGAGACAGCATATACATGTCTTTTTAAAAAAAAAATGATTAAGATTATGCACACGAGGTGATTATATTTTACTTTATCTAATATATCAGAAAAATTATAAATCATGTTCAGATTTTTTCAGGGGGTAGGAGTTAAGTGCAGATAGGAGAGAAGTGGAGGAAATGACTAATATTTGCCTATGTTCTATTATATCTTAATACTGCTTAGTCAATTATTAGACTTGGCTTTGCAACAATGGCTTAAAAGTTTTCCTGTATTTACTTTTGTTAATTTATAGAGACTTCAATAAAATAAGATTTGGAAGGAAGGAAGAAAGAGAACTTTCAATATGAAAACAAAATACCTAAAACCTTCCCCACACTAAAATTAACTTTATTCCCATAAATAATACATATTAATATTTTTTGAATGCTATATTTAAGCTTAAAAACTTAATCGTCCCTCCAAAATAAGCTTAAAAATAATTTCCTCTTACCTGCCGTAAAGTACGTGCCACTATGCTTTCTAATACTGGTCCCCTATCTTCATGCAGCAAATGAACTTCATCAAGAATAAGGAGCTTCACAATTTGGGAAAGAGCTACATCTCCGACACTCTTTCTTGTCACTACATCCCATTTTTCTGGGGTGGTCACAAGCATCTATAAGATAAATTAAAAAAAAAGAAAAAGTCACATAGTTAATATAAATTTCAAATATGTCATTCAAAAAGAAATATGATAGGCAACAATTATACAGATCAAATAAAAAGTGTTTAAAATATCCTGGAATGATATATAATTTACTATAGACACTGTCACTTCAAGAGTAATATTTCATTTCATCTAGCTTCACTTAAGTTGTGATATTAAGTCATTATTTAAAACTCAATGATGATAGTCTGTCAAAAAATTGTAGTGAAGTGTACAAAATACATATTTTTTGAAAAGTGTCTTCTGATGTAAAAAAACAAATGATTCTGAGGTGCCTGGGTGGCTCAGTTGGTTAAACATCTGCCTTTGGATCATGCCTGGGATGGAACCCTGCTTTGGGCTCCCTGTTCAGTGGGGAGTCTGCTTGCCCCTCACCCTCTGCCCCTCCCCCGCCCCTGCTCCTGTGCTATCAAATAAATAAATAAATAAATAAAATCTTAAAAAAAAAAACAAAATAAAAACAAACGATTCTATCTTTTAAACTGCATACATTGATAATGGTCTTTATGTGAAAAGGGACAACAAAGTGAACCAAGTGTTAAAAGGCAATAAAAAGGAAATCAAGAATCCACTCTAGAAATGATCACCTGTTTATACCTATCCAAATGTGAAGGAAACTTTACTAATGACACAGTTTTCAACAAATTGCCCTTTAATATCAACTAGTATATGCACTATTTAGTACCCAAAACTAATACATATAATACAGCCTAACTGGCACATAATAGCAACCCAAGGACTGAGTCACTGGAGACTCTAGGGTGTGTAGAGCAGAAGGTAAGCCTGAGGCATTTATGTGAACTTCACAGTAGCAGACCATTTAACGTGAAACTGGAATGATAATTCTCTTTGCTTTTCACATATTAAATTGTGTCCTCTAAAATCATCCTGTTGCAGAGACAAAGATGACAAGTTTAATATACCTTCTATGATAGTAATACTACATTAGGAAATAAACCAGTATGTGGATAATTCAAAGAATACTACATAACAAATCAAGACCAAGGCCTCTCATGGCCAGTGTATCAGGATTAGAGACTGATGAGGGTCACAACTGAACTGTGCTTTGAAGGGGGTTAACTGAGATGAGAGTCAGATTGTTCTCTCAACATTTTTGTTATTTCACATCTGATTAAGTCATCTATGGGGACAATAATAATCTTTTTTTTTTTAGATTGGTACAAGTTATATATAAATTCTTAAAAATCCAGAGTCTAAATTTGCCAATATGACCTGTTGCATTATTAGAGCTACCACTGCTATCATTATGAAATGGACTGTGTCAACGACAACATTTAGAAGCTGTACTTGAACAGAAATTAACTGACAAACTATAATGAATCAGATTAAGGAATTTATATCTAAAATATGAAATACTATAAATCCAAAGCTACTTAGTTGAAAGTTGCTAAAGCTGAATGGCAATGTTGAGATCACATCAAATTTTATAGAAAAGATATGCTGCTGGAATTAAATATAAACAGATGTATAGTAAATTTTGAGATCTAAAATGGGTAAAAATATTCACTGTGAATTAAAATCTTTTGGAACAAATTTAAATTGAACTTCTACTTTGAATAATGACAAATTTAAAATAATCCAAGATGTATTAATATAAATACACCCAGGGATTACTTAATAACAACCTTTTTCATTAAAAATCCTGGAAGATGCTGATCTGTTTTCAAAACAATTCTACTACACTGTACATTTAATATCAAAATTTAAATAAGTAAGCTTATTAAGTCACAAATGTTAGGAATGACACAGGGTGCACCTTTAAATAATAAATACAAAGCTTGGTTACCTACCTCACCATGAACTTAGACTATTATGCTAATACTGTCTTATAATTAACTTTCAGAGATGACAATATGGCAACAAATTGTAAAATCAAATTTTTCAGATATCAGAAAGCTGTACCAATGAAACCTTAAAAATCCATTTTAGCATTTTATTATACTTTACTTTCAGCATAGTGAGAAAAGGCTTCATTTATATTACTATTTCATCACTTCAGTTCCCTGAACTTAAAATGGCTAGAACATAAAGTGTCACATTTGCTTAATGAATTGGAACTCATGCAAGACATTTCCATCTGCTCTTATATTGGGGCATGGGTTAACTGTCAACATTTTTACTGTCAACTTAAATTTCTCTCAATATATGTACTTATTCCCTCAGAAATACAAAAATCATTACTTGAAACTGTTCCAATTTTATCCTGCCCACTGGGAAAATGGCATAGTTGTGATGCTATATACTACCATTGGATCAAAAATTTGGTGTATTTAGTTTTAAAATGCTCATCCATTTGACAGAAATACCAAATGACCTAAGACCTGCCAGAACCAATTCATCTGGTAAATTCACTTAAACATTAATAATAATAATAATAATAGTAACATTACATAGTAATAATAAATAATAATAGTAATATTATTATTTCACCGTTTAAAACACTATGACCTAAGGGAAGTCACTTCATCTCTTTTATTTTCCAGCTTTATTGAGATATTGAGATGTAACATATGTAAATTTAAGGTGCACATGTGGTGATTGGATACAGGTATATAATGCTAAATGATTACCATAAAAAGTTTAATTAACCCTTCCATCCCCTCATACAATTATGTGCATGTGTGTATGCATGTGTGGTGGTAACATTTAAGGTCCACTTTATTAATAACTTTCAAGTATATAATAGAGCACTGTAAATTACAATTACCATGCTGTACATTAGATCCTGAGAACATACTCATCTTATAGCTGTAAGTTTATATCCCTTGACCAATATATCCCCATTTCCCCTACCTCCAGCCCTTGGCAACCACCCCTCCACTATTTAAGTTCAACTTTTTTACATTCCACATTTAAGTAAGAACATGCAGTATTGGTCATTCTCTGTCTTATTTCACTTAGCATAATGTCTTCAAGGTCCATCCATGTTGTCAAAAAGTTTGAGTTTCCTTCCTTTTTATGGCTGAGCAATATTCCATTGTACATATATATCACATTTTCTTTATCTATTCATCCACTGGTTGTTCCCATGTCTTGGCTACTGTTGATAATGCTTCAAAGAACATGGGGGAGTGTGGGGATGTTCAATTTTGTCAAGTGATTTTTTTCTGCATCTAGTAAGATGATGGTATGATTTTTCTCTTTCATTCTATTAATATGATGTATTGGTCTGGTTAGATTTTCTCTTTCTTCATGACTCAGTAGGTTGTATGTTTCTAGGAATTTATCCATTTTTTTCTAGGTTGTTCAATTTGCTGATGTATAATTGCTCATAGTAGTTTCTTATGATCCTCTATTTCTATGGTATCCAAATTGGAAAGGAAGTAGTGAAACTGTCACTATTTGCAGAAGACATGATACTATATATAGAAAAACCCTAACGACTCCACCAAAAAATACCCTGTTAAAACTAATAAACTAATTCAGTAAAGTTGGAGGATACAAAATGAATAGATAGAAATCTATTGCATTTCTTTAAATTAATAACAAACTATAATTGAAATGCAGAAACAATCCCATTTACAATTGCATCAAAATGAATAAAATATCTGGGAATAAATTTAACCGAGGAGGTGAAAGATCTATACTCTGAAAACTGTAAGACGTTAATGAAAGAAATTGATGAAGACACTATAACTAGCAAGATATTCTGTGTTCATGGATTGGAAGAATTAATATTGTTAAAAATGTCCATACTACCCAAAACAATCTACAGATTCGATGTAATCCCTATCAAAATCCTAATGGCATTTTTCACAGAACTAGAACAAAAAATTCTAAAATATGTATGAAACCATAAAAGACCCAAAGTAGACAAACCAATCTTGAGAAAGCTGGAGGCATCACAGTCCCTGATTTCAAATTATATCGCAAAGCTATAATCGAAAGAATATGGTATGGGCCAAAAAAGACTCACATATATAAATGGAACAGAATAGAGAGCCCAGAAATAAACAACACATGTATGGTTAATTAATTTACAACAAAGGAGCCAAGACTATACAGTGGGGAAAAGACAGTCTTCAATAAATGGAGTTGGAAAAACTGGATAGCCACATGCAGAAGAATAAAATCAGACCATTTTCTTACACCATGCACAAAAATTGACTGAAAATAGATAAAAGACATGAATTTAAGACCTGACAACATAAAACTCCTAGAAGAAAACAAGGGCAGTAGGCTCATTGACATTGGATTTTAGGATCTGACTCCAAAAGCAAAGGCAACAAATGCAAAAATAAACAAAGCGGGACTACATCAAACTAAAAAAGCTTCTTCACAGCAATGGAAACCATCAATAAAATGAAAGGGGCAGCCTACCAACTGGGAGAAAATATTTGCAAATCATATATCTGATAAGGGGTTAATATCCAAAATAAATACTCAAACAACTCAATAGCAAAACAAACAAAGTAATCTGAGGCTATTATCAAAAGGCTAATAAAACCACTCTTTATTTTTATTAAAAAAAAAAGACTATTATAAAAAAGATATGAAATAACAGTGTTGGAGAGGATGTGGAGAAAAGAAAACACTGTACATTGTTGGCAGGCATGTAAACTGGTGCCCTAGTATGGAAAACAGTAGGGAGGTTCCTCAAAAATTAAAAATACAACTACCATATGATCCAGATATTTCAGATATTCTGCTTATTTATCAGAAAATAATAGCACTAATTTAAAAAGATATGTGTACCTCTATGTTCACTACAGCTTTATTTACAATAGCGAAGATAAGGAAACAACCTAAGTGTTCATCAATAGATGAATGGATAAAGAAGGTATACACACACAATGGAATAATACTCAGTCATAAAATATAAGAAGGAAACTTACTATTTGCAACAACATGTATAGACCTTGAGGATATTATGCTAAGTGAAATAAATTAGAGAACGACAAGTACAATATGATTTCACTTATATGTGGAATCTAAAAAACAAAACAAATGAATAATACCAAACACAACTTACTGATACAGAGAACAGATCAGTGGTTATCAGAAGGAAAGAGGTTGGGGGTGGGTAAAATGGGTAAAGGTGGTGAAGTGTATGGTGATGAATGATAAACAGACTCACTGTGGTGATCACTTTGTAGTGTATACAAAGAATAATTATGTTGTACACCTGAAAGTAATACAATGTTATAAATCAATTTTACAGCAATAAAATAAAATATTAAATACAAGAAATTTTTAAAATAAAAGTATACTTTCTTTCCTTTATAATACTTAAAACTGATTTTGAAATGTTGTACTTAGACTATAAAAAAAATGGGGAAAAATGTTTAAACTAATTACATAAATAACTTTTTAAAAAAACCAGAATGGTAAAATACCAAAAAATAGTCATTAAAATCCCACAGATTAACAATAGTATTACTAATAACAATGGTATTAATAATAGTATCACTATTATTTCATCAAATCTCAGGAGACATTGATTATAAGCGACACCATCATTGTAAGTGTCATTAAGAAGTTAAAAAAAAAACACTATCAAAATTTTTCTTTTCATCTATGTGTACTCTCTAATGCCCATCACCTATTTCATCCATTCTTTCACCCAGGTTCCCTCTAGTAATCATCAGTTTGTTCTCAATAGTTAACACTCTGTTTCTTGGTTTGTTTCTCTTTTTTTTTTCCTTTGCTCATTTCTTTTGTTTCTTAAATTCCACAGATGAATAAGATCATATGGTATTTGTCTTTCTCTGACTTAACTTCACTTAACATTATACTCTCTAGCTCTATCCATGTTGTTGCAAATGACAAGATTTCATTCCTTTTTAAGATTGAATATATTCCATTATGTATACCACTTCCTCTTTATCCATTAATCTACTGATGGACACTTGGGCTGCTTCCATAGTTTGGCTTTGTAAATGATGCCACAATAAACATAGCGGTGCATGTATTGCTTTGAAGTAGTGTTTTTGTATTTTGGGGATAAATACCCAATAGTTTGATTACTGGATAATAGGTTAGTTTTATTTTTAATTTTTTGAGGAACCTCCATACTGTTTCCCACAGTAGCGGCACCAATTTTCAATCCCACCAGCAGTGCACAAGGGTTACTTTTTGTCCACATCCTCTCCAACACTTGCTTCTTCTTTTGTTGACTTTAGCCATTCTGACAGGTGTGAGGTGGTATCTCATTGTGGTTTTGATTTGCATTCCCTGATGATGAGTGATGTTGAGCATCTTTTCATGTATCTCTTGGCCATCTGTATATCTTCTTTGGAGGAATGTCTGTTCATGTCTTCTATTTTTAAATTGGATTATTTGTTTTTTGGGTATTGAGATGTATATATATATTTTTTATATATTTTGGATACTAACGCTTTATCAGTTATGTCATTTGCAAATATCTTCTCCCATTAGGTGGGTTACCTTTTAGTTTTGTTGATTATTTCCTTTGCTGTGCAGAACTGTTTATTTTGATGTAATCCCAGTAGTTTATTTTTATTTTTATTTCCCTTCGTTAGGAGACATATCTAGAAAAATGTTGTGATGGCCAATGTCAGAAATTACTGCCTGTGCTCTCTTCAAGCATTTTCACGGTTTCAGGTCTGATATTTAGGTCTTTAATCCATTTTGAATTTATTTTTGTGTATGGTGAAAGAGAGTGGTCCAGTTTTCCCAACACCATTTCTTGAAAAGACTCTTTTTTCCCATTGTATATTCTTGCTTCCTTTGTTGAATATTAATTGACCATATAATTGTGGGTTTACTTCTGGGTTTTCTATTCTGTTCCATTGATCTATTTGTCTTTTTATTCCAGTACCCTACTATTTTATTACTACTGCTTTGTAATATAACTTGAAATGTGGAATTGGGATGCCTCCAGTTTTGTTTTTCTTTTTCAAGATTGCTTTGGCTATTCAGGGACTTTTGTGGTTCCATACAATTTTAGGATTGCTTATTCTAGTTCTGTAAAAAATACTGTTTAAATTTTTATAGGGATTGCATTGAATGTGTAGATTGCTTTGGGTAGTAGAGAAATTTTAACAATATTTGTTCTTCTAACCCATGACCATGGAATGTCTTTTCTGTTTCTTTGCATCATCTTCAATGTCCTTCATCAGCGTCTTATAGTTTTCAGAGAACAGATCTTTCACCTCCTTGGTTAAGTTTATTGCTAAATATGTTATTGTTTTAGATGCAATTGTAAATAGGATTATTTTCTTAATTTCACTTTCTACTGCTTCATTTTTAGCATGTAGCAATGCCACAGATTTCTATACCTTTTGTATTGAATTCACTTATCAGTTCAAGTAGTTTTTTTGGTGGTCTTCTCTCTATATGGCATCACGTCAGCTACAAATAGTGAGTTTTACTTTTTCCTTACCAATTTGGATGCCTTTATTTCCTTATGTTGTCTAACTGCAGTGGCTAAGACTTCTAGTACTATTTTGAATAGAAGTGCTGAGGCTGGACATCCTTGTCTTCTTGTTCTTGACCTCAGGGGAAACACTCTCAGTTTTTCACCACTGAGTATGATATTGGCTGTGGGTTTTCCATATAAGGCCTTAACTATGTTGAGGTATGTTCCTTCTAGACCTATTTTGCAGAGGATTTTCATCATGACTGGATGTTGCACATTATCAAATATTTTTGCTGCATCTATTGAAATGATCTTATGGTTTTTATCCTTCCTCTTATTGATGGGACATATCATATTGATTGTTTTGAGAATACTGAACCACCTTTCATGCCAGGTATATGTCCCAATTGATCATGGTGTATGATTTTTTAAAATATATTGTTAGATTCAGTTTGCTAATATTTTGTTGAGGATTTTTGCCTCTATATTCATCAGAGATACCGGCCTGTAGTTCTTTTTCGTGGTTTCTTTATCTGGTTTTGGTATCAGGGTGATACTGGCCTCAGAGAATAAATTTGGAAGTTTTCCTTCCACTTCTGTTTTTTTTTGAATAGTTTGAGAAGAATAGGTATCAACTCTTTAAATGTTTTATAGTATTTGCTTGTGAAGCTGTTACTGAACTTTTGTTTGTTAGGAGTTTTTTGATTACTGATTCAATTTCATTGCTGGTGATTAGTATGTTCAAATGTTCTTTCTGCTTTAGTTTTGGTAGGTTATATGTTTCTAGGAATTTATTCTTCTAAGTTGTCCAACTTATTGGAATATAGGTTTTCATAATATTCTGTTACAATTGTTTGTATTTCTGTGGTGTTGGTTGTTATTTCTTCTTTTATTAGTGATTTTGCTTATTTGGGTTCTCTCTTTTTTTTTTTTAGTAAGTCTGGCTAGAGGTTTATCAGCTTTTCTGATCTTTTCAAAGAACCAGCTCCTGGTTTCATCCATTTGTTCTGTTGTTTTTTCAGTTTCTACATCATTTATTTCTGCCCTAATCTTTATTATTTCCTTCCTTTTGCTGGGTTTGGGTTTGTTTATTCTTCTTTTTCTAGCTCCATTACTGTAATATTAGGTTGTCTATCTGAGATTTTTCTTTCTTCTTGAGGTAGGCCTGTATTGCTATAGACTTCCCTCTTAGATCCACTTTTGCTGCATCTCAAAGGTTTTGGACCATTGTTTTCATTTGTTTACATGTAATTTTTTATTTCTTTTTTGATTTCTTGGTTGACCCATTCATTATTTATTAGCAAGTTATTTAACTTCCATGTATTTGTGCTCTTTCCAGATTTTTTCTCTGGTTGATCTCTGTTTACATAGTATTGTGGTTTGAAAATATGCATGGTATGACTGATTTTTTTGAATTTGTTGAGTTTTATTTTGTGGCTTAATATGTGATCTATTCTGGAGAATGTTCCATGTGTACTTGAAAAGTGTGTATTCTGCTGATTTAGGATGGAATGTTCTGAATATGTATGTTAAGTCCATCTGGTCCAGTGTGTCTTTCAAAGCCACTATTTCCTTGTTCATTTTCTGTTTAGATGATCTGTCCATTGACATAAGTGGGATGTTAAAATCCCCTATTATTGTATCACTATTGATTACTTCATGCTTGTTATTAACTGTTTTATGTATTTGGGTGATTCCATGTTGGGTGCATAAATATTTACAATTGTTATATCCTCTCGTTTGATTGTCCCTTTTATTCTTATAGTGTCCTTCTTTGACTCTTGTTACAGTCATTGTTTTAAAGTCTCTTTTGTCCAATATAAGTATTGCTATTCCAGCTTTCTTCTGATATCCATTTGCATGATAAATGTTTCTCCATCTTTTTACTTTCAATCTGCAAGTGTCTTTCACAGTCTAAAATGAGTCTCTTGTAGGCAGCAATAAATGGGTATTTCTTTACCAACTCTGTCACCCTATGGCTTTTGATTGGAGCATTCAGTCTGTTTACATTCAAAGTAATATTGATAGATATGTATTTATTGTCATTTTGTTACTTGTTTTATGGCTGTTTCCACTATCAAGTGAATTTTTAAAATGTGTCTTTCAATTAATGAAATATGGTACACTTAGTTGAAAATGGTAGGGATCTATTAATTAAACTAAAGAGCAATATTCAAGAATGCTTGCTTAATACATCTTCTCGGGCGAAAACAGTCACTCTGGAATTGTTAAAATCACATTCTAATGTTATAGATGTAGACCAGCCAACAGTTCGCAAGATTTAAGAATTCTATCTTCCTTTTTAAAATACATGCCCACTCAACCAACAAGTTTATAAATTACATGAATGTTTAATTTAAAGAATAAAGCTAAAATGTCACACAGTTTAGATTCAATAAACATACATATAATTACAGTTATACTAACCTCTGCTATACAAATGTCAGCTCTGATTGATGGCAAGGGCCCCCATAACGGAATCTGACAGCTTGCAAATTATACCTGCCCCTGGCAACACTACAACAAATCAGTTAGTTCCAACTATTTCCTTTTCTACATTTTTATGTTCCTTCCTCTCCCATCAATTCACATGCATGAGTACCTGCTCACACATGTAAAACACAAAGTCTTCTGAAGTATCTAGTTTTATTTATTTATGTCAAGGACCACAGCTTTCAATTATAAGATAAAAATATAGAAATTAATTGGAAAATCTTCATGTAGAGAGATATTCTTACTTCATATTCTTTGTTGAAAGTACAGGCATGATCAAGCTAAAGCATAAAGAATGTAACCTAAAATGCATCTTGGTATTCTCATGTTAGCAAAAAAACTCTAATACTATTTTCAGTTAATATTTCATAGGTAACATTTACTAAACAAACAAAGGGTAGGGCGCCTGGGTGGTTCAGTTGGTTGGGCGACTGCCTTCGGCTCAGGTCATGATCCTGGAGTCCTGGGATCGAGTCCCGCATCGGGCTCCCCGCTCAGCGGGGAGTCTGCTTCTCCCTCTGACCCTCTTCCCTCTTGTGCTCTCTGTCTCTCATTCTCTCTCTCTCAAATAAGTAAATAAAATATTTAAAATAAGATTATCAACAAAATACCTTTCTTTAAAAAAAAAGGGTAATTCAATAAGAAATTCGAAAACTTTTGAAGGAACAGAGCACAGAATGCTGGGAGTAAGGAAGAAACATTTAAAATACTTTCTAGACTACACATGTTTACAGCTGTAGTATAATTCTCTTTGCAGCTCTTTTTGTTTATTTAAAACACTTTCTAAATATCTCAGGTCATACATACTGAAGTCTAGCCTCATCAGTATAAGCCTAAAAGGATACAATGCTTGGTTACCCTAAAACATAACTAATTACACATAATAGAGAAAAACACAGAAAGTGTTTATATTGTTGTGCATACAAGCCATAAAGACCTTGCTTTAATCTCTAAATGCTTGTCCATAATACCCCAGTATTTCATTCCATTAAAGTCTCATAGAGCAAGGATCTGAAACAATTTATAATGATTCCTCTTCTGCTTACTCATAATGACAGATTTTTGACATGTGAATAATTTGTGGTAGAAACTGGTCCTGTGGTAAGTTCTATTCTGTACAATTGGAGTATGACTCATAGAGTACAGGTTTCCTCGGTTTACTATAGGTGTTTTTTTTTTTTTCCTCTTTCCTGCCATATGTGCAAAGCTCAGTTTGAGGATCAATTTCTTACTAAAATACTTTAAAATGTTATATTGCAATGCCAAACTACTAAAACCTCAAATGTGATGAACTAAAAAATGTATTCTGTAGTAATTCTGAAGTAATTCAAATTACCAATTTTATCTCTTCAAACTAATACGAGACATTCACTACTGAGAGATTTTGCCAATTCAAGAACAATTAATCAAAAGTGTGTTTGGGGTCTATCACTGGGCAGGAGAGACAGATGAAGGAAGGATCCTAACAACTTATCAACAAATTATGGCAAAACCTTAGCTGCTGAAAACTACTGCAATTAAGAAAATTAACTGTCCCTATTGTATACCTACTTCTATCATTTAAATCCTTAAATCCTTTCTATTTTATTTAGGAAAAGAACAAAAGGACATGTGTTCTGTTTAATCACAACTTATGGTTATCCAAGGGAGAGCTTCTCTATAGAAGTCTGTAAATAACTCCACGTCTGCAGATGGTGTCTGTGGTTAGGAATATAAAGATAAAGGCAAGAAGTCTAGAAGCGTATACGATAAGGAGAAACAGAGCAAAGAAGAAATGAAACGTAGTCCAAACTCTTTCTCGCACAATATTACAAAATAAAATAGTCAATGAGTGGGCAGCTGACCCTGCTCAACCAACTGATGCTGCCTCTGCCCACAACTCAGGGTATAAACTATATATATGGAGCCAATATGACCAGGGTGCAGATCCAAATGAAATTATACATTTTTCTGCATTTTGTCCTCCATTTCCTACAATCTTACAAAGTTAGAGCACCGAAAAAGAGACCAAACAATTACTTGTTACTGGCTTTGAAGTGACTTAAACAGAAATTCACATACACTAAAGTAGAGGCTTAGAAAAGTGATAAAGGAGAAAAACAAATATGCCCCAAGCCTATACAGTATCTGTGATGAAGCACAAAACCTTACTGTAAGCTTGCTTGCTTTTTTTTTTAAGATTTTATTTATTTAATTGACACAGAGAGAGAGAAAGAGAGAGAGAGAAAGAGAGAGGGAGGGAGCACAAGCAGAGGGAGTGGCAGGCAGGGGAGAGGCAGACTCCCGCTGAGCAAGGAGCCTGACGTGGGGCTTGATCCCAGGACCCTGGGATCATGACGTGAGCCAAAGGCAGCCACCCCAACTGACTGAGCCACCCAAGTGCCCCTATAAGCTTTCCTGACACCCAAATGAAAAAGACAAATTGGGAGTGATGTCAGCAAAATGGCAGCATAGGAACTTGTAGTGTTTGTCCCCTCCCCCAGGAATATCAATTTGAACAACTATCTGTGCATGAAAATAACTTCACAAGACCTAAGGATTCCAGGTGAGGAATTACAGCACTTGGGTGAAGTGCAGAAATAAGAAATGTACTAAGGAGAGTAGGAAAGATAGATTCACGTCACCCCCATCACCCCTCCTCTAAGCCCAGGCAGCCCAATGCACAGAGATCCCTTCCCCATTGGGGAAAGAAAGTAAATAGATGTCGCTTTTCATCGCAGGCCCCAGAGCTGGCCTGCTCCCCCAAGCACCAGGCCAACTCCCAAGGCCTTTAGGTGCTCCCTCTGGCTCCTGCAAACCTAGGCCCCTGGCACACCCCAGCACCCACTGGCTTTAGTGCAAGGCAGTTCCTGCAGCCCCAAGAAGCATCTATGGCACAGGCTGGCAGCAGGCTTCTGTGAACCCTGGCCCACGACATGCAAATGTGCTCAACATCACTAATCATGGAAATGCAAATCAAAACCGCAATGAGCCATCACCTAACACCTGTTAGGATGCCTATTACCAAAACAGATACTAGCGTGTATAGTAGGAAACCGCTCCCCAAGTGATTCTGGTATTGCAAATTGAGTTAAGGAAATTGGCTAAATCTGTCAAGTTTCTAGGACTTCAGGACTCCAGGAGTCATTCTCTCTTCAGTTAACTGTTTTCACCTTACTATCCAGATTTTTAAGCAAATCACTAGCCAAAATGATTTTATCATACTAACTACAATAGTTGGGAGCTGAAGTTACACTGTCGTTTTGCCTCCATGGGATATATTTCATTACCTTTACTAATTCATCATGGAGACACACAACTTTGTATCTTGATTAGTATTTGTTTGTCAATGATTCTTAATATCTTATTTTTTTGAAACTGTGCATTTACCCCCTTGTAAGAATTGTCTCTTCTTGTATTTAGTGTTTATATCATCAAACTGCATAACCTAAATTTTTAATAGAGATATTAACTATAACTACTGTTGTCATTTTGGAGGTAATTTGGCAAAATCTTTCAAAATTTAAAATGCACAAATCCTAAGTCCAGCAATCTCACTTTCAGAATTCTATCCTCGAAAAAAGGCCTGAACAGGGGCGCCTGGGTGGCTCAGATGGTTGAGCGTCTGCCTTCGGCTCAGGTCATGATCCCAGAGTCCTGGGATCAAGTCCCGCATCGGGCTCCCTGCTCCTTGGGAGCCTGCTTCTCCCTCTGCCTCTCTCTCTCTCTCTCTCTCTGTCTCTGTCTCTCATGAATAAATAAATAAAATTAAAAAAAAAAAGAAAAAAGGCCTGAACACACAAATAGACATTTATGAAGTTTTTTATAAGGCAATAATGTAGATCTATACATACTGATATTAAGTGAAAAAGCAAAATATTATGCATTTTATACAGATACAAATGTATACATAAAGTATGATTCCATTTTTATTATGCTAAAAGAAAACACAAATGCGTGCACACACACACACACACACACACACACACACACACCTCTACATTCTCCAGGTCTTGAGGTGAAATGTTTAGGAGGCTTTTCTTAAACCAAAATACCCTCTTAATATTTCCCTTTTATAGGCTTCTCTGGTATCTCTGTGCCCATCTTTTCTATTTCAGCATTTATTACACTATATTGCTTGCTTAAATATTTGTCTCCTTCAGTAGACCACAGGTACTGAAAAGGCAAGGGCAGTGACTGTCTGGACAGCTACTGTAACCACAATGTCTTGAAATGAACTCAAACACTGCTGATGAATTATATTTTTTTGCAGGTAATTATTAACCTCATAAAACTGGTGGTAACTCTTCTTGCCTAATAAGAAAACAGAATAAATATTTCTATATTTAATAGTAAGATTTATAGAAGTTATGTTCTATACAGATATTTGGGTTTAAAAAGCTATGTTTGATATACTGTCACATAACAGATTTTATGAATTAGCTAGTGGAATGCTCTCTTTTCTAATTTGTTCATGCACACTTACCAAATGGAAAAAATCTAAAAACTTATTCAAGGAAAGAGGCCCATTTACTGAGTCTGGACAAAGAAGACACTGGTGCCCACACTGCTTACCCTGTGTTTTGGGGGATGATAATCCCAGTATCTGCATGTTATTTCCCTTAGATAAATGTTAAGGAAAGATGAGATCTTAATGGCTCCTCTTGGATTAACTTAAACTAAGTAGTCTAGATCTTTGTCTTTTGGGGAAGAACAGAATTATATCTCAGAGTACCACTCAAAGAATGAATATAATTTGAACATCCTGTAATCAGGATTTAAGAGATTTTTATAATGCTCCTTTCCTGCCCTCCCATCCCCACTCCACCAAGCCCACCCCAGGCCTTTCCCAAGAAAGCAGGCCAGCATTTATCTTCCTTCTGTCCCATAAGGCAATAGCTGAAGTTTCCTAACTTAATTTCCTCCAAAGCAAGTAAGAAGAGTGGGTATTCCTATTAATGGACTGAAACCTTTACTTCTATAAACACAATTTATCGATACTTCTAAATCTAAGTATCCTTATGGGTATGTCTCATTTATCAATACATTATCTCTGATATATTGTGAATGTTTAATGAGAACACATTCAATATCTTTCAGTGATGTACTTACCAAATATTTATTGTGTATCTACTACCATAAACCTTAGTTTCCTCCATAATAAAATGAAGAAAATAATAGTACCTACATATCAGGGGGTTATAATGAATATGAAACACATAATACACATAAAATATTTAGAATAATGCCTGATATGTAATAGGGATCAATTAGTTTTTCTAACATCATCAGCATTACCCTCTTGGTCCTCATTGTAATGTACCAGACACTGTGCTATGTACCATGCAATGGTGAGGAAAGATAAAGGCAGACAGATAAAGCCCTTGATCTCATAAGGCTTACATTGTAATGCAGGAGTGGCAATAGGCACTATACAATAAAACTGTAAAATACAAAATTTTACTTCTGATAAGCTACTAAGGATAACTTACTACTTAGATGCTATTCAGTGATGTGACAAATCATAATAGGAAAATTTGACCTAACCAGAGAAATCAGAAAAGGTTTTAAGAAAGCAAAATTTGATCTAATGTCTCAAAGATGAAAGGGCATTACTTAGATGAAGGAGAAAAAAAGACAATTACAGGCAGAAGCGAAGCATCTACGTAGAACAGACGGGGAAACATGGATGAAGAGAGTGGAGACAGGCAGCGTATGTGGCTAGAGCAGAGAGGATGAGAGGACTGGAGCGTGGTGGAAATGAGATGGACAGGGACGGACTGCACAGTCTTTCAGACCCTTCTAGGAGCTGTATTCTTTTCACGCTGTAGAGGAGACTGGAAAACTATGAATGGCTTTCTTTTCCTTTTCTCTTCTCTTCTCCTTCCCATTCATTCATTCATTTTGGATTGTCATTGTTTTTCATAGGACATGGAATGAGAGTGAAAAGGGAAAAACTGGCCAGGTTGCATTTCTGGCTCCCTAAGGGGAAATAGGACGGAGCAGACTGGATGCTCGTACCCCAGTTACAATACTATAGAAGTCTTCAAGGTGAGAGATGACAGAAACTCGGGACAGATTAGTGAAGACGGAGAGGATATGGATGAATGTAAGAAAAACGTAGGAGATAAAACTCATAATTAATAGGAATTGGTGTTGGATTGACTATATGCACCTTGTATTTAAATATAGACTATATTTAAGCATTATTTTTCTCAAGGAAAAGTAACATAAATAAATTCTGCAGAAAATTCCCCATGTGTCAGATATTTTACATCTCTCTGCCATCTTCCTGGTTCAGTACGAAATAATCACAAATGAAACATTAAGAAATACTCAGTATAGCTGCAAGTTACCCTCTGAGACAATTTTTCAAACTTGGTAATATAGCAGAAAATTAAAGTTGTCTTAGTCTCTTCATTTTTTCTAGGTCATAAGCTGCCAAAACTGTTACTTATGTGACAAACTACTTTTTTTTTTTTTTTTTTACAGATTTGCCTCAACAGCTGTAGGACAAGTGGAAGTAAAAAAAAAAAAAAAACAAAATACAAAGGAATACTAGAATCTGAGACCTGTTATTTATTAACAATAATTACTCTTTCAAAAATTTTAAATATTCTGGATTTCAAAATAGCCTAGGTAGCCTTTGAAAATGAAAGAAAAACACCCACTTTAAGGGATCTGCAATTATAAAAGACCACAGATAATCTACCTTATTTTAATACTTGGTACATGTCAGATTTCTGAGGAAGATAAAAGTAATTTTTCAAAATGATAGTAATGTTTGTGGTTAGTGAGTTCCCATTTTAAAACTTAATGGTGGCAGGATTTTTCTGAAATTTAATAAGTAACAAGAAGACTTAGTATGAGCATCAAAAATTGGATATTTATTTTTGCTTCCTTGTTTATAGGGAAACTAGATTGCTTTTGAGCATGCTATGCATTGCATTATTTTATAGTAGTAGACATTGTTATATTTTACTTTAGGAGGAAGAAAACACTAAGCTTTTCATTGGTTTTTGGTCTGTATTTGGATAAGTTAGCATGATAAACTTTGCAAGCAGGGTTCTTGAAGTAATTTAAAAATAAATTTTGTAATACTTTACTCCTTTTACATAATGTCCATAAGAATATAAAATAATCAATGATAGGAAAAAAAGTAACTAAATGTTGGTATAAAACAGACAAAATGAAAAATAGAAACCATTAATAGAATAGGACCCCACTCTTCTCTTCACTAATACAATGATACAAGCTATTTTTCTGCAAAGTAATACTCATGGAATAGGCAAAGCTGTTATTCTAATTTTTTTTTTTTTTAGTAAAGGCAAAGATAATTAGATTCCTGAGTGCTTTTAAATTATACTCTAGGAAAATGGTCTCAAATAATACATGATTTGCATTCACAAAACAGATTTTTATGCATCAAAAATTATAGTTCTCTCACAACCCCCTCTAATCCAACTACATTAAGAAGAACAAAACAGTTAAAAACAGTAGTTTATATATACATATATATATGGCAGTGGACTTTTTTATTCAAAGGATATTAATGTATTTTACGAGTTGCTATTAAACCTTGCAAAAGTAAGAATAATCAGTAACTTACACCTCGAATTCCATGATGCTTCAAAGTAATTTATAGCTTACTTACTAATAAAAGCAATGAGACATTCTTCAAAATAGAACTCTCACTACTTCTTAATGGCATGCGTTCAAATGCAGGAAATGGTTGTCCTGGTAAATAATATTTACATTTCATTGGGGATTTTAAAAGTTGTAGCTTTTTAATTCCATTATGTTTAAGCACAGGGTTAAAGCTTTTTAAACTAATCGTTCTTTTTAAAGATTGGCTGCTTTCAAGATTTCAGGTTCTATTTCCAGGTTTTAGATCTCTCTCTAAATAAAAGGAAGCTTAAAATTTTCATTTTGGGGGCACCTGAGTGGCTCAGGAGGTTAAACGTCCAACCCTCGATTTCGACTCAGGTCATGATCTGAGGTCATGAGATCATGCCCCGCATTGGGCTCTGTGCTGAGCATGGAGCCTGCTTAAGATTCTCTCTCTCTTTCTCCCCCTGCCCCTCCACATTTGCACTCACTCTCTCAAAAAAAAAATTAATTTTGATTATTAGTTGCTAATAATTACACAAAATTGAAAATGCAAATAGGAAAAAAAACCTAGAAAAAGCAAAATGTTTAGTTAATAAAGGACTAAAAAAAAATCATTACTGCCACAAAAATATACTAATTATATTTGTGCAGTCACTTGAAAAATTAAGCCTAAATAGTCAAGAATCACCTTCAAAATATAAAAGAATATTATGGTTGTCTTTTATTATTATTATTCTGAAATAAGTACTATTAAAAACAAATCCCAAAACCAAACAAATGAAGACGACTAGGGAAACAAGCAACATTATAACAAATATAAATACCACAGTAATTTCTAAACTTAAACCATATCTCAGAATATTTAGATATCATCAAAACTAGGTTTTTCAAGCGATTTGAAAATTGTATCTATGCTGAAGTAGCTTAGTGAATAGTGATTTCAAATGATTAGCATTCTTCACTGATTTATGAAGCAGGTACACAGTACTTTAGTGAGCTAAATGATTTTATCTTGAATGTCAGTTATACATGGCATACATTCAGATCTTTACAAACCCAGAAGTTGAAACAAATCTTTTGTGTTGATAAAATCTACATTGTGTATCATTTTCACTTCCTCTTAGTTTTTTATTCCATATTTTATTAGCATGCAGTTTAAATTTATATTTTCTTTTAGCTCTTCATACCAGATAGAGACACTGTGAAAGAGGTAGGTGGCGGAGGGGTGATGATTATTATAAGTGAGTTGCAAAACTATGCTGGTTTTTCAGAGCAAAATATAATTAACAGCAATATGGCAATCTCAGTGTCTATATACGTAATATAAAGAGACAGGGACTGAAAGTTAGGCTGGTTTCTAATATGACTATAGTTAATGATAAAAAAGGATAACATCAAATTAATTTTTTAATGAGAAACTGAAATGGCAAATCAATGAAAATGCCATTCTTAGTTACAAATTTGAATGTGCTAAAATGTTGGGTCTCCCCCCCGTGTTCTATCTCTCTCTCACATAAATAAATTCTTTAAAAAAAATTGAACGGATAAACAATCTGTGGTATATCCATGCAACACAGTAATAGTTAGCAGTACAAAGGAATGAACCATTAATAAATGCAACAAGGTGGATGAATATCAAAAGAATTAGGTTGAGTGAAAGAAGCCAGAGAGAAAAGTACACACTATGTGAACCCACTTACATAAAATTTATGAAAATGTAAACAAACCTATAGTGACAGGAAGCATTTCAGTGGTTGCCTAGGGATGGTGGTTGTGGAGGAAGAGTACAAAGGGATGTGAAGAAACTTTCAGGGCTGATGAATACTCATTAATTTGTGTTGATGCTTTCACTGATATAGGCATATGTCAAAACTCATTACATTGTGTTCTTTAAATATGTACAGCCTTTTTGTATATTAGTTATACCTCAATAAAGCTAAAATAAAATGTTTAAAGATCAACCAGTATACATGCATTAAAAATAACAAGTAGTAGTATCTGGCGCTTTCCTTAGAATACAATCTTTATTTTCTTTTCTAGTAGGAAATTTAGGAAAGAATGAATAACTTTTATCCTTTAGTAAAAAGAGGGTTAAACTGAACATAAGAGCCTGCTTTTAAGCCAAGCCTCTAAGAGGTCTTCTCCCAGGATCAATTCCACAGATTACTGTCCTGCCAAAGGGAAAAGTCAAGGGATATCCCAGTTTCAGCCAAATAAATACCATTCATACTTACTATGCTGTCATTTCTAATATGCAGGAAAACCATCAAATTTTTCTCTTCTCTCTGATTCTAACACACATAGATTGAAGAGTCAATGTAGCAAAAATCATCACGTGTATACTCTGGGTTTATTACTCACGAGATAGAGTGGGTAAGGAGCAGAGTAAAGAATCCAGTAAAGCAGCAGAAAGGGACTAACATTTGTTGAATGCCAACTGTTTGCAAAACACTATCTTCAAAAATTTTTATATATTATGTCAAATAACAACAGTAAAACATTTTAAACATTTCAGTTTCCTATAACTTGAGGGAACAAAGCACTATACCACGAAAATGTTTTTAACATAAAGAGGAAAGAGCAGAGGACGTTGATATTCTTTTAGATTCAGCTTTTGAGGCCAAGCCCTGCCTTAAACACAGGTGAATCCAGAATACAAAGCACTGTGACTTATAATGTATAAAGTGCTTAATATTTCTTTAAAGTATAAAAAAAGTATTTACAATATGTAATTTAGACAATAATGAGAATTAGAATACCATAGGAAATAACTTTTGGTTATTTTATTTTTAAAACATAGCAGTTCCAGGATGAGCTTGCATTTAGATTTGCTTTGAAGGGTAGAGGAAAAAAGAGTTATAATTGGAATACCAAGAACTAGATAACCCACGGCCCATCGTACAGGTAATTCTAGGGGAGGATATCACATACATGCCTATCACATAACAACAGATAAGACAAAGAAGACTTTAAAGGGGAATACATCCAATCAATATCTGGACTTAAAGAAATAAAAGTTTATGCTGATGGTTAAAACTGAAGAAGTCATTTGTGATAGTTTGATAAATGTCAGTGTAAGTAAAGGAATCCCTTAACCTGGAGTCCATGAAGAATCAACTCAAACACTAGAAGAGAAAGTTTTGTTTCCAACCGTATCAGCTTAGTTTCTGAGATATCCTATTTGCTTCTTTCCCTTCAGGGTCCAATCTGCTATGAGTGAGTGAGTAAATAAAAGTAAGTAAATGAGAGTAAATAAACTCTTAAGTAAAAGTCACTAGAAGTGTACAGTTAACTTAGTATATTCAATAAAGGAAATACTGTGCAGCTATCAAATGCCATGCAATATGAATATTGGATGATACGCAAAAACGCTTACTGGAAAAAGTGTAAAAAATAATATATAATCAACTTTTATTGTTTAAAGTTTTACATATTTGACTAGAAAAAAGATTAAGTATATGCTAAACTTTGTAATTTTCTGTATTTTTTTAACTTTTCTACAATGAGCATGTTATCCTTTTGAAGTCAGAAAAAAATCTGAAGCATGAAAATTCTCAAAATAAAATTAACATTTAATTCACATTGATCTTAAAAAGTGTCACAGAGCTCCAGTTGTAAAACTACGCAACAAAACATATGGAAAATGACATTTAGGATACAAAATGGTCTAAACTGTAGTATCTCACATAATATATATCATACTACATATAGGCTTGCCGTCTAATGTTCTCGTGACTTTGATAATCCAAGGAAAACAGGAAGTAATGTATGTAATGTAATGATTTTAACCAAGGTTCAAATCAATGATGACCACAAGTACATTCAGTTTTCTTTATAAAAACTATTTATGACTGTAGAGGCACAAGGCTCTACAAAAATATGATTTCATATATTCCAGTTTTGATATATAAATATAATTTTTTACAGACATGCGAAAACTACAAATTCAAAAGAAGCTACTTAGATCATTCGCAGAAATTACAGAAAACATAGCTCCGTAGATTTCCTAAAATTAACCAGCTGCGTGCTGCATTTTAGGTTTACATCAACTTTGTGCTTCTGATGCAGTGTTTGTGAGGCAAGAGCCTTTCTGAAAATAATTGCCTGCAATACTGATAAAATACCTGCCCCAAACAACAGAAAACTGGCTTTCAAATCAAGAACTACTTGAAACTAACAAATTGCCCTAACCTATCAAGCTCTCAGGATCTCATAAGCCTGTATTTTCTCAGATGTCACACATATCAAGTTATGGAGAAAAACATAAGCATTTGGTATTGTTCAAGAAAGAATTCAAATTAACATAGAATGTTTTCATTTAGCAGATTGTTTAAGCAGATATTTTTAAAAATCTCAGAGGTAAGTGATAAGAATAAATCCACAATTTCAAAAAAAGAGATACAAACAAGGATGTAGAAATTCTTATGCTTCTGCAGATGCCTTGGGGGGAAGAAACCTAATGTGTCTGAATTCTGATGTCCCTACCCTATCAAGGCAGCTCAGTTTTAGAGGGACTGAAAAGTAAACTATGTCTGCCAAGCTATTCCAGTTTTCCCAGAATTATCATATATTTCTACCTATATGCCAATAATCTGTGAAAAATGCAAGCTGTATCATAAGATTCACGAAATATATTGATCCTGGAGTCTTCAAGAATCATTTTAACTTCTATAAAATCAGAATCTCACTGACTAGATCTTCATCTCTTTCTAATTGCACACTTTTTATTGAATAAAGTTTATGAAACTTTTTCAGCTGCTTTGCATCATGGCTAACAATATAATGCTATTACTGAGTGCCTAATAATATATACTTCATCACTCTTATATAAAACATTTGATCCTCAACACACGAAAGCAACCAGGAAGTGTCAGCACAGTGCAGTTAAAATCTATAGTGTTCTAACTAAAACTGAGGGCCAATTCAAGTATGTACAGATTCTAATGGCTGATTTACCCGACAAAGATACTCCAGAATTGTAATTCACAAGTCATGGTACCCTCTTTTTTCAAAAGAATGGTCACCTTGGGCTAGGGTTGCTCCACCTGAGAGGAATGAACTATTATAAAAGACTGTGCAGAATTTTATATATCTATGTTTATATCCCCAGATTCCTGTAGAGATCAGATTTTTACTAGTCTATGACCCAAACAAGTCTGAGAACACTGCCCTTAGGCCATTCCCTCCTGCTCATCTCTAAGTCCTGGTTTAACACATCAAATCTGCCCCAAGGTGGTTACACTCAATGACTCATTCATATGACCAATAAAAATATTACTGACCTCAGTTTTTCATCTAAATTACATAAAGTGAAACAAAGCAGAAATTTTAAAAATTGCAATAAAATGATATGTTTTAAAAACTGAAAATCTTAATAGTAAAATGGAGCCATTTTATTACTATACTGTTTACAATTAGTTAGAGAAAATAAAACTTAAATGTCTATCGTAAGTTTGCTTCGAGGCTTAGGATGTACCACAATTATATTATTTCCTATCTTATCCCAGGAGAGTTCCTTATCCAGGGTTCTAAATTTCTGACAAATAGGGGACAAAGGGAAGGCCACAAATTAGGAGATGTTATTGAAGATCTGTTTCATTAGATTACTGATTTTTCACTCTTTTAGGGCTCCTGGGAAATATTTTTGCCTGTTACCTTCAAGAATGGCTTCTCCTGAGCAAATAGTTACTGTGATTTATAAACTTGGTCAGGACTCCCTCAACTTTGTTATATGCATTATTGCATTAGTATTGTTTTTGGCTTCTCTTTTTAACCTGGCCTATATTTTCCTTTACTGTACTACCCTTCATACCTAGCCTTTAGTTTGTATCATCTTGCTGTTTTGTGTGTGTGTGTGTTTGATATGCTCCTGTAAAAAAAAAAAAAAAAAATTAAATCTTTTACAGAACAAGAAGGGCAAAGTTAATGAGATTCAGGAAATCCTAATCTCTAGGCATAGAGCATTTAACACATTTCACCAGATACATTAGGAATTACATAATGAAAACCTACTAAGTGACATTATATTTCTAATTCCAGGAATGTTTCTGGAGTCCTTTTGGACTACTCTGCCCTTCTAATTCAGTTATGTTTATAAACTTCAACAATTTTTCAATGCTCAACATATTTAAAACCAAACTCACTATTCCTACAAGAAGTTACTTTGTCCTCTGATATGTTTATATACAAAACTGCTGAGAAAATGTTAACTTGGTATGTTACATCTGTTTACCTTCCCATCTGTCAGAATTATCTGACAAAACATTTAAAGCAACTATCAGAAAAATCCTTCAGGGAGCAGTTGCGAACAAACTTGAAATAATTGGAAAAAAAATATGTCTCAGCAAAGAAAAACCAAATAGAAAGTTTAGAAATGAAAACTATTTAACAACCTAAATTAAAAACTCACTGCAAGGGCTCAATAGCAAAAATGTAGACAACAGATGAAAATCAGTGGACTCAAAGATCAAAAGAATTTATCAAATCTGAATAACAGAAAATAGGTTAAAAAAAATGAACTGATCTCAGGGTCCTGTGGGACTATAACAAAAGATCTAACATTCTTGTCCATGGGGTCCAAGGAGAGGAGAAAGACTGAGGGGCTAAAGAAAGAGAAGTTCAAAGTTTCCCAAATTTGACAAACCTACAAACTCAAGAAGATAAACAAACACTAAACAGTATGAACCCAAGAAATCTAGAACTCGACATATCATAATCAAATTTCTGTAAACCAGAAACAAAGAAAGAATCTTGAAAGAGGATTAAGAGAAACATGTTACCTACAGAGAAATAACAATTTGAGTGGCACTGGCTCTTTCTTTGGAAACCTTGGAGGCTAGAAAAAAGTCATGTATTTTTCAAGTGTTGAAAGGAAAGAACTGACAACATAAAAGTCTATATCCAGCAAAAATATCCTTCAGGAATGGAGATGAAATAAAGACATTCTCAGATTTTACACAGAAGGTAGCAACAGTAAATTAAAACATAACACACAGATATCCAGATAAACCTGAACACATGTAATTTCTGATCCACTTTTCCAACTCCCCTTTGCTCCTACCCTCTACTTCTAAGTATCTGTATATTCTCAATACAATAAAAACCCTCATGAGAAGAATAAATCAGGAGAGTGTGATGGGAGCACATGCCTATGCACACCACATACAGACTCCCAACCATGGTTGCCAGAGCTCTGAAAACAATAATATGACAGATTCAGGATTCTGTTTGCTGTTGCCTACATCTAAGAGATTTGAACAGAATCTCCTACATACCCAACCAAAAGAGAAACACAAAGAAAACCTAAAATAGCTCATCCCAACTCCCAAAGTTGCACAGATAAACTCAGCCCAGCATAAAGATGAGCAAACAAATATAAAAGAAAAAGGAGAACAATTTCAGAATTCAGGGCACATGCTCTGTTTTAATACAAAGTCACTCCCAGGACAGGAGAAACTTTTCTAAAATTTCTGACCAGTATTTTCACTGAGGCTCAAAGGAACCCTGAATTTATGATATTAGGAAGAGATGCAGAAAGGATAATCTGAGATGAGGAAGGACAGGGTGTAAGGAAAAACACACCTGCTAAATGGAACCATTAAAAACAACAATGAATATTGTAAAATAATAACTCTTTGCAAATGATACAAGTAGGGGGAGAAGCTGGAAAGTAAACATAGATGGAGAACAATGCAAAATAAGGTTGGAAAGGGAAATTGGTGTTTTCACTGTTGACAAGTTTACGGAGTTCTTCAAAGTTGCACAAAGTGGCTTTTCAGCTGAAGACAAGATAGGTATCTGTTGACTACATAGACTATTTTTCATGACAATAAATCTGAGAATTACATAATTCTGTCTTGCAAAGGAAATTTTACATTCAAAACTCAATAAACTCATAACTGCTACTAGACCTGACAATCCCTAGTGAACCACAAAACAAACCACATCTCATATTATACTTAATTTAGACACGATTCTTAACAAGCTAAGTAGTTGGATTTAATTCATGCAATAAAGAACCAATGAAAGTTTATGAGCAAGAGAACAATATGATCAGAACAGCATGACAAAGAATTTACAAATTAGATTTTGGTTTCCCATATTGGAAAAACAAAGACACACTAACAATACTGAAAATATTTTTTTAAACAACAGGGGAATTTCAAAATTATGTTTAATTGTATTAATTATTGGGAAACTTATTTACCAAAAAATTACAATGGGAATCATTAAAAAGCTATTAAAATTATATAAGTGAAAAGTCAGGAAAGCAAAAAATTAAAACTTCAAAAATAAAAGTTGAGTATGTCCATATTCCTCCAGGCTCTGCAATAGTCCTGCTTTGCTCTTTCTACAGCCCAATCTCAAATACAGTGGTAACAACAGTCTATTAATCTTTGAGAATCTGAGAGAATAGATAGTAGGACAAGGTGAAGAGGTTAGTAACTATACCGTTTCAGGTCTACAAAAAATTAGCATCACTGATAGTAGGGCTGTATTTATACTGGAGGAGAATAAAGAGCAAATACAAGAGAGGAGGTTCAATTTATAAACTATTACTGAGGCCAAGCACATGGTCCCTGCCCTTACAGAATTAACAAATATTGACTAAAGACACAGAGCCGATCTGTGGAAGTTCAGAAATAAGCAAAGGGTGGGGATGGGGGAGGGAAGGGAAGATGTTCATAAATCTTTTGACAGTATAATATATAAATCTAAGTAGATTTTAATGTTTAACTTTCTGTATCTGTAAAGTGGAGACACTATTCAATAAGGTTCTTATAATATGAGCAAGGATGCACATAATGCACTTAGCATAGTGACTAGCTCATAATTTCAATTCAAATGTTACCTCCCTGTTTTTCCATAAATATTCTTTCATTAACATCAATAACACAGTTATTTGAGCAATGTTACTTTACAAAAAGCAAAAATGGTCTGTTTGGCTATAGTTTGTATTGGGAAGTAGTTGGGACATAAGGCTGAAAACCAGGCTGGTTTTCACCAGATTGTGAAGATAACCCACTGTCTTACATAAGTAGTGGTTCTCAAAACGTTTTGGCTTTGGAACTCCTTTGCACTCTTAAAATTATTGAGGCCTCAAAGAACTCTTGTATTTGTAGGTTCTCTCTCTCTCTCTCTCTCTCTCTCTCTATTTCTTATATTAGAAAGGGAAACTGAGAAATTTTTACAACACAAAAATAGAAAGTAGTCACTTCATTAGCTGTTGACGACATCATATATTATGCAGACTCTGGAAAACTCCACAATATACTTTTGAGAAAATGAAAGTGAAAGAAAGTAACATCATAATGTTACTATAAGGATGCCTGGGTGGCTCAGTCAGTTAAGCATCTGCCTTCAGCTCAAGTCATGATCTTGGGGTCCTGGGATGGAGCCCCACGTCGGGCTCCATGCTCAGCCAGGAGCCTGCTTCTCCCTCTCCTTCCGTCCTTCCCCCTCCTGATGCTCTCTCTTTCTCTCAAATACATAAAATATTTAAAAAAAATAATGTTACTATGAAAATTGGTTTTAAACTTGCTGACCCCCAGAAAGAGCTTAGGAAACACAGTGTTTCTGTACCATATTTTGAGAGTTGCTGCCTTATAGTAATGGGAATAACCAAATCAGTGCAGGGTTTAAATTTTTTTTAAAAGTCTGTTAATGGTATGCAGAAAGACTAAAGCAGAGATATACAAAGGAAGAGCCCTGTATTTGGCACAACAATGAGATGAGACTGCCAAAGCCGAACTTATCATTTGCAGAAAATTTCTTAATGCTAGACTTACAGGATAAAACAGGAAAAAAACTGACTTGATTTCTTCCCTAAACTTCAATGTACCCATCAGGATACAAAACTCATTTCTTTAGGTAAGTACATCATAGATATGGTCTCAGACTCTAGAGTGGTTCAAATTTCAGAAAAATTTATTTTTAATAAAAACAAATTTGTTAAAAGTCAAATTTTGAGTTACTCTATATGCCTTTATAAAACATTATGAAAATAAAAATCACACACTAAAAAATTATCAGTCTATGTGTCTTATTGTGTAGTTTTAAGATATAATCTCTGTAATTTTATGTTCAGGTAGGCCTGGGAGCTTGACTTGGAATGTATCATACGTAACACAACTTCTAGGAATACATCAACAAACTTTCAGAATCAATGTGTCCATAAATTGGGAATATCTATATAATACTGTACTGTGTTCTACAAATCTGTAAAACTTTTTTCTCTTTATTGTATAAACTTAAAATTTTTAAACATGATTCAGTTCATTGTGTTAAGTATACAAGTTACATAAAAAGAACAGAAACGTTAGACTGACCACAGTTGACCCTTGAATAACATGGGTTTGAACTGTGCAGGTCCACTTACATGTGGATTTATTTTGATAAATATAGTACAATACTATAAATGTATTTTCTCTTCCTTATGATTTTCCTAATAACATTATCTTTTTATGTGTGGTGTAAGAAAGTGGTCCAGTTTTCCCAACACCATTTGTTGAAGAGACTATCTTTTTTCCATTGGTTATTCTTTCCTACTTTGACCATATAGGTGTGGGTCCATTTCTCGGTTCTCTATTCTATTCTATTGATCTATTTGTCTGTTTTTGTGCCAGTACCATACTGTGTTGATGATTACAGCTCCGCAATACAGCTTGAAGTGTGGGATTATGATGCCTCCCGCTTTCATTCTCTTTCTCAACATTACTTAGGTTATTTGGGAATCTTTCTTAGTTCCATACAAATTTTAGAATTGTTTATTCTAGTTCTGTGACAAATGCTGGTGTTATTTTTATCAGGACTGCATTAAATGTGTAGATTGCTTTGGGTAGTATATACTTTTCAACAATATTTGTTCTTCCAATACATGAGCATGTAATGCTTTTCCATTTGTGTCTTTTACAACTTCTTTCATAAGCGTTCTATAGTTTTCAGCATACAGATCTTTTACCTCTTTGGTTAGGTTTATTCCTAGGTATCTTACGGTTTTTGGTGTGGGTTAACTTTTAAAAGAGCACTTCAATTTTTAAAATATGCTTTCTAGCCTTCACTGCTAGGAAAAGAAAATTAGTGCTTTTGAAATACAAATAAATTCAGTAATAAAAAATATCAGGATATTGGATTCTACTTCCAGTAATGGCAGATGAGCAAAGCTGTGGTACGAATCTCTGCAGATAATTATAAAATACTTGGCTGTATACAATTAATAAAAACAACTTTTAAGAAACAGGACAGTATCAGAAATTGGTAAAAATAGAGAAAAGTAACGTCAAAACTACAAATCAATTACCAGAGTGCAAATTATTGACCTAAGAGTAGGACCCTACACCTACTGCTATTGCAGCAAAAAAAGGGTAGGAAAAACCACAGCCTCACTGGCAAAATGTGCTAAAAATCAGAGTTCAGAGCTAGGATTCAGAACTGAAAAGGCAGCTTGAAAATTAAGGTGAAAAGCCCAGCAACATGGGAACCTCTCAAATGTCGGAGTGAAAACTAATACATTTATGGGAGAAAAGCCAAGAGTCCCATGGAAAAAAGCAAGCTGACACCAGAACAAAAATCTACTCTGCAAAAGATATAGCCACACAGAACTAAATCTGTGATTTTGAGGCTTTTCCTAAGTGAGTGGATTTCCCAGACATGCACAGTTCTAGTGGCTGAAAGCAATAATTAGAGTAGCTTAAGGTGTCAGTTGATGAAGTTCAGGAAATGCTAACCCAAAGAATCACTATAAAAGAGAACACTATCACTAATAAGAGACTCATATCCCTTCAAGGCAATGGGATAAAACATAAGTTGGAAATTACCATATTAATTTTAGCCAAAGTAATTAATGAAGACCCCACATATTAGTCTTTTTTTTTTTTTTAAGATTTTATGTATTTATTTGTTAGAGAGGGAGAGAGAGAGAGAGAGCACAAGCAGGGAGAGTGATAGGCAGAGGGAGAAGCAGGCTCCGCACTGAGCAAGGAGCCCACCACAGGACTCGATCCCAGGACCCTGGGATCATGACCTGAGCCAAAGGCAGACGCTTATGCACTGAGCCACCGAGGCATCCCTAGTCTGGTTTTTAAAATCTAACCATATATCACAGTTAGGCAATATAGGCTAAAACTTATGATGACAGAATAATAAAAATATTAGTTTACTACTCAGTGTTATCACTGATAAAATACTTAACAAAATAATGTATTTTTTAAATAAAACACATCAAAATTCTTTTACATTATCTCAGAATTAAAATTTTCCAATTAAAAGACCTAAATTAGCAGTAGTAGAAGTACATTATACATTTTAAAATTAATTTTGAAGCTGAAAATCTGAAGGAAAAGAAAGGTTAAGCTCCTAATGAGCCATTACCTGGTCTTATAAATATGTAGTAAAAATTCAAATAATGTTTGCTCTATCACTGATCATTTTCAGCAGTTAAAAATCTATTTATGCTAACAAAATAAATAAATCTGAGATTCAGTTACAATGTAAATGCGAAAAGATAAAGTTCTACATATCAAATATAAAAACTATGTTGTTGGCTCTACTAAAGATTTTCCTTCTGCTACCTCTCTCTGAAATACAAAGCCATTTGTCAAATTATAGATTTTTTAAAAACTGTCAGTGACAGACTCTAAATGTTAATATACTCCCCTACATTATTTCATGAAATAAAAAGGATATTAAAAATAACCAGAGTTACATCCTGATCATTGCTTTTTATCTAACTACAATTGAAATAGGGATCTGATCTTCACTAATAAATCTTTAAACTCTAATATAATTTTTTTTCTTGACTGTTGTTCATAATGCTGTAATGAACATGAGATATTTGAGACCCTAATTTCCTTTCTTTTGGATATATACCAGGAGTAGAATTGCTGGATCATACGGTAGTTCTATTTTTTTAATTTTCTGAGAAACCTCCATGTTGTTTTCCAGTGACTGTACCAATTTACATTCCCACCAACAGTGTACACAGGTTCCCTTTTCTCCACATTTGCCAGCACTTATCTCTTTTCTTTTTGATAACAGTCATTCTAACAAGTGTGAGGTGATATATCATAGTTCTGATTTGCATTTCCTTGATGATTTGTGATGCTGAGTGTCTTCACATATACCTACTGTCCATCTGTATGTCTGCTTTGGAAAAATGTCTATTCACTTTCTCTGCCCATTTTTGTTTGTTTTTTCTAGTCCCACTGAGAAATAACTGACATACATTACTGTATAAATTTAAGGTGTACAATACGATGACGTGATTTATATACACTATGAAATGATTATCACAGTAGGTTTAGTTAACATCCATCATCTTATACAGATACAATAAAAAGAAAAGAATTCTCCTTGTGCTGAGAACTCTTCAGATCTCTGCTCTTAAGAACTTTCCTATACATCATACAGCAGTGTTACCTATAATCATTATGTTGTACATTATACCCCTACTACTTATTTATCTCATAACTGGAAGTTTGTACCTTTTGACCAGCTTTCTCCAATTCCCCATTCCCCAAACCCTGACTTTAAACTCTAACAGTATTAATTACATATCAGGTATAATGTTTAAAATACACATTAAATAACCAGTAAGGACAGGCCAGAAAAGAGGTTGGCAAAGGTGCCAGGCTAATCAACCAGCATTTTCCCTCATTCTCACTCCAGTCCACTGCTGAGGCTGGACTGTCCCATTAATATTTGGTTATCCATTATTGCATTTTTTCAAAGCATTTCTTTGAACTTACATGTTCCACCAATTAATGATAATCTAGTTGTAGCTCTAATATAGTTTTTGCCTATTTGGTCATAATATAAGATCCTTGGAGGCAGGAACTGTATCTTAAATATCTTTGTTGTCATGCATTTCACCTAATATAGTGCTATATACAGTGCGTGATTTAATAACTTCCTTTTTGATGAAATAAAGAATGACTAAAAATTTTTATTATATGTTAAGCAATCCTTAATGGAATAGTTTAGAATACTAGTGGGATCATTTAAGGATCTATATATTATCCTGCTCTTAAAACTGAAGCCTGGTCTTATTCACATTTTCATTCTCTACCATTTTAAAAGAACATTTACTGTCAATGAACTTAAAATTTATACCAGGCATCTAACAGTATTCAAGACACAGTAGGAATCACAGAAGTTAGAAGGGACAAAACTGGACAAAGCACCAGCAAAAACCTCTTTTGTAGAGGTAATATGTGATTACAAATAAAAGAATTTCATTAAATTATGTTTGTATTGTTTACCTGAAAAAAAAAAGAATGCTGTTAAACAAAAAATCTAAGTACACAACATACCTGAGTTCGTAAAATTTCATTTTTTGACAACTGCATATCCCCAGTCAATTCTTTCACAACAATGCCCAGTGGCTCTAGACGTTTGCTGAAGTAATTGGTCATTTCGGCTGCCAAGGCTTTCATTGGAGCAACATAAACAATCTGTGCCAAAGAAATAGTACCTTGATGAATGAGCAAAAACTGCAAGTCATTTGTTTCACAGCATTCAATATAAGTCACAATTTATTGTGAAATATAATTATAGCCACCAGGAGTAAAATATCTTAACAGTGATATCTGAAAAGTACTTATCTTTCTTAGGTAGGTGTGCAGCTGTTTAAAGGACAATGAAATTTGTTTATACGTCTTCATCACTTTGAACATTGGTTCTGCTTCAAAACTAAATGTATTTTCACAGTGTTTCATAGGGGTAATAGGATTTTCATAACACGAATAGGGACTGCCTTACTAGTAACAGAGAAAATCAAGCAGCAAACTTTACATGACATCATGAATAATATCCTTAAAATTTTCCAGATTTCATGTAACATGTACAACTACAAATGATTTTAATTTTACAATTTAAAAAGTTGTGGTCTGACTTGTTAATTTCCTACCTTAAATTCATTCTTTTTGATAACACCTTGTTGAAAATGCTGGCGTATTTCATGCAAAACTGTAAGCATTGCAATATTGGTCTTTCCAGCCCCAGTAGGGGCACAAATCAGCATGTTCTCATTGGTGTTGTAGGCAGTCTCAAACACGATCGATTGGATTCTATTGAGTCTCCTTATTCCTTTAAAAGCCAGCTGCCCAATCTAAAGAAAGAAAGAGAAAAAAAAAATGACTCATTATAAATGATGATAATGTGCAGGACCCATATAAAATAATAAATGCAAACATTTACTTCTTTTGATTAAAAAAAAAGACAACTAATTTGTTCCGTCTCTCAATATATCCAATATTTAAACCAAAGTGTGCAGCTGAGAACTCACAACTACTATATGATTCTAATGCATTTGGGAGTTGCATACTCACTAAATTTGAAAAATATGATAATGACACTATATACCTGTATCTTTCTACACGATCTTAAGTACAAAACAATGATAAATTAATAACATAAGGAAATAAAATGGATAACTAATGAAAGTCCGAACAAGAAATATGGATATAAATGAGTAGGAAATTGTTTCAATATGTTATGGATTTAAAAATATCTTTCTTAATAGCAGCCATAATAGTAGGAACAATAGCTGCAGATTATATTCATTTAGAACTTACACTGTGATATATATTAATTGTGAGCACTTTGATGTATTTATTTAATTCTCAAAACAATTCCATGGTATAGGTACTTTTATTTATATATTTATTTTTTAAAAGGTTTTATTTATTTTGAGAGAGAGGGAGATAGAGGGGGAGAGAGCGTGAATGTATGCACACGTGGGGGCGTGGGAGGCACAGAGGGAGAGGAAGAAAGAAGCAGACTCCTGGCTGAGCAGGGAGCCAGAAGCGAAGCTTGATTTCACAACCCCGAGATCATGACCTGAGCCGAAGTCAAGAGTTGGACACTCAACTGACTGAGCCACCCAGGCTCCCCTAGGTAGTTTCTTTATGCCCTTTTAATAAAGAAGAAAATTGAGTGGTTAAATAATTTTTCCTAAGGTCTTTCATATGAAAAGTCTTTAGAAATGAAAACTACATTTTTCATATGAAAAGTCTTTAGAAATGAAAACTACAATATCTTAGAGTAAAGAAAAAACCGGATAGGATTAATGGCAGAAAACTGGAATGGCTAAATTAATGTCAGAAAAAATAAATTTCAAAGCCAAGAATATTACCAGGAATAAAGACAGTCATTTCATAATGACAAAGAGAATAATTAATCAGTAGGGCATAACAGTCCTAAATGCTTATATACCTATAACAGATCTTCAAAATGTATGAAGCAAAAACTGATAAGACATGCAAATGATTTCAACATCCCTCCCAACACTTGATAGAATAAGTAGGCATGAAAATTAGTAAGGTTATAAGCAGACTTGAATAGCACTATCAACTAATTTGACCTGACTGACATTTATTCATCTAACAATAGTAGAATACAAATTCTCTTCAAGTATTCATAAAACATTTAAAAATATACTATATTCTGGGCCATAAAACAAGTTTCAATAAATTGAAAAGTAATTCATACAATATATGTCATCTGATCACAAAGGAATGAAATTAGAAATCCTTAACAGAAATATCCTTAGGAAATATTCAAATATTTGAAATTAAGTAACACACTTGCTAAATAACCCATGGATGAAAGAAGAAATTAATAGGAAATTAATAGGTATTCTTAATTGAAGGAAAAAGAAAGCTCAACATATCAGAATTTGTGGATGCTGCTAAAGAAATACTTAGGGAGGAATATATAGCAGTAACCACTTATATGAAGACAGAAGAAAAGTTTATTTAATTTATTTTATTATGTTATGTTAATCACCATACATTACATCATTAGTTTTTGATGTAGTGTTCCATGATTCATTGTTTGCGTATAACACCCAGCGCTCCACTCACTACGTGCCCTCTTTAATACCCATCACTAGGCTAACCTATCCCCCCATGCCCCTCCCCTCCAGAACCCTCAGTTTGTTTCTCAGAGGCCATGAGAAACTATGCACTCTTAAAGAAGAAAAGTTTTAAGTGGATAACTTCATCTTCCAAAATTAATTAAAACCAAAGTAAGCAGAATAAAGTAAATAGTAAGGATCAAAGTGGATATCAATGAAATGGAAAACAGAAAAGCTCATTCTTTGAGAAAGTCAACAAAACTGATTAATCTCCAGCCAAGACTGAGGAGGAATAAAAGAGAGAAGACAGAAATTACTGATGTCAAGAATGAGAATTGTGGCATCACTACAGATGCTACGGATATTTAAAAAATTGGTAAGTATTAATAAACAACTTTATGCCAATAAATTTGACAATGCGGATGACATGAAAAGTTACTTGAGTTAGGCCAAGATGTCTTAAATATACCATAACCTATAAATGAACAAACTGATAAACTGAATTTAAGCAAAATGAAAAAAAACATAATCTTCAAGACATTGTTAAGAAAATGAAAGAAGCCAGCATGGAAGAAAATTTTTGCAAAGTATACATCTGATAAAGGACTTATATCCACAATAGATAAAGGATTCTCTGAACACAGCAGTAAGAAAACAAAAAATCCAATTTTTAAAATGGGCAAAAGATTTGAACAATCAATTCACCAAAGGAAATATCTGAATGGCAATAAGCACATAAAAAGATGCTCAACACCATTAGTTATTAGGAGAATGAAAGTGAAAATCACAATGAGATAACACTACATATCTACTAAAATGGCTAAATTTAAAAAAGTGCCCACTGCAAGTGTTGATGAGGATGTGGAGAAACTGGCACTCATACCCACTGCTGGCAGGAAGATAAAAATAGTACAATCACTTTGGAAAACAATTTGACAATGTTTTAAAAGTTAAACATACAATTAACGTATGATCTGGCCATATCACTTCTAGGTTTTATCCAAGAGAAAAAAAAAGTATACATACATACAAAAACTTGTACACAAATGTTCATAGCAGCTTTATTTGTAATAGCCTTAAACAAGAAACAACTCAAATGTCCAACAGATGAATGAATAAAATGTGGCATGTTTGGTTTTATTACTTTTTGCATTACCCTAGTACCTAACCAAATGCCATCAACATCACAGGCCTCTAAATTATTTACTGATAAATCAATTAAATAAATAAGGGAAAAAAATCCCTTAAAAGATGCATTTTACACATAGTATCCTCCAAAGAAATAGTAAACTGAATCTAACCAAAATATGTAACAGTTCAGAAACAACTGATACTCAACCTTGAATAAGAAACTTATTAATTTTGTTCTTAAAGGTTACAGGTTCAAGGAAGAAGTGAACTAAAGCATTAGAAGAATATACTGACAAAACCTAGTATGTACTGAGGTCTGTAACATTCTACTCAATTCAACAGTCATTACTGACCACTTATAAATGCACTAAGGACTTAGGTCAGTATAAATATTCATTTTCTTAACAAAAGTTAGAGTATCTAAAATGATCCTCAAAATGTGTTAGTTTGTGGTTTACAGGGGAAAAATTATATTATTTTAGTTTTCTATAATAAAGATAGGACTCATGTGCTGAGGTATTTGAAGGGAGAGAGAGACACTAAGAAGAATGCCATTTCAGGTGAAAGAAACAATATTAGAAAAACACCAGGGTCACCTGCGTGGCTCAGTCAGCTAAGCATCTGTGTTGGGCTCAGGTCATGATCCCAGGCTCCCTGCTAAGCAGGGAGCCTGCTTCTCCCTCTCCCTCTGCCCCTCTCTCCCTGCTCATGCTCCTGCTCTCTCTTGCCACCACTGGAATATCCCTCTCAAAGCATGTTGCACATCATAAACTATGTAACGGCCATGGGGTTAAAAATAAAACAATTTATATGAATACCTTATTTAACATCTTTGAGTATCCATTAAATAATTAAATAATTTTAGATAATTAGGTATTTTTTTTTTTCATTTAAAGGTCTTTACTTACTGCTTACATGTGTATAAAACCATTTTCAGTAATCATTCTAAAACAGATGACTTTGGGCCTTTTTTTTTTTTTAAAGATTTTATTTATTTATTTGAGAGAGAGAGAGAGCACAGGAGACAGGGGAGGGTCAGAGGGAGAAGCAGACTCCCTGGAAGAGCTGGGAGCCTGATGCGGGACTTGATCCGGGGACTCCAGGATCATGACCTGAGCCGAAGGCAGTCGCTTAACCAACTGAGCCACCCAGGTGCCCTGACTTTGGGCCTTCTTAATAACATATATTAAAGAAAATCTCACCTTTCATTCATGGCTGGGATCATCATCTGCTCACTTGGCAAATATTTATTGTGCTACATTTATTTATTGTTTAAATAGTCAAAAGGGTAGTTACATAATTTGTAATAAAAATAGGAGAGAAAATACGCATTCAGATTATTTCAAACACTGATATGAATTAACAGATTATTTCAAACACGGATATGAATTTTTTAATACATAGTATAAATATGAACCAGACTAATGCCATTTTCGACAAATCTGTCACAATTAGGGTTCTGTGACCTGAAACTTCTAGAGCACAGCCCCCTTCCCCTCCCACTTCCTTTTCTTTCATTTAGCCACACCCATAAGTATGCCCTGGGGAGATAACATCCTTGATGTGCCCCCAGAGATATGACTATGACGCACATTTATTCTTAAACATTTTCCTCTTGGATTGTCCCCCCCAGCACAGACTCCCAGTCTCTAGGGCTATAAAAGCAAGTTTTAAAGGAAATGGGGTTGTAGAGATCTATTCCTCTTGCAGCTGCCCAAGACACACTTCTATCTCTAAGTCCCCTTAATAAGCCATTTTTTGTCAAGCTGGACTTGTCGGCCTTTATCTTCCGTCTCAGGGCTCCTATGGCCTTTGGAGATCGTTTCACATATACCTCCCTTTCAAGGAACAGTGTAAAACAGAGGAAGAGGGAATTAACAGTTAGGAAGGGAGACAGGAGTCATGAAGAAATTGTAAGTCATGGTAAAGAGCTTGAATTTTTATTTGCAATACAAGAGAAGGTCTCTGCATGATTTTAAGTAGAGGAATGACAAATATATTCTTTAAAGGTCTACTTGGCTACCATGTGAAGAACAGATTGGGAAACGGTAGACAACTATGCTAGTAGTACAGGTGGAGGATGATGCTGGTTTATATACATGAGTGGAGGTGCAGCTAATAGGATTCGACAATGACTTAAATGTGAGAGAGTGGGTTAAAAAAAAAGTGATAAATCAAAGACGACCTTTTTCCCTTAAGTAGATGGATGGCAGTTCTACTGATGCTATATAAGGAAGATTAAGAGGACAGATTGAGAGAGGAAAAGAAAAATAACACTACATTTTAAGAACTACTATATGTCCAAATAGAAATTTCAAACAGGCAATTGCATCTGACTTTGGAGGTCAGTGGAAAAGTAAAGGATTTTTTTTAAGAAACTCATTTTCAGGTTAAGTGTCTGCCTTCGGCTCAGGTCATAATCCCAGAGTCCCTGAATCAAGCCCCAGGTCAGGCTCCCTGCTCAGCCTGCTTCTCTCTCTCCCTCTGCCCCCCCCCACTTAGGCGTTCTCTCTCTTAAATAAAATCTTTAAAAAAAACCCTCATTTTCAGAGAGTTACGGTGACTTTCCCAAGGTTACACATTAATAGCAGACCTAAAATAAAATGTCACATTATACTTCAATAATAAAAATTTAAAAAGGAAATGTAAACCATATATATAAATTTTAATTTTCTAGCAGAAACATTAAAAAGTTTTTAAAAATTGAAAAAACTAATGATGTACTGTATGGTGACTAACATAATGAAAGAGAAAAAAGAAAAAAATTAATTTTATAAAAATTTTATTTAACCCAATGTATCTAAAATATTCTTTTTAATAAATAATACAAATTATTTTTCTTTTTACATAACAAGTCTGAGAAATAAGTGTTTTTTACACTTAAAGCACATCTCAATCCAGACCAGCCATATTTCTTTTTTTTGTTTTACATTTTTTAAAAATGAAATATAGTTGACATATTAGTTTCAGGTATACAACATACTGATTGAATAATTCTGTATATTACAACATGCTTACCATGAAAGGTGTAGTCACCATACAAAATTATTATAATCTTATTGACTATGTTCCCTATGTTGTACTTTTCAGCCCTGTGATTTATTTATTTTATATAACTGGAAGTATGTACCTCTTAATCCCTTTCACCTATTTTGCCTATCCTTCCACCCCTACCTCCCTCAAGACTATTCAACGGAACATGTAGCTAGTGGCTATTGTATAAAACAGTACAGCTCTAGAAAGCACCCAGCTAACTTATATAATGTTTTTGAAACTGACAAATATATTGTCATAACATAGCAGACTGAATTGTGGGAAAGGCTCTTAGGACAGCATACAAAATCCTTAACATGGTCTCAAAGGCCCTGCCATAATCTGAGGGTCATGGAATTCAGATGAACTATATCGAGGATGCTTTGGGAATAAAAAGAACATTAGTTTAATCTGACCTCTTATTCTTAATAAAGTCATCCTTAGTAAGCAAAGAAACAAAAAAAATAAGTAATCATTTGTTGCATGTGTTAAAGACTGTAATTAATGTTCTTTTCCAACACTGACTAAATCACTAATAATTATTTCTATATTCCAACCCAAAGTCTACAACAGTTAGGTCTAAGCATGCACCATATACTAAACCAGTCCCAAATGAAGCCTTATTACTCACCTTCATTAAAGATTGACAAAAACTTCACCTGATCAAACAAAAATTACTTAACAGTCTCTAAAGTGCTAAATGATAAATATGAGAAGTTATTTCCCTTTAGAATACGAGAGTACTGGGGTGCCTGGGTGGCACAGTTGGTTAAGCGTCTGACTCAGGTCATGACCTCGGGGTCTTGAGATTGAGCCCCGTGACAGGCCCCATGCTTGGCACAGAGTCTGCTTGAGAGTCTCTCTCTCCCTCTGCCCCTCCCTCTAGTGCTCTCTCTCTGAAAGATAAACAATTGTCTAAAAAAAATATCAGAGTACTAAGGGTTGGGAATTATGTTTTTCATCTTCATCTTCCTAATATCTCCTATAGCACCTGGCACAAAGAAAATATTCAGTGATTTTTTTTCCTGTACTTGTTTCAGCTGAGTCATTCTAATTAAACCAATTATCATCTGTGAGCTGCATTATTGATGGATTTTCATAAATTAAGCAATATTTAAAACACTCCATGTTAAGCACAATGACTAACTCCAGAACAGGAGCTGGGTATATATTATTCTGCTAACATTATTTAAGTGTGATAAAAGTTTTCTATCAGATATCATAAATACTAGCCAAACTATTTTTTTTCCTACATTCATTCACTGCAGCTTCCAGTGAAACTAGAAGCTACCTCGGACATCAGCCCCTGCTACATTTGCTCTGGGGGGAAAAAAAAAGCAGTGTTTCGAAATACACTTTTTACATTTGTAAAATCTTCTTGATACTAAGATAGCATTAGAAACTCTAAAACCAATCAAATACTTAGCATGTCATAGAATTTCACACCTTAGGAAGAATACATAAAAATTATGGTCAGAAATATTTAATATTCTGTCTTTACTGTTTATCCTCAAGAAATCATTTATCCTAAAGATACTGCTTGACTGATTTATACCCAATACAAGATAAATTTTTATACCTATATTTTTACATATTTGTATCTTTTTATGTAGATATAGCAACATATGCTAGCATGCTATTATTTTAAAATATCATAACCTGTGAGTCCAAAGATAACAAAATATCATTTCTGAGAGACTTTCTAAAAA
This sequence comes from Eumetopias jubatus, assembly GCF_037043125.1. Lineage (NCBI taxonomy): Eukaryota > Metazoa > Chordata > Mammalia > Carnivora > Otariidae > Eumetopias > Eumetopias jubatus. The sequence goes on along the minus strand of NW_028274812.1, from coordinate 59,576,897 downwards.
TCAGTAAAATTTATGTTTATTTCTTTATTTTAGCTGCAAGAGAATTATAGGGAATTCTTAGGAGACTATATACCACATATAACAGAGTTGGTCAACTAAACTCCAGATCAGTGTATTTCACACAAGAGGTTACCCTCCACTAGTGTGTTATGAAATCAATTTAGTGGATTGCGATCAGCATATTGAAAGAAAAGGAAAATAAATAGTGCAGCATATCACATATGATAAGGGCATATACTGTTACATAAAATTTTTGTGTTTGGGTGATTGAATCAAAATGTGAAATTATAGTTTGAAACCCAATGTTACAGATAAACACTTTCCAATGAACACAAATGCATTCTTACAAAGTATGACTTATTTCATTTTGGGAACACAGCGATCTTTCTCTCACAAATGTATATAATCTTGGGCTTAGCAATTCCAATTTTTAAAAAAAGCATACTTGCACACATGCAAAACTGTCCACTTGTAAGATTACTCATCACAAAATTATCTGTGGTACCAAATGTCATTAAGAGTACTAAAGTGAATAAATTATGGCATATCAATACAATGGAATTGTAGGAGGCCATAAAAATCTCTATGCAGAAAAAAAGAAAACCTCTATGTGGAATAAGAACATTTCCTATTCTGGAAATATCTGGTTATGTGAAAAAAGTAAGGTGCTGAACAGCATTTAATATGCTATTTTTTGTTCAAATTTGGTGGGGGGTGGGGAGAAAGGAATAAAAATCTATATAATTGTTTTTGAAGATTCAAGATGAATACATAAAATCTAAACATGGTGGTTATTAAAGAAGGAAGCAGGGATCTGGGCAGATGAAGAACAGAGATAAAACAGGAGACTTTTCACTATTTAAAGGTTTCTATTTTTTTTAACTTAAGGGTTTTTTTTTAAATATTTTATTTATTTATTTGATAGAGACACAAAGGTTTCTAGTTTTTGAAACATGATAATAATACCTACGCAAAAAGAGACACAAAAAGAGATACAAGTGACTTCTTTTAAAAATGGGAAAATGAAAGAAGTATCTAATTAAATAGAGAAGCCTAAATGAGCTCTTAAGTATATCAAAAATATTTCATATTCAAAAGTTCTTCTCATTATTCCTACAATTTTACCCTCCAGAGACAAAAAGATAAACTGAGTTACTCTTACTCTTCTGAAGACCCTTCAAATTATTTTAAATCATGTATCCCTCCACTCACTCTCCTCCTTGACATTTTAGTTTCAATCTTAATACACCTAGCTACTCAAAGGCATGTCTGAAAAGCTTAGGAATAGAAGAAACAGCAGGTTCTTCTTTTTCTTCTTACCTCCAATACCTATTACATTACACCTGTGTCCTCACCCAAGACTCTATGGTTTCATCACAGGATCAGATATGTTATTAAATGCAAAACTTTAACTATATTCCTGCCATCATCTAAAATGTACTCTCCCATTTGTTCAATGTATGTTGAACACTAACTACCAAGTCTCAAGCTATGAGGACTTTTTCTCTGTCCTCAACAACTCATGGTGCAACAGGTGAATCTGGACTGCAAGGAGCCTGTTACTTGGTCCCCAACTATACATCTACTACTACACACCTCCATACCCTAACCTTTAAAAAAAAAAACAAAACAGAAAAGACTTAACATGCTACTTTACTGAATATGCCAATCCCAAACTAGATGATCTGTGTCAAGATCAGTAAACTAACACGATATAACACAAATACCAAAATGTTATCTTCAATGATCGTGGATTATGAATACATAAGATAATATATTCCTTATTATTTAAGTTGGTAATTGTTCATTAATCCACTTAATAATAGTAATAGCTAGCATTTCTATTGAGCACATAAAACATATTAGGCTTTGTTTTAAATGCTTTAAGGGGATTACTTCATTTAACATCCAAAGAAACACCATGACATAAGTCTTTTTACTGTCCTTATTTTATTTTTTTACATTTCTCCAAGTTTTTACTTAAATTCCCGTTAGTTAACATACAGTGTAATATTAGTTTCAGGTACAAATTTAGTGATTTATCACTTAAATACAACACCCAGTGCTCATCACTTCAAGTACCCTCCTTATTTTAAAGATGTGGACACTGGACAAAGAGGATTTGAAGAATCTGCCCAAGGATAAACGGCCAGTAAGCAGCAAGCAGAGCAACGACTGGAACTAGGAATCTAATACCAAAGTCCAAATTTAAAAATCCAAGTTCAAAACTTTTAATATAAGGTTTACTGATTTCATTACTTTACATTTTTATCTTATAGTGATTTTTTAACAAAGTAACAATTTTATAAAAACAAAAATGCAAAGTCAAGTAACATTGATCATACTGATAACTGAATAAAGGCAAATAGAATAAGATTTTTTATTAAACTGAGTGTTTACAATTTTCAAAAAATCAATTATTCTTGGTAATGTTTATATCTTCATATGCATTATACAGATCACTTGTAAATGATTAACAATAATAAATTTGCATATATTTAACCTAAAACCCCACTTCCAAAAATTTATCCAAGTTAAACTAACTGAACAAAACGTCAAGTAAATAAGCACAAAGACATCTGCTAAAACCACATTTACAAGAAAAAATAGATCCAAGTTGAATGTTCACAAATAATGGATTGGGATAAGTAATTCATATTATACTCTTCATGAATTACGGGTAAACAGAATGAGGAAGATATTTGTGCTTATAAGAAACTGTATCCAGGGCGCCTGGGTGGCTCAGTTGGTTAAGCGACTGCCTTTGGCTCAGGTCATGATCCTGGAGTCCCGGGATCGAGTCCCACATTGGGCTCCCTGCTCAGCAGGGAGTCTGCTTCTCCCTCTGACCCTCCCCCCTCTCATGCTCTCTATCTCTCATTCTCTCTCTCTCGAGTAAATAAATAAAATCTTTAAAAAAAAAAAAACTGTATCTAAAGAAAAGAAAAAAAAAAGCATGCCACAGAACAGTAACATAATTAAATATTTGTTAATATATAAAAATAATTATGGAAAGATATATATATCAAACTGTTCCACTGGAGTTGGGATTATAAAAGAACTTTCATTTTCTGTTTTATAAATGTAAATATTACATTTTAGTTTTTTTTTTGTAGTGAAGAGATTTTATACTCATTCCCACAAAAATGCTTTTAAATAAAATTTATCTTAACAATAAACAAAAGAGGAAGATGTACTCTATACTGTCTTAATGCATTAAAAATAAGATAATGTGTTTCTTTATAGATAGAAATATGTAATGTTATGTTAATACAAATTAACTGACTAACCCTTTTTCATTATCTCATATAAAGAGTCCAACATCTTTACCAAACACCAAATTTCCAATTTGTACTCCCACCTGAAAGTGCACTGAACAATTACTGAATTCTGCTAATTAAGAGATAAGAAAGACAGTCTATGGCCAGTTTCTCTTTACTGAAGAGTCGTGCATTTTAATGTTTCATTATAATTCATTTTGAACCAGACAATCTGGGTAGAGGAAATTAAATCTTAACAACAAAAGGCCTCAGGAGAATAATCTATTAGATCTTTGAAGGAAGTGAGATTGTAAGATTTTGTGAAAATCAGGTAAGTTATTACATATGACAAAAAGCCATTAGAAATCATAATGCATAATTCATAATCATTCTATATTATTTAACAATGCATTTACATCATTAAAATAGTAACTGGAAATACTTAATATGCCCTTTGTATCAATTCCTCAAAATTTTTTCATACTGAAAATACTCCATCTAAGAAGCATAATGAGAGATGATGGACTCTGAAAAACAAACTGAGGGTTCTAGAGGGGAGGAGGGTAGGGGGATGGGTTAGCCTGGTGATGGGTACTAAAGAGGGCACATTCTGCATGGAGCACTGGGTGTTATGAACAGACAATGAATCATGGAACACTACATCAAAAACTAATGATGTAATATATGGTGATTAACATAACAATAAAAAATAGAAAAAAATAGAAAATAAACCCAACTAAATAGATAAGTCTTCTAAATATACTCCACTACACGATGACAAAATGATAAAGAAGCAGCTATTAATGTCCTTGAAGAGACAAAGAAAAAAACAAAGGATAGAATAACAAACAATAGCAATACCGAATTTAATGAGAACTTAAGTTATAATGGGAGTCAGAGAGGTGTACGAACCTCTTCTTGGAAGGGGACGTTAGCTTCCTTATTCCTAAGTTGGAGCTAAGACTTGAATACTAAGAAAAACTGAAGAAAAAGTTCTCAAGATGGAATTTTAAGACAAAGAAAACCCTGGCTGCACATAACAAGCTCCACTGCACACTCTTAATAATTTAGCATGTCAGATGTCACTCTGAAGTGACACCAAAATGCTGTCACAGTGCACTGTGACACTGTGTCACAGTCACAGTGCACAAGAGGACAGTAAGAGACCTCAGTTATGGGTTTGATTTGCCTGTCATTAGAACTCATTACCATAATAAGACAGGGCTGATTTCACAAAACCAGTATTAGAATTAAGTACACAAACTTCTGAGGCTTAAAGCAGAAGTAAAATTGAAGGATAAGAATCTGGTATTTTCTATTTAGTTAATATATTATTTTCACAAGGGAGATGAACTCATACTGACATGTACCTAAGTATCCCTCCAGGATGTCAATATAAGTGTTATTGATTAAAAATACAAGACACCATTATTTATTTGGTATTGCAAACAGTCATTTTGGTCCAAACTGTGGGACCTGCCTTTTAAAAAACAGCTGCACTTCTAATCATGGCAATAAAATAGAAGCACAACAGTCTCTGTCAAATTCTGTTGAATCCTACAAAGAAAATGTCATTTTCAGATTCTTGGCTGATATTTATGGTAATAACTGGTTTCAGCTCTGAGTTTAACCTTTAAGTTCCTTCCACTACCTTACTTGGAATCTTCAGAAAGTATAAATATTTTGGCACTTACACGATTAGGCTCACAAAATGTTATAGATATTAAATTATGGGTAATTTCTTAATTTAAATTTTCTTACAGTATATATGACTTTAAACTTTCCAAAATTAATTAAATAAAGCAAGGATGCCACTTTAAACTTGCATCTTCTTAAACAAGAAAATTTCATCATAAACAGAATCCTCAGATGAATTGTTCTGAGTGATAAGAGATTGCTTCCACTTGCATTTAATCTCACAATACTGGGATAACTTAGTTTGATTGCAAGTCAAGAATTCATTTAATATAAATAATAATAACTATCACATATCATATAACAAAAGTGTTAATGACTTAAGAGTGCTTAGTTTAACACACGTGCGTGTGTGTCTGTATTTCAATGCTTAAGAACATACTTGGTATTGACTTCCTGAAGATCAGCAATTTTAAAATACCTATTTAAATTGGTACCTTTTAAAATTTCTACCATTTTAAATACACAATGTAGTATCATTAACTCATTTCTATAAAACGAGAAGATCTGAGAATTTTTATTGGGGAAACAAGCAGTAAAGTAGACTTATAAATTATGTCCTTAAGCTGAAATTTACTACTTGTTTCCCCATGTAAGATCTGAAGCTCACATAGAAGGGTTCCAAATATACTGAACACACCACTCAACAGAGTAGGGAAAGGATCTGGTCGAAGACTGCTGGAGAGGAGCTCAGTTGAGGGTGTGCTGAGGAGGCCAGTGCTTGGAGAAGAGGCTCCTCATACTTGGGGTAGGGAGTATGCATGCTTTTAAAAATGACATTTCCAGAACTCAACCCTTGAGGTTTTCATTCCACTGTCTAGGATGGAAATGGTAATTTGTACATTTCTTAATAGCACCCCAAGTGATTATCAAGCACAAGCAAGACTGAAAACTGTTACCTTAACTTTCCCTACCCACCTCCACACAGTGACTAAGTTTTCTTAGTCATCTGTTCTTTAATAATTTAACACAACCTACTCTGGAAAAAACAAAGTATGTTTTACTCAGAAAAACTTTTGTTTGAAACATGTATCAAGGTGAAGGCATACATTTAGTAAGGGGGTCCCTAAAAGAAAAATGTTTTGCTTGAACTTCTTGAATAGTATGCAGAGATTTGAAAGGATAAGCAAAACATTTCAAGGAAGAAATCGTAACACTTACATAATAAAACATGATTACTATGTAGATTGCTTAAGAATACATTGAGATTTCTTTATCCAATGGTTTCCCGTGATATAAATTACCCCAACTTACATAATTATTATTTTCATATAACTCTTTATCAACAACGTAATAGCTTATTAGGAATGTAAAAAGAGGGCACCTCAGTGGCTCAGTCAGTTAAGTGTCTGACTCTTGGTTTCGGCTCAGGTCATCATCTTGGGATCCTGAGATGGAGCCCGCATCATGGGGTTCCCCGTTCAGCAGGGAGTCTTTTCCCTTCCCCCCTCCCTCTACCCCTCCCCACACTTTAGTGCACGAGTGCGCGCGTGCGCGCGCACACACACACACACTCTCTCTAAAATAAATAAATCATTTTTAAAAAGAATAATGTAAAAAGCAAGGTAGCCTATGTTTAGTCACTGATATTGCACTATTGGATGAAATTTAAACTTGTCCTCTCTAAACTTGCTTGCAGGTTTTACAGGAGGGAATTAAGTTTAGAAAAATGCAACATAAGGTACCTAATAAAATGCAGAGTATTAAGTAAAGAAATATAAGTCAATTTGCTTTATTTTTATTAATTTAAAACTGTCTTCTACACTACTTCAACATTCATCTTTGAGGAATTTTGAAAAGTTATTTATACCAAAATAATTCTACGTATCAATATCTCTTAATAGAAAGATTCAAAGTGTACCCTTTCCAGATTAAACAGCAAAACTCAGCTATCAATGTGAGAACAGTTTATATAACTATTACACAGGCTGGGAATTTACTGATCATCTAAAATGTATCACAGACACTGCTACACATTTTCTGTGTGTTGACTCATATAACCTTCAAAATAGTCTGATGAGATAACTGAAATTTAGAGGTGCTACATAATCTGATCCACATCACAAATCTGCCAAGGTGAAGGGTGGAATTTAACCTCAGTTCTACTTGCCTAACTGGAAAAATTTCATTTGAAGGCCGGATCATAATTCTAAACTGCTTTGTGCCCATAATACCTCCTAGCACAATGCCTTGCATCAATCAGGAGCTCAAGAAATGATTATTGATGACTGATAACCAATCCATGCATATTTCCAGAGAAAAATAATGAAAATCTATAAATAGCAACACAATAATATAAATATGTTTGTTTATTATAATAGGTCTGTGTAACCACAATACATAGATATATTGGAAGATACAGACTAAGTCTATTTCTAAAGCAATTTGAAATTTTCACATTACAAATTAAATTCATCTACTTTTCAGACTTTAGAATTCATTTGAGTTCTAAAATTACCATTCTGGGACAGCACAATATGTTTTAGGCTTTTAATCTCTCTTCTAATTTCTTGCCATAAAATCGAGAAAGTGTATGCTGTAAAGAAAATTCTTTTGTTAGATTACTCCTAGCTAGAGGCGCAGATGTTAGTTATAACTCTCTCTAGTTTAGCAAGGTTTTTTTTTCAAGCAGCTGATGCCCTTTTCCTAGTTAGCAGTTTGCAAACGTTCCCAGTAGACTTTGTGATGCTACAATCCTGAAGAAGTTCAGAGCATACAGACAAAAAAGGAAAAATATAGATAGAATTTCCCTTCAAATGAGACCTAGCTGTTTCATATATTTGAACTACAGAGCACTTTCATAACAAGTAAACATTACTTTTTAATCATATAATTTAAATAACTGCTGGGAGTCACAAATAAATAAAAATATCTTATTTATAACTTTATAAGAAAGCTATCTAATACATCACATTTTACACATTGAACCTTTATTGACCTCCAAAACAGAAGATAATATAGTCCATCAAAAGCATGCTTTTCACACAGAGCAGACAGAATACTTCAAAATCCCTAATTACTTTTGGAAAGTAAACTGAGAAATTTTTAAGATTTTTCCTTACAGTTTTCCGTAGTAATACTTCACATTATACTCTAATCATAAAATAGTGACCTGACAGTGACCAAATTTTTAAAACAGAAATACCATTTTAAAGTTTCTATAGAAAAAGTAGTATGGACAAGACATAATCTCTACTATTTTATAACAGGTCCACACAACGTTTTCATCACCAAAATCAAGAAATATCCCTTTCTCTGTACATCCCACACCAGCTGTACTACAAAAACATATTGTTAAATTCATTGTCACTGTTCAGATAAAGATCAGCTCCCCCTGAACACAGCAGTCAAGAAACAACTCAAGCCTCATGCTCTCCAAGAAATTGTCATTAGCAGCCACAGCCTGCTGGTAATCCCTCTGCCTTATATATGATGGATTAAATCTGCACTACTGATTTTGTACTTAGTGCATTGTATGGTATATTGTTTGTAAATACTCAGTACAGGTGTCTTTTTTTTTTTTTTTTTATGTCCCCAGCTATGTTGCAAGCTCACTGATGACAGGGGAAACACACCTATTTCTTTTTTCATTTTTAACAATGTCAAGTTATAGGTACATGAAAAACGTAAAATCCCTTTTCCTTCCTTCTTTTGGCCGCCAATGTTAAACAAATTATAGAATAAGAAAATGAACAAGAAGTTACAAAAAAAGCTTTATTTAGAAACATGATAAAACTGGAAATCCCAACGGCAAAGGGAAGCTCTTACAAGCAACCAGAGAGAAGGCTTACCTCAAAAAAAAAAAAAAAAAAACACAATGAGATTGATTGCAGACTTCTCAAAAGCAAAAATGAAAAGCAGATGATGTTATAATGACACCTTTAATGTTTTAAGATAGGATGTGATAGAGTAATATTTTTAGTGTGCTAAGAGAAAATAACTATGAACTTAGAATTCTATTACCAGCAAAAATATCTTTCAAGAACAAGGTAAAATAAAGGCATTTTAGATTAACAGAAATTAAGAGGTTTTTGTCAGTACTAGATTCTCTCTCACTCAAGAAGATTCAAGCAAGGAAAAGTCACAGAACATGAACACAATGATGGAATTAAAAACAGTGAGCAATATTTATAGGTAAAACCGAATAATTACTGACTGTAAAACAATAATAATAGTAATAATAAGTCTGACATAAAATTTAAAACAAGATAGACTAAAATATGTGACAACAATATCAAAGAAGCTTGGGAAGGGAGTGATTAGAAATTAGAAGTTTTAACAACCTTATTTTGTAGTATTTTTAGATTTCATTCAATGCTTAGAAAAGAAAAAAAAGAGACCAAGTTTTCAGGTATCTAACTCCGGAGGGTATAAAGTTCTTAGATGGCTCCGTTCTACTGTGGTTTCTCAATCTTGGCATTACTGATATTTTGGTAACTCTTTGTTCTGAGAGGCTGTCACGTGCACTGTGGAATGTTTAGCAGCATGTTGGCTTCTATTTACTAGATGACAGTAGCACCCTCCTAGGTGTGACAACCAAAAGTGTTTCCAGATATTGCCAAACTTTTTTTAGGAAGGATGGGGGCAGGAGGGCTGCCCAGTGAAAACCATATTGTAGGTAAAGAATGGGAAAAGACAGGGTGGAATCAACTTCTTTTTCTTTTCTCATTTTACTTAAGACCTTACTTCAGAGTACAGATCTCAGTTTTCTAATAATTTATAATTCTGAAAATAGGATTATTTCCTTTCTTTGATAATGACTTATTTGGGAACGCAATAAACTACCGGCTTCCCTCAGAGAGAAGAGGGAAAACACACCTCTTAACTTGTTATAATTCCCAATTTCCAGAGTTATCTGCTGCTTTTGGTTTAAAAAGAAAAATAAAATCCATAAATAAACACTGAAGATTCTGGTAAAACAGGGATTTTGTGAGTTTTGATGGAATAATAATTCTCAACTGCATCAGCTTCATGTCCTACTTCATTCCCTTAGAGCGGAGTTTCTCCATTTGGGAGAGATATTTTTATTGTAAAAAAAAAATAATAACAATAATCAGAAGCAGAGAGTTGATAGCTCCAGAGATTTCCGAAGAGTCTCCTTTAAGTCTCTGGTGAGTACTGACTAGCACAAGCATATGAGAAGAGTGCCCAAGGTAGGAGAAAGAACCACTTAAATGGATTAGGGGAAATAAACTCAAACCTCGCCCTAAAGGGTTTGGAACAGCTCCTGTTTTTACCAACCATAGTGAAAAACCTCTTATTTTACTGGGTATTACGCAGAGTACTCTCCTCAGAAGAGCTGTCTCAGGAGTGAGGCAAAACTAGCCTTTAAATGCTGACCTGGCCCACCTAAGAAATTTTAGGAAGACCTGAAAAGGTCAAACTGACCCAAAGTAACTTAACTATATTCCAGGAAAAAACTCAAAGATGTTTATAAGAATACCAAAATATCCGGTACCCAAAAAGATACAATCACAATGTCTGATTTTCATAAAATATGACTGTGCATGCTAAAAAGCAGGAAGAAAAATTATAAGAATATAAACTGATCTGATCAACTAAAATAAATCAAGAAATAACACAAATGACCTCAGATCCATGAATATGATGTATGTTACTTCTGTGATTCCATTATGCTGTATGCAACAGCTGACCTTTAGAAAGGAGGATTATCTGGGTGAATCTGACCTAATCACATGAATCTTTTAAAGTCCGAGAGTTTTTTCACCATCAGAAGAGGCCAGAGATTTAGAGCACACAGGAAATTTGATACTCCCTTGTTGGCTGTGAAGATGGAGTGGGCCATACACCAAGGAATGTGGGTAGTGTTTAGGAGCTAAGAACAATAGACAGCAAAGAATCAGGAACCTCAGTTCTACAACTCTAAGGATGTGGATTTGGCCAACAATCTGAATAAGCTTGTTAAGGAAATGCTTCCCCAGAGTTTCCAGATAAGAGATCAGCCTGGCCAAAACAATGGTTTCACTGTTATGAAACAGTGAACAGAGAACCCCAGTCAAGCCCACCCAAATCAGACTTTCCAGAACTCCGAGATAATAAATGGATGTTTTAAGTCACTAAATTTTTGGTAATTTCTTATACAATGACAGAAAGCTAATATAAAGTCATGTCATAATCAAACTGCCTAAAACAAATGACAAAGAGAAATCTTAAAAACCAACCAGAAAAAAAGCATATTACATAGAGAGGAAGATTAAGAATAAAAGCATAATAAAAGCATATTATTAGAAACAATGAAAGCAATATAATACAGCTACACCTATAAGGACTGGCAAAAAAAAAAACAACTGTCAGCCTGGAATTCTATATCGAATGAAATATCTGTCAAGAACAGAGACAAAATGAAGACCTTTTTTCAGACATACAAAGCTGAAAGAATTCATCAACAAACCTGCACTATAAGAAACAAATACCAGACGGAAATCTGGGTCTACACAAAGGCATAAAGGGTAACCTGATAGGTACACAAGTATAAAAAATTTGTTATTATTAGCTATCTTAATATCTTTTTTTAAAGATTTATTTATTTGAGAGAGAGAGAAAGAGTGCACATGAGCAGGAGGGGCAGAGGGAGAGAGACCCTCAAGTAGACTCCGTGCTGAGTGCAGAGCCCAACATGGTGCCTGATCTCACAACCCTCGGATCACAACCTGGGCTGAAACCAACATTCCATGCTTAACCGACTGCGCCACCCAGGCGCCCATAGATATCATAATATCTTAAAAAGTCTGTTAAAGCAAAAAGAATAACAATGTATTGTAGGGATTATAAGGATATAGAAGTAGTCTACACCTGCATGTTTGTTTGTTTGTCTTGATGGTATTATGTGCTAAGAATCTAGCAAACAAATATATCAGAATTAGGATTCTCATGGCTCCAATCTCCAGGTGAAGCTAGGCATTTGTCAAGGGAAAAAGAATTTGATAAAATGGTTAAAAATTTAATTTGTGCTACATCATTTCTTTCCCCATGAAATTTATGAAATCTTTACTAAGATCCCTATCAGTGTAAACTAGATTGTAAACTCACTTTGCAACTTTCAACTTTATATTTTGTTATTATTTCTTGATACCACCTCTTAAAAAGGCAGTGAGTGATTCAAGGCCATGGTTCTGATGGAAATGATAATATGCTTGACAGTGTAATAACCAGCCTGGTGGGACACTTCAGAAAAGGCTTTTTATTTGGGGGCATGTCCAGGTTTTAGCAACATTTCACCCATTTCAAACTGGTCTCGTGACAAAGACCCACACTCTGAAGTGTTTTTCTGGATGCTTCTTTAGTTTTCTTGTCCTTATATTTGATCAAATCAAACTGTGTCAATAAACTCTTTGGCTTTAGGATCCCCACCTCGGGTTCAGAAAACAAAGTAAAACAGGAAAAGGAGTACTTTTATATTTATTCTATTTTACTTTTTCAAAATGTCTCTCTTGAATAACCACAGATGTCAATAATTATAATGACTGGTTTCTTTAGTTTCTATCAAATAATTAGAAACTACTCTAGATGTCTTAATAGAGTGACTATAAGTTTAGTTCTTCTTAATCTGGTAGGATGGTATCCAATACTACTCCCACATGTATTTGGAATGAAAGAATAGCCGAATAGCATACATGAACAGAGAAGTAATTTATTTACTAAATATAATTTCCAAAGTAACAATAAGTCTTTTTGTTTTATCCACACTCTGACCTCAGTGTTTTCATCATTACATCTTTCATTTTTAAGCTAACATTTTAGCTAAAATGTATTAAGTACCTAACAGTATTCAAAGTTTTTTATATATATTAATAAATTTAATCCTCACAATTAAACTGTGAGGAAGGTACTATTATTCCAATTTTACAAATGAAACACTGGATCCCACAGAAGACAGTAACCTGCCCAAAGTCTCATAGCTAGAAAGTTGGGGATTCAAGTCAAACTAGGCCAGCCTGGATTCAGAGGCCCTGTTCTTAATCAACATGGTTTTCTGCCTCCTAGATTTAACATGTACAAACCTTTCCTTTTCTTCTATTCCTCACCTTGGTAAATGATACTATCACTCACCCATGATGACCTGGACATCATTCTAGATTCAAACAAAAACTTAGATCATTCTAGATTCAAATGAAAACTTAGATGTCATTCTAGAGTCTTCTCTCTGCTTCATCCCCTCCCATTTAATGTTATTAGATCTTATATACACTAGTACCTAAATTATTCTCGATTATCCCATTTTTCAGATAGCCTGCCACTTTCTTAATTTAGGTGCTTAGCATTTCTCTCCTGAACTACTCTAGCAGCTCTACAGTCAACCTTCAACTTTGCATTGCAACCAGCACAAAATTATCTGATGTGACATTCAGTCAGGAGAAGATTTTTTCTATGGTTCCATAGGACTGTTAGGAATGGCATGCAATTATGAACTCAGTGAAAAGAGAAAGATACCATCTTCAGGAGTACTTTTCATGATACATAAAGATCCTACTTGTATAAAAAAGATCTAAGCGAACAAAAGCATCCACTAAACAAACATTCTGTTAACACCTGTATTTTTTCCTGCTAATGAAATCTGGTGGGATCATTATCTAAAGTGACAGGACATCAAATGGTTTAATTATGTACTTATAATGATGTACTGCATTTGAATGTATTATTCTCCAATATTATTACTGCTTATAGAAGCACAAATTAAAACCACAATCGGAAATCTCTATGTTCAGTCAGAATGGTTAAAATAAAAATATAAATACAAATAAAATGTAAAAATATAAATTAAAATGGCTAAAATAAAAGAAAAAATAGTGATAACACTAAATGCTGGCAAGTATGTGGAGAAACTGAGTCATACTGGATTGCTGGTGGGAATATAAAATGTTACTCCAGAAAAAGAGTGGTAGTTTTTTTTTTTTTTTAAAGATTTTATTTATTTATTTGAGAGAGAGAGAATGAGAGATAGAGAGCACGAGAAGGAAGAGGGTCAGAGGGAGAAGCAGACTTCCCGCTGGGCAGGGAGCCCGATGTGGGACTCGATCCCGGGACTCCAGGATCATGACCTGAGCCGAAGGCAGTCGCCCAACCAACTGAGCCACCCAGGCGCCCAAAGAGTGGTAGTTTTTTAAAAAAACTAAACATGCAGCTACAATATGACCTAATAATTGCATAGTCAGGCATTTATTCCAAAGAAATGAAGACTTATGTTCACACAAAACCCTGTAGACCAACGTCTAGAGCAGCTTTATCTATATTATGGATGGAATTATGTTCCCCCAAAGTTCATAAATTAAAGCCCTAACTCCCAATGTGACAGTATTTGGAAATACAACCTTTAGGGAAGTAACAAGGTTAAATGAGATCATCTGAGTGAAGTACTTTTTTTTTTTTTAAGATTTATTTATTTATTTAACAGAGAGAGAGAGAGAGAGAGAGAGAGAGAGAGAGAGAGAGAGAGACAGCAAGAGAGACAGCGAGAGAGGGAACACAAGCAGGGGGAGTGTGAGAGGGAGAATCACAGTGCTTCAAAAATCATCTTTAAAATATAAGTATCTGGGCCCATATCTCAAGAGATTAATAGGGGAGAAGGCACTTGGATTTTGAAAAAGATCTACAGATAATTCTGATGCACAGGATGAAACCCACTAATATAAAATTACAATTTTAGTCTAATATATAAACTTACTATAGAAAACAACTTAAAACCTTAATAATAAGAAACTGGTTCAAAAGTAATAAAGGTATAAAATGGAATACCATATGGTGTTAGAAATGATGCTACAGATATGACTGTTGATATGGAAAGATGTAGATATTTATACAAATACACAAAAAATAATGTGCGATATAATGCCATTTTATAAAACAAAATACACGTGTACACATATGTGTAGAATGGAGTTCATTTTGGTCAGCTGTGGTTATTTATGCTGCTTTATGCTGCTCTTTTTGCTTGCCTCCATTATTTGATATTTCTAAATGATTACATATGATATATATATAAAAATATATATAATATATTTATATATAAAGGAACTTCATTTTGGTGACAGAAAAGGTTAACTTTTTTTTAAAGATTTATTTATTTGAGAGAGAGACAGAGAGAGAGAGGGAGAATAAGCAGAGGGGAGGGACAGAGGGAGAAGGAGACGGAGACTCCTGCTGAGCAGGGAGCCCCGATGCAGGACTCCATCCCAGAACCATGAGATCATGAAGAAAAGGTTAATTTCAAGTAATATGTATACTTTAAGAATTTTGTTTTCAATTTAGTACATGCTTATGTATCTCTCTGACTTCTCTGTGAGTTTAATACCCAGATGACTAGATCATGTGGTACATAGAAAATAAACAACCTAGTTTGCGGACAAGTGCCAAAATAACGTGCTGGATTATATACTTTAAGCCTCCATCATCAACTGATTTGACTGAAACTGTTTGACAACCATTAAGTGATGTATGTTTGATTGAAACTGTGTTAAGTCTAAGTCTAAGGCTGATGAAATACTGATCAGAGGTTCTTACTCATTATCAACACTGTCTTTATGAAATACTCTATCACTCTTACTGTCTACATGAATATTCTAGAGGTATCTTACATCTTTGCCATATTTCTTCAAATAAAGGGCATATTTTAGGTATGTATGGATGCATTTGGTGCAGTATTTAGGAGTTGATAAAAAGTAAAACTATGGGGGTGGTTAACTGTCCTCTCTTATAAAAAGGGATAAGATGATATGCCTTCCTACATCCCCCATGTTTGCTCTGATTATAGATTTAAGAAGTTTGCTTCAATATACCAATTCTTTTCCTACGTCCCCCTCCACCCCCATGCACTCCAAAACCATGAATTCTGACTCTCCCTCCAATGTAGATCACCAAAAACTTCAATTTGACCTCAATTACATTTCAAGGATTTGACTAAGCAAATTATATGCAAAACTAAATTCTGACAAATATGTACCCTAATTAAGATGTTTCCAAATACATTTTAAAAGATCATCTGAATAGTTTTTACTTCAATTTACAGACAATCCAATAAATCAGATCCCAAGGAAAACTGATTTCAAAGTTAATGATTAGTCTGTATTACCTTTTAGTTAACAATGCCCTATTACTAGAAGTCATGCAAATAACTTTAAATACTCAAATCAGACTAGCACTCTCCTCAATATCCTGATGTTCTCTAAAACCACTAGAGTACATTGGATATAATTTATGTTTCTGTATACTCTTTCAAGGGGCCATAGAAGTTTACCACAGTACTGTTTTAACAACACTGAGCATACGGAATCTCCAGTATATTCTGCATTGGCACTACTTGGTAAATTTATTGAAGGGAAAGATTATATTTCTACACAGCTTTATAAATTAAACTTTCTCAAATCGACACAATTTAAACATTAGTCAAAATTATAAATAATCCCTTCCTAAAACTACATTATTACTAAAACTCAATACATGAATCCTTTAAAACATTTTAAGCCATTAGGTTAAACCAAATATTAGCTGAAAGAACCAAAACAAACATGAAATTATATAAGTATATATATACAAAGATATGTTTAATGTGTGAAGGAATAAGTTTTTAAAACTTAAACTCCCCTGGGGTACCTGAGTGGCTTAGTCCATTGAGTGTCCAACTCTTGGTTTTGGCTCAGGTCATGATCGCAGGGTTGTCGTATGAAGCCCCTAGTCCAGCTCCATGCTTAGCATGGAGTCTGCTTGTCCCCTCTCCCTCTGCTCCTCCCCTACTCCTGCTTTTCTCTCTCTCACTCAAATAAACAAATAAAATCTTAAAAAAAAAAAGTTAAACTCCTCTACTGTACGTCTTTAGTAAACAACTGCATATATCCTCTCTACTATATCAGCCAACTACTGACCTCTAAAAATAATTTTTCTAAGGGCACCTGAGTGAGTGGCTCAGTCGGTTAAGCGTCTGCCTTCAGCTCAGGTCATGATCCCAGGGTCCTGAGTCCTGCATGGGGCTCCCTGCTCAGTGGGGAGCTGGCTTCTCCCTCTTCCTCTGCCTGCCTCCCTGCCTATGCTCTCTCACTCTGTCTTTCTCAAATAAATAAATAAAATCTTTATTATATATATATATATTTTTTTCTAGTACAAATCTATTCATAAAACATACCAAGCACCAAAAATATCAACTTTTTAAAATGATCATCTTGGGGCACACGGGTGGCTCAATCGGTTAAGCATCTGACTCTTGATTTCAGCTCAGGTCACGATCTCAGGGTCCCGAAATTGAGCCCCACCTCAGGCTCCATGCTCAGCAGGGTGTCTGCTTGAAGTTCTTTCCCTCTGCCCCCCAACCCCCTCGTGTGCATGCTCTCTCTTGCTCTTTCTCTAAAAATAAATAAATCTTTAAAATAAGTAAGTAAGTAAGTAAGTAAGTAAGTAAATAAATAAATAAATAAATAAATAAAATGATCACCTCACCTCATCTAAGTCTTGGATATAAACTGGTTTTTCCTCAAAGCCAACTGGCATTGGTTCACTATAGGGAATCTTTACTTCTTCATACATCTTGTTATTCTCTCTTTGGATTCCTTCTGGTAAAATCATCTATAAACATAAAAAATAAAAATTAATTAAAAAGCAGTTGTTCTGGTAAAGATTCTTTAATTAGAGAGACAAAGAACACTACTGGCTTTAGATGTAGCACTGGTAAATAAATATAGCTAATTTAAAGAAAAACAAGTCTAAACAAAACAAAAACAAAAAAAGCCACATACACACAAATTATTCATATATCAGATCTCTCATATAAAACACCTACTATGCTGATGAATTTTAAGTATATATTTATTAGATGGTCTCCTGAAGACAAATGTACTTGGGTGGCTAGGAAAAATGTGCAATGTACAGTGTAAAGACCAAAAAGTAAGGCAACCGCTAAAACTCAAAAATACAAGTTCCATAAATAACAAAAGGGAAAAGAACAAATATGTTTTGAATACCCCTATGCATCAAGAACTTTACGTATACAGCATTATCTCATTTTCCCCAGTATTTTTAAATAAAAGTTAGTATAGTATATCAACTAGTACAAGAGTCACAAAAGAAACAGGAAAAATCTGGGCACCTGGGTGGCTCAGTTGGTTAAGCGACTGCCTTCGGCTCAGGTCATGATCCTGGAGTCCCGGGATCGAGTCCCACATCGGGCTCCCTGCTTAGCAGGGAGTCTGCTTCTCCCTCTGACCCTCCCCCCTCTTGTGCTCTCTCTCTCATTCTCTCTCTTTCAAATAAATAAATAAAATCTTTAAAAAAAAAGAAACAGGAAAAATCTATGTGTTATTTCCTCAGAATAGACATATCATCCCAAAGTGGTCATACACCAGTGACATACCTTTGCACCAGCAATGAATGCTGATGTTCTCCTGGCTTCAGCCTGGGAATCATAAACATGGGGATAACGTATTTTTTCAACATCCATATCTCTTTGCCTGCTCAGAATTGGAACACTTCTAGCATTCAGAAGGGCCTGCTCTCTGTAAATACAAAAATAACAGGATAAATCTTAAATTTTTATCTTGCAAAAGAAAGCATATATTAAAACAGTCACTATTATAACTATTTCAGTTAGCCTTCCATTATAAAGTAGAAGAAACTGAATTATACAAAGAAAGATATTAGCAATCCTGAAATTTTCTGTATGACTACATAGGAGTTAACACATTTTTTAGGTACTATTTTTAGATATCATCTGATTAATTTAATGTTCCTTATTTATAATTTTGTTTGTCACAATCCAAAGATACATAACAAGGTATAAATTCCTTTTTAAGAACAGGATTCAGTATTTAAAAGAACAGGTATCATAATGTCTTCATTTCTTTTTCCTCCTTCCTAATTCTAAATAACATGAAGAAAAGTATTTTTATTGAGCTAGGGAAAAAAACAAAAGTCTCAAGATAAATCTGTGTAGGCTTCACAAATTTTAAACTACTGGTGTGTGCACATCACCTAAAAATAGCTTATCTCTGTAATCCAAATCTCTCACCTACATAGATGCAACCAAGAGTATTCTAATTAAGATCATTGCTTTCTTATCCCAGCATATTAGGTTTTCATACAACAAAATTCTGTTCTTATAAGAAAACATGACTAGAAGTAAGAATCATCTAAACTGTTTAACTAAAAAATAATGATACATAATGGTAGCAATTACAACAGAAGCATTTTTCAGCTTCTGGTTTTTATTACCTTTGTATCCGCAATTCCTTAGGATCAAAGCACATAAGTCCTTCTGCAACTTCTCCATCTTCTCCAGCCTTTCTTTCTCGTCTAGCAATTCTTTTTTCTTCACGGCGATACTGTTTCATTAATTGCTTTTCTTGTTCAGACTGAATAGTAACTTGACAACCATAATTAGGTTTAGCATTTTCTCCTAAAATTTTTTTGCAATTGTCTACAAAGCAAATTTAAGAAACATCATGTTTTATAAATTTAACCTTTATGAAAATCATTTTTCCCTTTGCCAAAATATAAGACAGCACAATGCTCTAATTCATTTGTTTTTAAAAAAAACCGTCACATTCAATTGTACGTTTTAAGGAGAGGTTTTTAAAAAATATAATATCTAAGTGAAATTAACACAGTGGCTTAAGAAAAGTCACCAGGTATTTTCTTTATACAGATTACATAGTTTAGTGTTATAAATTCTTAGATACAACATTAGGAACTTAAAAATTCAGTTTCATAATTTTGAAATTATTTGTTTATATAATTTCAATAAATATAATTATCAATACTAATTAGCACTTACTGTTAACATAATAATAAAATATATTTTTTACATATTAGATCTAACTTTTCCCTATGTATCAGACTTTATTGTGTTAAATTGAATATATGTTACTATTTACTTATACACGAAATAAAACTTATTAACATTAGCTCAGGATATATTTATAAGATGACCAAGGCAAATAAAGAGCATGATCCAGCTTTTCATGGAAATAAAGTTTAAAAAAAAAAAAAGGGAAGACAAAATCTCAACGTTTACAAGGTCCAATTTAAACATGTCGTTTGTTCAACCCAGTATTAAGGAAAATTCTTCTTCCAACAGGATTACCTTCTCTGTTTAATTAAATCTTTCCAAGTAGTAGTATCTTGGCTCACTGCAGCCCTAAAGGAACTGCCTGGAGTGTTGCTGAGCAACCCAAATCAAAACACATTTATGGTACTGAAGACCTACTAGTTCCAGGCACTGCTGCTAAGCTAGGAAGACAATGAAGACTGAGATTTGGTCCATACTCTGAAGGAGCACAGTGCAAGTTATTTTATCAAACTCCAAGATCCAACACAGAACAAGGAAGGAACTAGGTGAAGCATCAAGATGGGAAAATTACTTTTCTAATTCATCTAAGCCTCAGTCAGGCAACTGTTCAGCAAAAATTTTAACAGTTGGTATTTGTTTATGTATATGTGTGTGAGTGCATATGTAAAGAGAATAATAATGAGAGAAAGAATAAGAGAGAAAAAGAAAGCAAAATGTTAATGACTAGCAATCCACATAAAGGATATACAAGTATTCACTGTATTATCCTTATACACTTACTACAGGTTTGAAAGTTTTCAAAATAAAAAAGTTGGGAAGAAATTATGACACTACTTGGCTCACAGTAAATACTATACGTATTTACTTTAAAAAAAATTGTCTATTCAGATCTCCAGCAAGAAAAAAATGCCCTACCTAAACATAAAGAAAATCTCTACCGTAATACCCTATTTAAGGCATTGATATTTGTTTCATAATCTGCCATATCTAAAATCTACTTTAAAAAGTGGTATCACTAAATTATATAATAAGCCAAAGGATATTAAAGTCATAATTATATTAAAAAGATTTGCTAACCAATGAATCTTTCCATTAAATTAGAATTACCACTGAATACTTTCTTACCTTGAAGAGCCTGCAACTTATGATCATTTGAAGAATTAAGAAATCTGTCCACAATTGTAATTCTGTTCTGAAGGAGCTTCTCAATAAGTTCAAGTCCATCAGGTCCCAGCAGTTCAAATAGCTTAAAAGAAAAAGGATCAAAGAATTGTTACCTCAAATTCACCATCTTCAACTTATTAAACCTGTTCAACAGAGGTATGAAGCTAAACTAATACAGAAAGAAGTACCCAAAAAATATTTTTAAAAAAATAGTAACTTAGGAAAGAAAAATAACTCTTCATATTGTTACATATCTTTCGGCTTCACAAAGTCAATTTGCAATTACTAAAAGCACATGATTCAACTTTTCAAAATAATTGTGATTTATATATAAAACTAAATCACAGAATAACAAATTCTTACACTTGGCTTTTCTTGGTATAACCTAAGGAAATTCCAAAATTAATTTGCTTTTTAATACACTGTTCTGGTTTTCACAAATATAGAGTCCAGAGTACCATTCTTCTTATAACTTACTACACATAACAGCTATCATTGTAGAGGTAAAGAACCATTAAAATGTTTTATGATTCATGACATGCAAGTTTCTAATGCTTAATAATTAATTTTATTATTTTTATTAAATTTATTTTATTTTAATGATTAATAAATCTGAAATCTAAAACACAGTTCCACACATGCTTTATTTAACTTTTTATAAAAGTTTCTCTGTGTATCTTATGCAGAGTAATTGTGAAAGATTAACGGATTCCAGAGTCAGAGAACTAGTGATTTACAAAGACTTTCGATCACATCACTGTATGAAATAACCGCTCCAGAAAGCCTTTAGATTTCTTCAGATGTGGTTCGAGGATATATTTTTTTCCTCTCCAGAAATGTTATATCTAATTTTACATGTGAAGATTTTATATTAGCCAAATTCTAACTGTTCTCTGAGATTCCACACAAATAAAATCATAATTAAGGTAGGAATTTATAAGTATATATGAAATGTTAATATTTAATAAATATTTTATTTTTGCTGTTTATTTTGTGGACATTATCTACATATTAAGGCCACAGCCCCTAGTCCTGGAACACCTTGACTTTTGGGCTAAACATCACAGAACCCAATCACTCTCACCCTGGCTCATAAGGCACTAATTCCACACCAGGAGAGGCAAGCCAAGAATTTAGGCTACTGCCTACCCCCCTTCCATCAAGTACTCAGCTCCTAAAGCAGAGGTGTTACTCAGAGACAAGTTTTCCATTGTCCCCACTCCTAGCTCCAGAGTTTGCATCAAAGATTTTAGGCTATAAAATAAAAAGGTCCCAATTTCTTCCAAAGGTATGTCCTCATTTGCAGCTTGGCAGGAAGTTGAAGCCATAGGGCCATCTCAAAAACAGCACATATTGTGGTTAACTATAACTACAGATTCACAAATTCAACTACTGGGGTACAAAAGAGAACTAAGGAGTGACAAATGGGAGGAGTCTTCTTGGGTGAGAATAAATATCAACACTGCCCTCTGGCATTATTCCTTCAAAGGGGCCCCAAATTTATTGGATTCATTTATGGAGCAATTTATGCACCAGGACATTTCTACAAACAATAGAGCAATTATCTGGTAATTGGTAAATTTAATACCTGGGTGTGGTCAGGGAAAGAAAAGCAGAGGGTCCTGCCAAAACTACTTTCATCCCAGGGTGACTGGATATACCCAAAAGTGTGCCTCCTTGAGAAACAATACCAGAAGCTAAACACTGTGGGGTATGGGTGAGAGGAACTGTCTGTACTAAAATAATCCAGCTAATCGCTAAGCAAATAAACAAGCAAATAACAATAATAAGCCCAGGCAGTGGTAGATTAGATGAAATAAATTCCTAGAAAGACACAAACTACCAAATAGCAGACAATCTGAATAGACCTATAACAAATGATATATTGAATTAGTAATCAAAACTACCCACAAAGAAAAGTGTAGGTCCAGATGACTACATGGTTGAGTTCATTCAAAAGATTTAATGCCAATTCTTCACAAACTCTTCCAGAAAACAAGAGAGAACATTCCCAGGTCTTACTTTGACCCCAAAGCCAGACAAATACATCATGAGAAAACAGACCAATATCTCTTAGGAATAGAGACACAAAAATCCTCAATAAAATACTAGTAAACCATATCCAGCAATATATAAAAGGAATTACACACCATGACAAAGTGAGATTTATGTCAGGAATATAAGGTTGATTCAACATAAGAAAATCAATTGATGTATTACATTATATCAACAAAATAAAAAACAAAAACCACATGATCAGCTCAACAGATGCAGAAAAAACATTTGACAAAGTCTAACAGCCTTTCATGATAAAACCACTCAACAAACTAGGACTAGACAGGTACTTCCACCACTTGATAAAGGGCATTTATGAAAAACCCTTAGTTAACATCATACTTAATGGTGAAACAGTGGACCCTTACCACTAAGAACAGAAATGAGACAAGAAGGTCTATACTTATAAATTCTACTGAATACTGCATTGAAGGTTCAAACCAGGGCAACTAGGCAAGAAAAAGAAATAATAGGCATTCAGATTGAAAAGGAAAAAGTAAAACTATTTCTATTCAGAGATCGTCTATATAGAAAATACTAAAGACTCCACTAAAATACTATTCAAACTAATAAACAAGTTTTCAAAAAGTATGACAAAACCATTCAGTGAGGAACGATCAGTCTTTTCAATAAATGATACTGGGAGAACTGGCTAGTCATATGCAATAGCATGAAGTTAGACCCTATATCATACACAAAAATTAACTCAAAATGGATCAGTGATCTAAATGTAAGAGCTAAACATTATAAAATTCTTAGAAGAAAACAGAGATCTTCATATCCTCAGACGTGGCAAAGGATTCTTAAATATGACACCAAAAGCATGAGCAACAAAAGAAAACATAGATAATTTGGATTTTAGCAAAACAACAAAAAAAAACTGCTTCAAGGGATAACAACAAGAAAATAGGGGGAAAATGCAAAATGGGAGAAAATATTTGCAAATCATGTATCTGGTAAGATATCTGGTACTGCCACTGTCTACACCCAGAATATATAAAGAATTCTTAACCACTACTAAAAACACACCAATTAAAAACTGAGAAGATCTGAATTTACCCTAGGAAAATATGTAAATGGCCAATAAGCAGGTGAAAAGATACTCAGCATCATTAGTTATCAGGGAAACACAAATCAAAACCACAAGAACCACTAGAAAGGCCAGTTAAAAAAACTGGAAAATAACAAGTCTTGACAAGGATGTGAAGAAACCTGGAACTCTCATACGTTGTTTGTGGGAATACAAAATTGTGCAGCCACTGTGGAAAACAGTTTTCTCGTTCCTCAGTTAGTTAAACACAGAATTACAATGTGACCCAGCAATTCCATTCTTAGGGATATACCCCAAAGCATTTACAACCCATGTGTCCAAACGAAAACTTGTATACAAATATGGATATTTATATAGCCAAAATGTAAAAACAACCCAAATGTCCATCAACTAAAGCATGGATAAACAAAATGTGGTATATCCATACAACAGATATTACTAAGCCATAAAAAGCAACGTAGTAGTGTACAACATGGATAAACCTTAAAAACATTTTGCTAAGTGAAAGAAGCCAGTCACAGAAGACCACATATTATAAGATTCCATTTGTAAGAAATGTCTGGGAATGGAGAAATTCTAGAGACAGAAAGTAGATTTGTGGTTGTTTAGGCCTGGGAAGGGGGTCAGGGAGGGAATAGGAGGATAGAAGCTAGACATTTAGGATTTCTTTTTGAGGTAAAGAAGATGCTCTAAAATGACTGTGGTGATGGCTACACATATCTATGAATATACTAAAAACCAGTGATTTATACACTTTAAATGGATGAACTGTATGGTATGTGAATTATGTATCAAGGAAGCTATTATTTTTGAATTATAAACCAAAATGACAAACTAAAATACTAAAAGTAACAAAAAAAATTACTTATGGTTGAAGGATACAGATTGAATACACGTTTCCTGGTAAAAATTTTAAGTGAATGTTTTGAATTGCTATTAGTTCAATGTAAGCCCTGTGCTTAATGTTAAGAGTGATATTTTAAAACCAGCAAATTTGGGGCGGCTGGGTGGCTCAGTCGTTAAGCATCTGCCTTCTGCTTGGGTCGTGATCCCAGGGTCATGGGATCGAGCCCCGCATTGGGCTCCCTGCTCCACAGGAAGCCTGCCCCTTTCGCATTCCCCCTGCTTGTGTTCCCTCTCTCGCTGTGTCTCTGTCAAGTAAATAAAATCTTTAAAAATAAAATAAATAAAAATAAATAAAGCCAGCAAAATAAAAAAACAATACCCCCATAATCCAAAGAAATTACAGTAAAAAATGCTCTCTACTTATGGCAAGAAAAATTTTTCATATTCTCTCAACTCTGAAGGAATGTGTTAATTCTTAAATTGAGACCATTACTTCCATAAGAAAATAATTTACAATGGCAGAGTTACCCTTACACATATTCTTAGCTACTTCAAGTTTACCTAATCTGAAATACAATGCACATACGATAGAGATTCACAAATTTTTAGTACAACATAACTTTAAGGAAAACACCAGTATATCTGGAAGACAACTTCTAATATAACACCTCAGGAGGAGGACTACAGCACTAAGAGCCCTTTCTTTCTCTTTCTTCTTTTTTTATTTTTTAGCCTATTATTTCTTAAAAATAACACACCTAAGACCTAGCAAAAGAGACAAGAAGGCTGTTTTGCTCTGAATAGTAGGACTTCCATGACTTCCAAGATGAAGAATCCCCAGTAGAATTCTGAGATCAGCTGTCATCAGTTTTAAAGTAATCCCAAAATTACGCTTTCCCTAACATTTGCCTTTTTCATCCACATTGAGAGCAGGTGCAGTTCTCATTCAAGATTTGCACTACAAACTAATTTGGCAATGAGTGTGACTATTTGTGAAGATACAGCTGTCTGGATCACTGCTCTATGCACTGATACAAGTTCCAGAAGCTATCAAGTTGAAAAACAAAGAGGGAAAAGTTAATTTTGGGTAGAGAAACAGACATCAACTACAAAGTTAAAGAAAGAAAGGAAAGAAAGGAAAGAAAGGAAAGAAAGAAAGAAAGAAAAAGAAAGAAAGGAAGGAAGGAAGGAAGGAAGGAAGGAAGGAGAAGGGGAGGAAGGGAAGGAAGGAAAGAAAGAAAAGAAAGAAAAGGAAAAGAAAAGAAAAGAAAAAAAGAGAAAGAAAGAAAGAAAAAAGAGAGGGGGGGGAGGGAAGAAGAGAGAAAAAGGTATAAATGGCTATAAATTAAAGATACGAGATTTAAAGGAGACACGAGGAATAGACAGGTTTAACATCCTTTCCCTGGGAGAGGCTGTTAAAACCATTATTATGATCAATATATTATTATTATTAAGGTATTCTCAAAAGACAAAGGTTCTTAGAATTCTTACTGTTATTATAAATCCTTTATCATTAAATTATTAAATTGAAATAGTAATTAAATTGAAATAATGAGTGGAAAGAGTCAAAATAATGAACCAACAGACTACATTTCTAAAATGTCAAAAAAAATTTCAGAACATGTACAGACTAACTTTAAAACAGCATTACTTGTTTCTTATAACACTTTTCCAGGTGCCCCTCTTATAACACTTCTAACAGATAAATGTAGTTTGTGAATCTCTGAGGAAAGGTAATCCCCACTTTACCCTATATTCTGAATTATATCATTTTTATTCCAATTGGTACAATGTTATAGTGGATGCTATATTCCCAACACAATATCAAGTGAATCACAAATATCACATCATCACAAAAAGAAAATACAGTAAACCTTTGAATAATATACTATAAATCCCATGAAAATGGTGAGAAAGACAGAGAAAATGAACCTAAATTAGAATTATAAATTTGTTCTCAAATTGGGGTATGCAGAGATATGCTGAGTGTTTAGGAAACCACAGAATAAATACGGCAGATATCCTTGGATTATCAGTTTACTCAAAGATTTAGAGAAAAAAATATTATTTCCAAGTAAAACACAACTTTGGTCATGTTAATGTCCTATCCAAACTCTGCTTCTCAGGTTAGTCAAAAAATGAACAATTAAAGTATTTAATCACTAATTCGGGCTTTAAAGCGAGTAAAGTTTCAATATTTATAAAAGGTTTGTCAGTTCCATTGTGGTTTTTTTTAAGATTTTATTTATTTATTTGAGACAGAGCATGGGGGAGGGCAGAGAAAGAGGGGCAGAGGGAGAGGGGCAAGGAGCTTCCTGCTGAGCATAGAGCTGGACATTGGACACGGGGCTCCATCCCAGGACCCTGCGGATCATGACCCGAGCTGAACTCAGATGCTGACCCCACTGAGTCACCCAGGCGCCCCTTGTTCCATTCTGTTTCCATCTAGTCAATATTAAAGAATTCATCAAAAGTCTACTTAGAGTTCCAAAAGACCTCTTTCAAAAGAGAGACCAACCCTTCTACATATCAAATAGTCAATGGGCATTTTGAACAATGATGCAGTGAAGCACAGGAGGCACAATATCTTCATGTGAGCAAGGTATCCTTTGGGATGACAATATGGTTAGGTACATTATGGGATTAATCTCAATACTGAGTTAAGCTACTAAGGTTGTTCTTCAAGGAATGGCCATGACCCCGTCTTACTAAAATTTTATCAATGATATATAAACTAGAAGATATATTAAAAATCAAATTTGTTAAAGTGTTAATTAGTTGCATGGTAGAATCAAGATTTTAAATTTTCTAAATAGTCTGATAGATCTGGCCAGTCCTAAGGAGAAGTAACAGAGACAAAATAAAACCTCACAATTAGGTTAAAAAAAACCTCATGTGAATTTCTACAAGATGGGGAAACCTGGACCCACAAATAAATTCCTAAGCAAATTCCTGAAAGGTTGGGGGTTGGTTACTTGCAAGGTCAATATGAATAAAAAATGCACTGAAGGCTAGGAAAAATTTTAATGCATTAATAGTAGTATCTCAAAAATCCCATTTAGTGGGGATCCCAGCTGGGCTCATTCAGTAGAGCATGCGACCCTTGATCTCAGGATCCTAAGTTTGAACCCCACAGTGGGCGTAGAGATTACTTAAAAAAAAATTCAACCTAGCATCTCAAAGAATACTACATTGACTGAACCATATTTAGAGTGCTAAGTTCAATTCAAATTATACTTTTTAAGAAGGTGCCAATAAGAAAAAATGGTGTAGAACATGGAAAACAAAGTAAAAATAAGATATACCTATGCAAACTGTTTCAATAGCAGATCTATTTTCATCTATTATTATCTATTCTGTTTGAAGGATACTCATTCATAGATTTGGTTAAGATAAAGATAATGAATTTTATTCTGGCCCCATCTTTCCTGATCATTCGACACTTGTAAATACTCCTTAACCTTCTTTACACACACTTTTCCTTTGATACCCTTGATACATCACTTTTTGGGTATGTGTCCTACCACTCTGGAGCTACCTTCCAGTCCCCATTTCAGGTTCACTTTGACTATCAAATGCTGGAGTTCCTTAAGGCTTAATCCTAGGCTTTCTCCCACTTTCACTTCATATCCTCTCCTTAGCTGTTCACATCTAGACCCTCAGCATCCATTAGCAAGCATATGCTTAAAAACAAACAAACAAAAAACCAACCTCTTAATTTTAATTTTATACATCCTTCCCAGAACTCTGCTCTGTGCTCCATATATCTAATTCCCCACTTGGGAGGTTTCAAGGCCTCTCACAATTCTACAAGTCCATAACCATCTCTTGGTTTTCCACCCTCTTCACCCTTTTCTAAGAATTCTCTATTTCCACTAATAGCACTGCCATCCTTACAGTTACACAAGTTAAAAGTGTAAAATGAATCCTTATGACTTCTTTACCCCACAGCACCCATATTGCTCTGCCTAAAAAGAATTTTAATACCATTAATAAAGTTAAATATTGTTTTTAAAAATAGCATCCTTTTTAATTTTCCATTGCTATGTATGTTTTAGGATCAACATAAGGCATAACAGTATGTGTATATAATTTAAAATTAAATAACTGCATTTATATCAGGAATGCATTATCAAAAATGATTATCAGAAAGAATGATCAAAAAAGTTTGGAGACCAATGCTTTCAAATATCATTCTGTTATGAAAGTTCATCTCAAAGTAACAGTTTTCTAATCTAGTTATGTCTTATAATTACTATTTATATTTAATATGACACTTTTTCTGAAAATGTTATTAAATGAATGGCATTTCTGAAAATTGCTGGTGTCTTATAGAATTTAAAGAAATACAAAATATGTACAATCCACTTATACCATCACTACTCATATTTTCAAAACTTTTTTGTGTATACAAGTGCATTCTAAGTCAGCAAACCCATCATTTCTTCATATCATCCCTTGTCAGTAAACTTAATAGTGTACCAAATTTATGAATGCTAGTATAACACAGCATTTTAGCATAGGAGAAAGTTAGCCAGGGCTCAAATCTTTAAAAGCCTAATGCTCAGGAGTTTTGGGACCTTAGACATCCTTCTGAGCCTCCCATTTTCTCATTAGTATAGCAGGAATAATAGTGCAGGGCTTCACAGGGCTGTGATGTGAACAAAATAATATATGTATTTGACACAATGCCTTGCATATAATAAGCAATTAACTTTAACTGTTTAGTATTAAAATAAACGAATCATAATCAAACAGGGAGTAAAGTACAGAAAATAATTTGTAATACAATAATAATGATAACAATACCTAACACCTGTATACTACTCGTGTCCCAGGTAAGGTATTAAGTGCTTTACATATAAAGCATATATTCACTGTCTCTATCAGAAGAAATATTTAGTGAATCTTTGCTAATTATACACAACGCTGATGTATTTATCACTTAAAAACAATCTTTATCACTTAGAAACAATCATAATGGAAAATAATTAAAAGAAAATACTACAAAAATATCTAATAATCCGCTATTGTCAGGAAATAAAATGAACACAACAAATATTAACAAAAATACATATTTACTTTTAGCATGTTTTTCAAGAAGTATGCTCATGATTGTAATATGTGCATACATATATTCTTTTATTTTATTTATTCATTAGAGAGAGCACAGGCAGGGGGAGAGGCAGAGGGAGAGGGAGAAGCAGACTTCCCGCTGAGCTGGGAGCCCAATGTGGGTCTCGATCCCAGGGCCTGGAGATCATGACCAGAGCTGAAGGCAGACGCTTAACCGACTGAGCCACCCATGATCCCCACACACATTCTAACTCTAATTTCACCTGTTAAATTATTCTCTGTTCAATGTTGAAATTATATACAATATATCCTGGTGCTATGTAAATAGCAACATTAAGTTTGAAACAACATTTCAACTAATCATTGGTTAGATCATAGCTGCCTATCTTCCTACCAAAGACCAGTATGTCTCCATTTCATTCTGCTACATACTAGAACCAGATGACTCTTCCTCATTGTCATCTTTCACATAACCTTTTTCAAAAAACTACAAAATGTGGTCATCTACCCTCAATTTGGAAGGGACCTTAGAGGACAGCTAAACAAAGCTCTCCTAAAAGCAATAATTACTGCCATGGGAAGACAGAATAAGAGGACAGTTGAGAACATGGGCTTAGACTCAGAAAGAACTAACTAGTTACCAGTTCTGCCAATTTCTAGCTATAGGACAATGGGTAAATTTCATAAGCTGCCTGAGCCTCAGCTTTCTCATCTGTTAAAAGAAATTAGCACAGTGTCTGGCACTAAGTGCTCAATAAATACTGCCATTACTGACAATTTTTTTCCTGGCTGATACACATCCAGCATACATCTGCCAGCAGCAAACTATCTTAAATTCATGCCACTGCTAGCTAAGGTAATTCATGCCACTAACTGTCAAAAAAAAAAAATCTTTCTTTATATCGAGCCCAATCAGCTTCACTATAGCTTTCATCTTTCATTCTGGCTGTGCTCTCTGGGATACAGAGAACGATCTTAGTGTCATTTCTACAAGACAGCCCTTCAAATATCTGAAGATAAAGCCAAGTACTAGTCACACTTCACACACAAGTCCTTTCTTTCCCAGGTAAACATAAATCAATTCCACATATAACTTGGTTTCTAGATAATTCTTCATCCAAGTTCCTTTACAAATATACCTTTTACTGAGCCTTTTAAAAAAAAGGCATCATAAACCAAACTGAACATAATATTTCAAATATAATTTGATCAGGGCAGATCACAGAGAGTACAACACTTTTGAACTAGATGTTAAACTTTTCTGAACACAGCCTAAGGTGGTAACAACATCACACTGTTGGTTCAAATTGAATGTGCAGCCAAGTAAAAGCATTTTGGTTTTAGGTTTTTTCCACATGAATTCCTAGTAGTCCAAGATTCCCATATCCTGTATTTTTTACAATTTGTAAGCCCAGAATTCAAATAGATTGCTTACAAAGTTCACTTTCTTCCTGTTTCTTCTTTTTAGTCTTTTGAGAGCCTTTTAAATCCAGATTTAGGCATCTGTCATATCATTAAACACTATCAATGTTGAATCTGTCCTGAATCCAAGTTCAATAAACATGCCTGTATGTAAATTATTGATTAAAATACCGAGGACAGGGACTCCTGGGTAGCTGAGTCAGTTAAGCATCTGCCTTCGGCTCGGTCATGATCCCAGGGTCCTGGGATGGAGTCCCACATGGCATCGGGCTCCTTGCTCAGCAGGGAGTCTGCTTCTCCCTCTGCCTGCCGCTCCCCCTTCTTGTGCTTTGTCTCTCTCTGACAAATAAGTAAATAAAATCTTAAAAAAAAAAAATAAAGTACTGAGGACAGGGCAAAAATAAAAATAATAAGGGATAAGAAAAGAATAAAGAAAAAAGAAAGAAAGAACTGACCCCAAATTGTCACTGAACCAATATTTACGGTAAAGTTTTTCAATAAACTATTAATGCCACCTAACTGCATTAATCACTGATATTTCTCTCTTATTTAATTTAGATACTTCCCTAATTTTGTAGCCACTAGCCACATGACCTACTTATACTTTCAATAATTATAAATTTAAAATACAATTTGTCAGTCATATTAGCCACACTGCAAGAGATCAACAGCCACAAATGGCTAGTGGCTATTATGTTGGAGAGCAAACAGAGTATTTCAATCAGTGCAATCATTGGCCTAGAACATATTTTGATTCTACTGTAAATGGGTCTACTAAGAGCTAGATAGAATATATTTACATAGC
Organism: Eumetopias jubatus; assembly: GCF_037043125.1. NCBI lineage: Eukaryota > Metazoa > Chordata > Mammalia > Carnivora > Otariidae > Eumetopias > Eumetopias jubatus. Next base: position 59,544,735 of record NW_028274812.1, on the reverse strand, counting down.
ATAATTTATCTGTCTAGTTGTATCATACTGACCACCAAGTTAGATTTTTTTTAAGTCCATAGCTTTACATTAGTTTTTTTGTGTTGCACATTCTATAAGTTTTGATAAATGCATAATGACTACAATGATATGTTTCTACCATTAATAGTATCACACAGAATAAATTCACTGTCCTGTGCTCCCCACTTCATCCCTTCCTCCCTTCCCAACCCCTCGCAACTATTGATCTTTGGACTATCTTTTTCAGATTTTCACTTTTTCCAGAATGTCCTATAGTTACAATCATACAATATGTAGCCTTTTCAGAATGACTTCTTTCACTTGGCAATATTCATTCTTTCCACATTTTTTCACAGCCTGATGGATGGCTCATTTCCTTTTATCACTAAATAATTTCCCATTATATGGTTATACCACAGTTTATTTATCCATTCCTTTCCACATTTTGACAAGTATGTCTTTATTTTTTATTTCATTAAATTGTATAATTTTCATTTTTCCTATCTTTTATCTTTTCCAAATTTTCTATAATAAACATAAAATACTTAATCAAAACAGGTTTTATCTTATTTTTAAATAATACAAACCAGATTCTGATTTATGTTTTTTTTCACTTTTTGTCTGCTACAGACACAAAGCACCACTCACTTAACTAATAAATAAAATAGGTTTATTTACCATATTTGGAATGAACACCAGAAATTATACAAATAAAATCCCTTATCATGTAGGCAAATTAGCTGATAACTAAGAAAATGAGAACCAGTGATAAGACAAATTATTTCTTCTATCAAATCGTATTTTTCAAGAGAAAAATCGTTTTTTAATCAAACACAATTTGACCACGTGGGAATCATGATGACACACACTATTTTCTAAAAAATCTTACCAGTGAAAGATTATGGTAGTAATTTTTAATAATTATTATTTCATAGCACAATAAATGTTTTAACAATTTAATCATATGGATCCATAAGCAAACTCCTTATCCTAATATCTAACTACATCTAGTTAAGAAGGAAGGAGAAGCAGTAAGTGCAGGGTGTCCATTATAGTCTTTCTAAGTAGAAGAGACATGGCATTTTTAACTAGTTAAGAAAAAGAACAGCAGCTTACACACAGGAATTAAAAATGTGTTTGAGCATCTAAATAGCCAGATTTATAAAATGGAGCAAGTGGGTGTCATATCAGTCTTCAAATAAGCTTATTTCTTTGTGTATCAAAAAAAAAGGAATTTTTTTTGTAGAAAACAATACCTGTGATTGCTCATATACACATTGAATATTTATTACATTTCCTATAGACTGGTAATATGCACGCAATGTTTAGTTAGCCTCTTTCCTTATTGGTACAGATGATAAAAATCATAGCATTTATTAGGGGTCCTTTCTATTTGCAGGATTTGCAAGGCACTAAATTCTCTACACAGAAGTTCAAACCCCAAGAACAGTATATCACACATCACTTTTTCTAGGTATCAACTGATACATAAAATGCAAAAACAACAAAGCTATGAGAATCAGTACTCATATAAAACTAGAGACAGGGCTAAAAGTACCAAAATAAAGCAAATATAAATAAGGCTTAATAATAATATAAGCAACAAGTTCCTGGCTTTGGTGCTTTTTTTCCCCAGAATCATCAAAATATTTATATACATATAGTTGTTATTCTTATTAAATCAACATAAACATCATGATTAATTTTCTATTACTGTGAGCAAACTCAAGATTTCAATTTTAACTCTAAATAGAAATAAGCTGAATAAGTGTTTATTGGTCACTGATTGTGACAATACAATTGGCATGTACCTTCTATATACTGAATTTAGTTACTCTACTATTTTCAATTTTTATTTAATATTCATAAGTAGCTAAACCCTTAGTTTGCCACAATAAAAAATATGATCCTATAAGAATAACAAGTCATTTCTCCTTTAAAAAAATACAAACACTAAAATAGATTTTACTATTAAACTTCTTAAAATTATCTTGAAAAAAATCCCTTCCCCTTTATGCTTAAGATAGGAAGAAGACTGCCTTCTGAAAGAACAAGTATTAGCAATTAAGATGAAGAAGAAATGGTGACAGAAAATTCATGCTTTAAAATATCTCTTCTGGTAGAACAAAAAAAGAGAAAACCTAAAACACACACTTCAAAACCTAAAAACAATAAAAATATCTCCCTGGACTAAACACTGAGCAAAAAAGGCAGAGCACTGGGTAGAGATGAAATGACAATCAAGGCTCCAATTCCGGACAGCATGGTCAGGGGTTTGGCTCCCTGGAAGCCTCTCACCTAAATGAGCAATGTCCCACGCAGTGTGGGAGCAAGGCTTAGCTGAAGCCAGGGCAAGGGAATAAATAGGGCTCTGCTGTTCATGAGAGGGGTTGAAAAGAACTACTACAAAAATGACACTTGGGGCCACAACTACTACAAGAACCTAATACAGGGCGTAGGGGAGATGCAAAGGGGAGAAGTTACAAATTAACATCTGCATAAGAATTAAAATTCCAAACAGATGAAGAAATTTTTTTTTTAAGATTTTATTTGAGAGAGAGAGAGAACGAGTGATGGGGAGGGGCAGAGGGAGAAAGAGAGAAAGAAGCAGACTCCCCACTGAGCAGGAAGCTGAATGCATGGTTCCATCCCAGGACATGGAGATCATGACCTGAGCCGAAGGCAGGTGCTTAACCCACTGAGTCACCCAGGTGCCCCATATATGAAGATATCTCATCCTAAAAATGATAGTTAACAAAATCAACAATGGAACTTAAGTGACTCCAGAAGGTAATATAGAATAAGATGACAAAGACTTTAAAATAAATAATACTATCAAAGAGATAAACAGAGCAGTTGCTTCCATTAAAAGAATTTACACAACAAAAGAGGGTGTATCGCGATGTTCTTTTTTTTTGTTCAATTTTTCTGTAAACCTAAAACTGGTCTTTAAAAAGTCCATTAAATTTTTTAAAAAGATGATATGATTCAAGAAAAAAAGAATTATAACCCTATTATTAATCTAAGCGACTATTCTCCTAATGATAAATATTTGCAAAGTTGAATGATTATCCTACTTGTGGTTTAAATGAAAACTACCTTATAAAATGTCTTATATATAAAAGATGCTTAATAAATCTTTGGGAAGAAAACAAGTAAGTAATGAAAAGATCAGTATGAAGTCATTTTCTAACAGCATTAGTCATCAGGTTATGAAATATACATCTCTTGGAATTTCATTGGGATCTTTTATTTCACAAATACAGTAAAATGTCCTTGAGGTCACCTAACATTTTTAGAGTATTTCAAATGTTATCATGATTATTGTTGATAGCATAAGAAAACAAGTAATTGTATATACATTAAAAATTTTAAAGAAACCCATCTCCACTGTGAAACAAATACATGTTATAACTGGGTGTAACTAGAGGCCTTATGTATCTAAAGGTGAGGAAACTGCCGCATGTCTTATTATTTAAAACTAATACATGCTATATTAATATAAGCCAAAGAATATGTGGGGGGAAAAATAAACAGAAGAGCAACAAAACCAAAAGTGGTTCTCTGAAAATAAAACAAACACTCCTCTATCAATAAGGACAAAATAGAGAAAAGGCAGATAGAAAGGAGCAATCCAATTAAAAACTACTGTTAACATTTTTTTTAATAAGAGGATATTATAAATACTTTTAGAGCAGAAAGCTTGAGTACTCAGATGAAATGGCTAATTTCATTAAAAATATAATTTTCAAACTTGATTTAACTAATAAAAAATCTGAATAAGTCAACAACTACTGTAAAATTTGAATTGGTAATTAAAGTCTGCCCTCCAAAAAGACTCCAGGCCGGACAGTTTCAGAAGCAACCATGTATCAAACTTTCATGAAAGACATAATCATTTTCTTATAGAAACTTTTTTGAAAACAGGAAAAGAAAGAAAGCTCCAGAAGTTTATTTCATGAAGTTGTAATAACCTTAGGTATTAAAACAGGATAATTTATAAATCCTTTACTCAGGCTGGGATTCTAAGCATACCAGGAGGATCGAAAAACCATACAATGAACCAGTACCCAACCAATAAAGCCCCAAGAAAAAAAGGAGGCATTCAGATTAAAGCAAATAAATTAAAGCAAATCAATGTATTTTCTTTTTTAATTATACAGAGATACGCATTTTAAAAATTAAAGTTATATCTACACCTCTACTGCGTGTACTAAACAGCATACATTATATATTATATAGTAAACATAATATCTAAAGAAAAACAATATTCAATTTAGAGAATGTCTTCTTTTGAGATAACAAGTTATTTTAGATTTGCATGTCAAATGAAATAGATATGCATATTGAAAACTAAGAATAATGAAGTATGATAAAAAATGTTAAAAGCTAAGTAGAGGAAAAAAATTTTGAATTAACAGTCCATGTGGAACTGAGTATTGGAATAATTACATAAAGCACAGTATATTAATAACATTGTAAATTATTCTTAGTTTGGTTTGTGGCATAAAAGATTATTAAATATTCATACATTCCAAAATAAAGTCTTAAACACGTAAGAAAATGACCATGAAAATTAGGACAGCATTTATTTAGAATTTATTTTTCTCTCAATAAAAATGTGTTATGCAAATTGTTGGACTGCAGAAAATTAGATAAATTATATTTTCAGAATAACTAATGTTCATTATTTACAGGTACTTAATCTAACACAAAGCTAAAACCAAGGTCACTTACAACTTAATTAAAACTACTTGGAATGTGAACCTATTCATTCTTCACATGCTACAATTAATTAGATGTGTGTAAGTAAGGTTACAGCTAGGTACCACTGTATATTTAAAATCCTGCTTTACATTTTCATGGAAAATTGATAGCTTGATTCTTAGAAAATACGTCGATTTTAATTGCCTTAGAATAAACAAATTTATAGCCATTATATATATGTGTATGAATATGTGTGCATGTATATATAAAGCTGAACACAATTAATGTATTAAGTATTTAAATGAATGCTCAGAGCAATTTCTAAATCTAATAGTTATTTGTTTACAAATTGACAATTGAAACACCTGAAATGTTCTTAATCTCAAATATTAAAATAAGAAATTTATCCTTTATTTTACTAATAAAATATAGGTATCTCTAATATATCCTTTATTTTACTAATAAAATATAGGTATCTCTCGGTATATAAAATGCATGTGCTCTCCCAAATTCGTCATAATATTATTCATTATATCAAATACAATTTTCTTGCCCGTTCTCCTTGTGTATATATATATATATATGTATATATAGATAGATAGATATGGAAATTCTAAGAGGAGACCAAACAAACAAGGTAATGAGAGTGGTTGGTTAAACTTTGTTAGATTTCCTTTTTGTCTCTGAAAACCTTAATATCTGACACACAGTAGACAATGAATGAATGAATGAGTAAACAGTGCCAAACAGAAAAATAAGAGAAAAAGTATGAAATTTGGCAAAACGTCTTATTCTTTGAATAACCATTCCAATGAAGAGCAAAATGGTTTGAAATCCATTACTGCCACAGATTAGTAACAGCAAGTGTTTAAGTCTTAATTGTGAGTTTAAGTTAAACTATAGGTTATTAAAAGGTGGAGACAGAGTTTTGCCCAACAGACGGACACTCATTTACCTATAACAGGTTTTTTTAACTACAACAAATGGATTTTGGAGTGCCTGGGTGAATCAGTCGGGTGAGCATCTGATTCTTGATTTTGGCTCAGGTCATGATCTCAGGGTTGTGAGATCAAGCCCCACACCCCCATCCCTGGTGTCAGGCTCCGTGTTCAATGAGGAGTCTGCTTCTCTGCCTCACCTTCTCCCACACTTGCAAGCTCTCTCTCTCAATTAAATAAATCTTAAAAAAAAATGGATTTTATCAAGTATGACATCAGTGTTTTCTTATAGAGTAAAACATGCTTAAAACCTAAATGTGGCCAAAAAATAAAGGAGGAAATAGCGACTGGTTAAAAAAAAATTTTTTTTAAACAAATGTAGCTGCTAAACCAGATTTTCCTATCTAGAATTAATAGTATTCCTGGTTACAAGTACACAACTTTATGTTTATTTTATCATGTCCTTTTCAACCCATCATTTTAATAATTGGACCCATAAAAAGAGGAACAAAAGCAACACACAACCAAGATAAATATAAAATATAGCTAATGCTTTCCCAATAGAGATTATAAAACTTAAGAGACCCATTATAACAGGTGAAATATTTCACCTATTTTGACCTTCCCTAACTTTTACATTCAGCTAAAAGTATAACAAATGATTCATTTTTCCTCATGAAAAGTTCATTGCTTATAGAGTAAACATAGGAATGAACAACCTAAAATGGTAAACAATGTGGAAGTGACAAGAACCTTGAGAAAAATGGCTCTATCACTTTAGAGTATGCACTATGGACATATTCAGGTATGTGTCCATTAATGAAATACAGAGAAAAGAGACATCTGATCCAAATAACATTCTACTTAAAACCAGTGAGACTAAAAATGAACAAAGCTCAAAAAACATGGTAGATTCAATCATGTCTTGAGGACTGCCTTTCTAAGCAATCTAACACCAAAGGAAGACTCCTATGTAAAAAGATGAATAGATCTGCCTACTTGAATACTTAGAACATCTGCAAAAGTTTTTTAATCTCATTATAAATTTTCTTAAAAATAAAAAAATTTCATCAAATGAAAAATTGGCAATTCTCACAGGAAAACTGTAAGTGGCCTAGAAATATATGGAAAAAAAAAAACCTAAACCTCAGTTGTAATAAAAAAATGCTATTAAACAGTAAGATACCATTTTCTCTCTTTTAAACAGGCAAGGATTTTAAGCATAATCACTGCTATCTCTGAGAAATAATGAAAAAAAAAAGTGCCAGAGAAAGGCAAAATTCTCCAATTTAAAAAAAGAAAACAGAAGAGATAAAAATGATGGATTGTGAAAAATAAATATAAGCTTAAAATTAACACATAGCAATGTAACAACAACAAAAAAGAACAGGATTCACTAAATGAAGTCATGAAAAAATAGTCTTAATTAATTTTCCTATGAGATTATTGGTTTAATTGTTCTTAAACTGGCAAAGTAACTCACTTTTTAATATCCTTGAAGAGAAGATGATGAAAGCATTCTACATGTCAATACTGGTAGATCTATGGAGCACTGAACCACTGTATCCAAACTGGGTTGACAATGGATTAATGGCAACATAGAAGAAAACTGAGAGTTTTACACTTAAAAGAAAAAAGGGTAAGGGAGAGAAAATGTAACTACCACCATGTCTAAAACATCCTTATGTAGGGGCGCCTGGGTGGCTCAGTCATTGGGTGTCTGCCTTCGGCTCAGGTCATGATCCCCTGGGATCGAGCCCCACATCGGGGTCCCTGCTCCGCGGGAAGCCTGCTTCTCCCTCTCCCACTCCCCCTGCTGTGTTCCCTCTCTCGCTGTGTCTCTCTCTGTGAAATAAATAGATAAAATCTTAAAAAAAAAAAAATCCTCATGTAAAAAGGTAGATGCCTACAACTTTGTTACCTCACTGCAGAAATGCAGGACTAAATGGCAGACATAATAGAAATAGTATCAGTTCAACAAAACAAGTAAGTTATAAGAGAACTACTCAAGAAAGAAATGGGATGCCTTTTGAAAAAAAAAAAAAACAAAAACCACTTCATTAGACCTCATTATATGGGCACTATCATTCTGACAGAATGCTAGACCCACAAATACTAGATTGGGTGGAGAAATTCTATGACTCTAAAGATTCTGTATGTCTTAAAAATGTAATTTTACCCAGTGGCAGCTCTCTATTCACTTTGGTTGGAGGAAAGGCTCTTCTGATCACTGGTGGAAAGACTATAGAAAAAACAACACATATTTGGCCCTCAAAGCTGAAGGGACACTATTTTAATTCCAGCCTGGCTGATATCAGTGTTTTTGTATTGTTCAGCAGTGCTAAATCTACCAAAAAGAATGTACAACATCAAATAGATGAAAAATCTTTTCATAAAGCATTAACGGTATCATTCCGCACAATAATAAATACACTATTCTAGATACCAAAACCATCACTATATTCTCGTCAGACTGTAGTATATACATTAAATTAGTGGTTTTCAAAGTGTGGTCTGGAATGTCTAAGATCCTTTTAAGAGGTCCATGAGGTCAAAATTATTATTAAAACTAAATAACATTATTTAATATAAGAAATTTAATATCAGTATATTTTATTTTATTAAAATATTATTTGCCTCGTTCAGTCACATCCTCCCATGAGTATAAAGTGAGTTGAGCTTTGCATAAGCTACATAATGTATGATTATCAGAACCGACTAAATGTGGAAGCACATCTGGGAATCTAGTTGTCTTCTATTAAGCTAGACGTTGAAATAATATGAAAAAATGTAATACAATGCCATTCTTCAAACTATATTTTTTTATTTTAGAAAAGTTATTTTTAATAAAAATGTTCCTTATGTTAATATAACAAATTAGGTATATTACATTATTTTAAAATACTTATTAAATAATTTAATGTATTAAATTTTTGTTTTAATTTCTAATACAATATCGATAGAACATATTGATAAACAACATAAAGAAAAGTTCTAGGAGGTCCTCAGTAATTCTTAAGAGTGTAAAGGAGTTTTGAGAACAAAATGTTTAAGAATCACCATTATTAAACCATGCTAATTATTCTACATCAAAATTTCAAAGAATGTTGAATCATTTATAATGCAAATAAGTAATAAAAAAAATACAGTCTTCTCTCAGAAGACAATCTAACCAACTACTTTTTAGGATCAGGCACATGTCTGGAACAGGGTTAAATTCAGAAGTTTACTTGAATGAGTCAAGTAACACCATCTGCAAAAAGTCAAGAGATAAAGCTAACAGCAAATGTCAAATCACAAATGCTATAAAGAATAAGCCCCATATGCACAAAAGCAAACTATGATCATATCAATACAACTCAAAATTCACTTTTCCTAAGAACTGATTACACAATAACTCTATCAATATTTACATCAGTATTAATAACTGTAAATAGCATTTAATATTGAAAGAGTACCAAGAGATATGTACACTCCAATACATCTTCAATAGATCTCCAATATTCTCAAGTGTTTTTCTATTAACATCTTTTATATTTTAACAAAGACTATTAAAATCAGAACTCACATCAAAAATTAAATTCAATACATCAAAAACTAATGATGTAATGTATGGTGATTAACATAACAATAAAAAAATAAAAAAAAATTAAATTCAAAAGATTTTCTTAGGATTAGTGACACTTAAAGCTAAATAGAAAAAAAAAAGTAGTAAAAATAATAATTCTCTGAATTAAGACCTAGCCTTTAAGCATCATTTTATTACTTGAACCATCTATATATAAGGCATAGATAAAATTTTATATACTCATCTATAGTGTATACACTAATAAAATTTTAATATGTTTAAATATATGATGCTCATTAATATGGAAGGCAAGAAACTAACATTTGAAAGCCTACAGTCTGTGAAACATTATGCTAAGTACTTCATATATATTATCTCACAATTCCCCACAGCAAAATTCCTAAGCAGATATTTGACAAATAGGGAGCTGATGTTATAAAGGCTTAGTAGTTTGCCCATGGTCAACCACAGGTAAGGAAACGGACAGAATCTGACCCGGCTTTGGAAGAAAAGAAATTCCTTCAGATAGTCTTGTTAGTCAGTGCCCTTCTCTTCAGAAAGAATCTAATGGCATATTGGGTTGAACAGTAGGCCTAGGTTTAGAAAAAAGTCCCAGAATTTCTACAAGTCTTGCTTTTATCACTTTAGGAAACACATGGGCCTCAGTTTTGTTTTGTATCTTTTTACAGAGTATTTTATCCCTACCATGCAGGACTATGAAGAAACTGGTTATGTCAAAGGAGACAGCCTGGTACAGGTCCACACATAACAGGCACTGAAAACATAGTAGATTTGCTGTTACTAATACTACTACTTTCTAGGGGGAAAGTCTGTGTTCAAAGTTCATTATATGATGCCAGTAGGACTAAACCGACTGCTACAATTCTGGTTATGGAACATCAGCAACAGGAAGATGTCTGTACCAATCAGGATAGGTCCTGATTAAGAAAATAACATGGAATGTTCAAATCTTACTTGCTTCCAATGGCTAAAGTGCTCTAACGTTAATATTTTTTTAAAATAAATAAACCTCAAGAGCATAAAGAACCTTAAAGAATCTCTAGCTCAATCAAATTCTAAGGCTTAATCATGAGTGTAGCTTTAACAGAAAGATGACTAGGAGTGAGAGGTTAAAAGAAGAAAAGCCCTTAGAGGTGCAAGGTAGGGCAGGTAAAGATGATGGTATTGGGAAACCTAAGAAGTGGGCTGTTGTATTAGTTCAACAGCCACTAAAACATATAAATACTTCAAATGTCATTAATTCTCTGCAGAAATACTGAAATTCATCCTTAATAAGGTTCCATCCTTTCTCTTATTTCAGCCAATTCCATATTTGGAACTCTCTAAAAGGGCAAAACATTGTTTCTAATGAAATTATGAATTAGAGTAAGTGCCAAAGATTCCTCAGTATATTTAAAATGTTTTATGTTTCAAAGCACCAAATACAGCAAAATGTACAGATTTACTTTTTGGCAAAGAAAATACACCACAGTGGAGTCAGAATTCTGAATTTAAATCCTGGATTCACTACCTATTCTGTAACCTTGGGGAAATTTCCCAACATTTCTATAAAATAGCTCCTAGTAAGCAATAATCCATAAGGCCAACAGATTATTTCCTTAAATAAGTACCAGCAAAGCAGAGGTACCAAAAAATGAGAAAAATGCTTTATGTTTGAAAAATAACTTCAACTTAACTACAATGGTACAAATGAAATTTTATTAGAATTTCTTATATTTGCTTTAGTTTTTTTTTTTTTAATAACTTAACTAGGAAGTGTCTCAGAATGTAACCTTTCCAGTGCTTAGCAGTTTCTAATAGGTTTTAATCCAGCACTGTTGACCTCAAGGCATTGCTGTTAACGATTAAAGGAGTCAGAGAAAGACATGTATCATATGATCTCACTGATACGAGGAATTCTCAATCTCAGGAAACAAACTGAGGGTTGCTGGAGTGGTGGGGGTGGGAGGGAGGGGGTGGCTGGGTGATAGACACTGGGGAGGGTATGTGCTATGGTGAGCGCTGTGAATTGTGTAAGACTGTTGAATCACAGACCTGTACCTCTGAAACAAATAACACATTATATGTTAAAAAAAAAAAAAGAGAAGATAGTAGGAAGGGAAAAATGAAGGGGGGGAAATCCGAGGGGGAGACGAACCATGAGAGACGATGGACTCTGAGAAACAAACAGGGTTCTGGGGGGGTGGGGGGATGGGTTAGCCTGGTGATGGGTATTAAAGAGGGCATGTACTGAATGGAGCACTGGGTGTTATATGCACACAATGAATCATGGAACACTACATCAAAAACTAATGATGTAATGTATGGTGATTAACATAACATAATAAAATAAAAAAAAGAAAAAAGATTAAAGGAGGTGACACACATACAACACTTAACATAATGCTTATGTCAAACAGTAGACACTCAAAAGTTGCCATTACTGTTATTACTATTGTCATTACGATTACTTCTCTCCACACATTTCAGACTAGAACCTTTCTCTAGTACCACCTTTGTGGTAAATGTCATCATATGCACACACTTTTTATTCTCATGCTTCCAACACTAGTTCAACAATAACATAAAGGTCTTTGGGGGGGAAAAAAAACTTTAAATAGCCAGTCCTCAAAAACAGCTTTATCATCAGTCATTAGGTCAACAAACTAAAGTTGGAATTGGGAATCCTATGTTGAGGAAGAAAAATGCCTTCAGCACAGACATAGCTTTTAACATACTCCTCATATTCCTATGGTTCTGCTAAATTTCTAGAGCAACAGCACACAGCATGTTTATTTAAATATTATTATTCCAGAGTCAACTAAAACCTCAAAAAGAAATGGAAATTAATCATGCTATCACACATACTGATTACTCTTTTAACTACACCCTTTCCAGGCTCCAAAGTGAAGAATTTAAAAGTCAAAAGACAACACATAAGGTATAGCACACCTTAAAGTGAAAATAACAGTGGTCAAGAGTGACTGTAATAAACATTTTTCTATTAAAGCATTACTTCAAAATTATAAGGAAAATTTGCTGTAACAAACTACAATTGTACAGAAAGGGATCGAATATATAAAGTATAAATAACATATACTGTAAAATTAAAAAAAAGACTATCATAATAATTGTTTATTTTTATTCAGTTAGAAAAACCAAAACACTAAATGAATCATTTAAAACTCCATTACTCAAGCCACTGGTAGAATGTGACATATTCACTTACATGTTAAACTGTCCATTAAACACTGGTTGAAAAAAATCACTGAACCAGACCATATAGGGTGTATCTATAGGTTTTAGAGTGGCTCCCAGTATACCTTAACAAGGTGTACAAAGCCTTACTTTATTTGTCCCTTATCTGTCTGCCCACCCTTGTCTCTCAACCACATGCCTTTTACAACCAGCACCCTCACTGTACAGATTACAGCTCTTTAAACACATTGCGTTCTTGTTCACATTTAAAATAGGTTCCCTACCTTTCTGGTCCACTTGAAGAAGTTAAATATAGTCATATTTTAAGACGTGGCTCAAGATTAACCTCCTCTATGAATACTTTTCCTACCATAGTAACCCCTCCACACAATCTATGACTGGTTCTTTTACGCCCCCATTTTCTTTTTATATATGGTTGACGTGTGAACAACACGGGTTTGAACTGTGTGGGTCCACTTATATATGGTTTTTTTCTCAATAAATACAGTATATGACTGTAAATGTATTTTCTCTTCCTTATGATCTTCTTAACATTTTCTTTTCTCTAGCATACAAAATATGTGTTAATCGACTACATTATCAATAAGGCTTCCAGTCAACAGTAGGCTATTAGTAGTTAAGTTCTGGGGGGAGTCAAAAATTATAGGTGGACTTTTGCCTGTGCATGGGGTCAATGCCCCAACACCTGTGCTGTCTAAGGGTCAACTGTAGTAACATAATACCTATGGTATTTGAGTACACTTACTTCATGTTATTTCCTCTTACTGAACAATGAATTCCCTGAGAGTAAGGTTGCTATCTTATTCATCCTTCTATGTCCAGTAACTAGCACTGTACCTCATACATAATAAACACATACAATAAACATACGATGAATGGATGGATGCATGAATTAAGTTTGACCATGTACTGAGGTAAATTATGAAAAAAATCTTGAGAACTAAAAAACATTCTCCCTCCAACAATCAGATTCAGTTACTACTTAAAAATTGTGGCAAGGAAATAAGAAATACAAATTACACTGCAGATATTCAGAAGTGAAAAGAACAGTTTTATGGCTAAAATTTCCGTTAGTTATATGTTTGTAAGTTTCAGTTTACTATAATCATAATAAGACAACTGCTATATATTCAGTTAGGATAAACAAGTATCAGTAGAATTTTCTTTATAAATCCCAATTTTTAAAACAATACTATTATTTTCAAAATGTTAGAGCAAAACCATTTACGAATATGGAACATAACCTGATATAAATTAAACTGCAAAAAAGTTAAGATAAATGAAACTGATCACAGAATTAACAATACGATAACTTATTTTCAAACTGAAGTTTATCAGCATAATACCTATTATTACCATGGGGTCAGGCCTCCAATATCTGTTTAGTTAATTCCCTAAATTAATTTTTCTCTGAAAAAAAAACTAGTATTTTCATCTGTATTTCTGACACTTGATGTGATTTAAAATAATAACAAATAATATTCACAGCTACATTACTATGTAATGAGTATTTACTAAATGCTACTTACCATTTCACATATAGATAGATCATTGAAAGCTTATAACGATTCTATTATCTTTGCATTCATAGCCCTGTGAGACAGTCCAACAAGAAAACAGCCTCTGGAAATTCAATTACCTAAAGTCTTACCACCAATAAAAGGGAAAGGAAGGACTGCCTGATTTCAAAGCCTCTACCCACTCTGCAACAGTATACCACTTCTCTTAATCCTTCATTAAATATGTTACTCATCTAATTTATCCAGTATTAAGATTAGGTTGACATTATATTAAATTTATAACAGGAAAGGAATATAATGCCAGTATTGAGAGCAAAACTAAACACTTTAAGATGAACTTTTCATGTAACTGTAAGAGTAATTCATCATTTTGAATAACATAACTAAATCGTGGCATAGAAAAGAATTAAAATTATGTTTTCCTTTATATGATATAAAAAACTTATAAAGACTTTTTTTACTAAGTAATATAAATTAGTCCAGTTATTTCTAGATCAGTCTGTTTTTCAAAGTTTATTCTTTCAAACATGGAAACTAGTGAAAAATATTTTTCTAAATCAGTAAGTCACTCAATATATAGATAAAATTTCTAATACTTTGAAATTTATTATATTTTCATCAAAGAACTCAGAAATATAAAGCACTATACAAACATTAACACTTACTAGTATGGTAATCATGATTCATCATTTAAACCTATACACTTTTTGAAGATTACTGACTATTGATTATTAAAATGTTAACAGCAGATTTAACTAGGACTATCCCAATAACCAAAACCTGTGGACATCTTAACTGTTGCCCTCAATCTTCTGTTATTCATTACATTCACAGTCCTCCTCCAACTACTTAGTGGAAAGATATACATGCATACTATATAAACCATTTGGCTATCTATTTTACAGCAGCACAATATTAAACTATCTTTGCTAACTATCCATGTTTTAAAAGGCTATTAAGGTAATTCATATTAAAACTTCAATAACTTCCACTATACCTCATTCTGAAGTTCATCACCACTTTTAACGGAAGCAAGCATATCATATAAAGTACAGCAAAGATCTTCTATTCTTGTTGCTTCAGCCATTTCATTTAAAGTTGCATTTAAGTACTTCTCAACTTCACACCACAAAAAGGAGTCGTTTGTTTTTTCCACAGGCTTGAGCTCTGGGGTGGAATGCTCCTGAAAATGTTCATTCAGAAACTTCTTATAATCAAGGCTTATGGTTTTCTGGGGTTCACCATTTATTGGCAACTCGTCAAAGTGGTCCAAATCATGCATGTCAAATGAAAATGCTAAATTTTTACCAAATAAAACTCTATCACTATTTTCTTCCTCTGTCATCTGGATAAGAGCAGTGAGATTGTCTTGACGGAAACGAGTAGTAATTCGATTAGTAGCATTACAAGCTGCAGTGGCCGATGACGATGGAAAGGGACCAAACATCTGTTTGATAGCTTTTGTCTCCTTGTGACCAACAGAGTCCTTCAAGTGAAATGTCTTGAAGAGAAATGCAGCCGCACTTTCAACTGCTTCTTTCCCATTATCTATTCCAACTATTTGAAGATGAAAGAAACAGTATTAGCTCAAGTGAATCACTGTTGAAGTTAACCTCTTCAAAAAAACTACTACAAATATTCTTCTGGGTAATTCCAGCAGTGAAAATATACTGATAAAGATAACCAATTTAGGAACAGAAAAATCCCTTTAAGTCCATTCCCAAATTCCCAAAGAACCGTATTAGGTCAATAAATCATTACCGGTAATCAATCATTCCCTATCTAGAAAGGAGAAACTATCTGGTAACAGCTCTTTACCTCTTTCTAAAAACAGTTTGAGGCATTAGCTAAAACTTGTTTAAAAGTGATTTTTAAAAACTGATTTGATAGGCTAGTTAAATAAACCAAAATAAGGTGTAAAAAATATATCTGAATTATAGACTTTTAGAGCTAGGAGAAAACCTCAGGAGATCTATAACTTCCTTTGCAATTTGTACTGTGAATCTGAAATGGCAAGAAATAGATTTATATAGTTTTCACTCAAAAACATTTAATACCATCAAGGATGGACATAAATAGAATCTTGTCAAATAAACTTAGCCATATAATAAAACATTTAAAAGAATCTGCGGTTTAAAAGAAGTAAACTTCTTACCAAAGTAAGAGGAAGTAAAGGAGTAGCCACTAATCTCTTTAAAGCATTAATTTCTCATTACTGATCTTCTCAAATAAAAGAAAGA
Source organism: Eumetopias jubatus (assembly GCF_037043125.1). Taxonomy (NCBI): domain Eukaryota; kingdom Metazoa; phylum Chordata; class Mammalia; order Carnivora; family Otariidae; genus Eumetopias; species Eumetopias jubatus. Next base: position 59,528,543 of record NW_028274812.1, on the reverse strand, counting down.
ACGAACCTGTATCTGTGTCATAGAATTCAAAGAATAGTCTCGGAATGGAAAAAAAGAATTTTAATCTTCAGAAGAACCCAAAGACAATGTGACTGACCTTAAAGAATAAAATTAGTAATATAACTAATACTAGTATCTTCCTGAAACCATGCCTGCAATTATATCATTGATCACAAATCTTGAGCAGCTTAGTACAGCCTGATATTCAGTCCAAACTCCTATATTTTGTTTTCAAGTCACCCTGCCAGCTGACTCCATCCTTTTATTCCAGTCTTATTGACCATTATCCATTTCTAACTCCAGCCAACAGGATTTCTTAACATCTAAACACCAGGTCCTGTCCTATGCTATGCCTATTTCTATGCCTTTATGTAACCTTCCCCAAAGTCTCTGATTATCCAAATTTTACCCATGTTTCAGAATCCATCTTAACTGACTCTTTCAGGGTGACTATAATATTGTGTACAATGTTATAGTCCTTCACTGTTCCTAGCCCAAAATAGGTGCCTCAATAGAAATGTGTTGAATTAACCTAAACCCAGGCCTCAATGACACCAGACTAGTGGTTTTACACTATATGACACTGCCTCAGTAATTTTTTATCTGATGTTTACACATGTGTGTAGAAGACTAACAATTTATATGAGTGAAGATAATTTTACACTGGCTATTATTTCTAATTTCCTCAAGTATAAAGTCTACTTGCATGACTATAAAGAATTTATAAAACAGTATGGGACATATATTCTTTTATTATTTAGGAAAATACATGACAAAAAACTTCTATAAATTAAGTAACCCTTTAATTGAATAACGTACATTTTACTTAGTCTATACATGATGCTTAGAGAATTTGGGTTTTGAATAATTTAGGAATTGTGATAATTCTACAAGTAATTCAATAGGGTTGGGACTACTTAGGTCTGAACAAAAATGGAACTTACATTTTCAAACTCACTTTATATCTAACACCATAAACATATATTCTTTTGTAAAGATATTTTACACCTTGGGACATTTCTTAAACAACTTACTAAGAACTTTTACATTAAATTATCTCAATTTTTCCTAACAAAATTATCTTCATCTTACAGATGCTAAAATGGGGACTCAGAAATAAATAACTTGGAAGAGATCAAACAGCTAGCTATCAAATGAGATTCAAAGCAGATTTCTAATTCCTAAACAAAGTGCTTTACTACATACACTGATACCCTATAAATTCCCAGAAAGCAGATTTATCTCTAATTCTCATGTACTAAATAAATAAACACCTTACGAAATAAAGTACTGTCAGAAAAGTCTTAATTTCTTACCAAAAGTGGAACTGTACCATTATTACATCACTGGTTAGAGTATGTTACAGCCATATACTGCATTCATTAAATATAATGCAGTGGAATTAAACATCTTGCCAGAAAACAGTCTCCATAGTATAGTAAGTGGAAAAAAAGTTATGAGTCTACGTTTGAAGAAAAATAACTACAGACTCTTGGAAACATATATGAAGATCAAAAACATTTTTTCAGGGTTTCAAATTTTTAAATGAATACTGACATATCTATTTGTAAAAAAAAGTCTTCAAAAATTTTTAATTAAATCAGATAATGTTAATACCCTTTCCTAATTATTAACCCTACCCTCGCCTAATTATTAACTCTCCTTCTGTACAACCTACTCCAGCATATCTTTGAGTAGGACACGTGTTCACACCACACAGTGCTTTTGTTGTTGTTGTTGTTTTTTTAAGTGAATCAGCACCACGCTCTCAGGAGTCCGGAAGTTCGTTTTTGAGAAAAATTAGCAAACACCATTTATGGCCACTGTTGGCTTTCCAACAGAGACTACAGCATTCTGAAAACAATGGGGCACTAAAACACGCAAAGCGGGCTTTTTGCCACACTGCCTGCTGGCAACCACGCACAGGTGTCTTCCCCGCCCAGAGCCGAGACACGCATTCCAGCTCGCCCCGTCCACACGTGATGACGTAGTCAGCACAGGACACTGGCTGTTAGCCGACCGCCCGGATAAGAAGGCGCCTCAGGATTGGAGCAGAGAACCCTGGCCTCACGCAGGGCGGCAACAAATGAACCACCCCGTTTACTAACACTTGCCCACCTAGGAAGCCAGGACTCCGATCTTTTGGTGACTGAACTACATGAAAGGTATTTGTAACACATGGAGAAAACATCTGAAGAGACTGAAAGCAGTCTATGTCTGACTTGTCAAAGGTCTGGCAGGCCCCACCTCCCCTCAACAGAAATGGCAGGAGAAAGGAAATCTCCAGCAAACCACGCTTGTCCATCGACCAGCTGAACCGGAGCATAAATCGCCACAGGAAGAGAAGGGGGAGACCTACGAAGCGCGTGTGGTGTGCTCCTACCGTGGAAACTTGTAATAAGTAGTCCTTTTCTTAAACTGTACCCAAAATTAAATTTATGAGATTAACTGTGAGGATGTTCACAAATAACCTCTTTATTTTTATGTATAATGTAATACTATTTTATATTTTATGCACAATGTAAGACTGGTGAACTTTTAGATGATTATTTAGTAGGCTAAAGCTCTTCAGCAACTTCACATTTGCTCCAATTTTCAACCCTGTTCTATTTCACACGACTGCCTGTGCTAATCTTTCTGGACGGATTTTAAGAAGCTTAGTTTTGTCCTCAAGATAAAACATAAGAAAAGAGTAAGATATACACTAAGTAATCAATTGTCAAAGCTTGAATGAAACTTAAGATCTCCAAACCTTTAAGAAAGCAGTCTAGATACCTAACCACTTGAATATCAAATTTTCTATCCATAAACACTATACAAGTTGGACTGTAAATCAGAAAACTGGCTCTTATCACCTGGCACTTCAACTGTAAAACATTTAAAGAGATATGCTTAGGTCACTAGACTATTCTGTATTAATAAATACCTGCCCTGCGTACTTCCCAGTTACATTGAGAGAAAATGAGATGTGAAATGTAAACTATATAATTGATAGCTGATTACTGTAACATTATAAAACACATTTTTAAAATCAGAGTTCAGTGATGATTATAATTTAAATTATTCTCAACACAAAATTTACTTCTATATTTCCTTTGATAGCAAAATACTAAGAATTAAAGGGTTGTAAACTATAACTTTTAATAAGTAACCTACACCTTAATAGTTGGGGAATTCTTAAAAAAGAATGAATAAAAAATTTTAATTGAAAATTGAATAAAAATATCCATCAACTGCTTGCATCCTTAACTGCTAATAATTCAGTTTACAAGTTGTTGACAAATGAGTTCCCTGACCAGTTACATCTTCAATGTTCAGTAGAGATATTCTATAAATATCTTTTAGATTTATATTTTAGTACTGAAATGTTCAAAGCAGTCAAATTTACTTTTTCATGTTATGCAAAACTTTAATAAGTGTTCATTTTACCAAACGCTTGATCTGCATCTGCACATACCATAATATTATAACCCTGCATCAGTGTCAACTGAAGTTCATTCCATTTGTTAAAAGTATCAGCAACACAGCCAAGCCGTTAGAAACATGCTATATTTGCAGAGATTAGCTAACTGATTTTTTAACCAATAATTACGATACATTTCTTACAAATATGTAAAATATTTGTGCCATAAACTTTACCAGGACAGCATTACATAATAAAAAAAGTACAGAAATAAGGATTCTGCTTAAACATACACTATTCCATTCCCCAATCATTTCCTTCCCTTTACATATTCCCCTCCAGTGCCATTGGTGTGCTTTTTTAATAAGAATAGTATCTAAAATTGTCTAAAATGAGTCATGCAAGTATCTTCCTCATGTGACAAAGAAACTCAAATATACTGCGATTAAATAACATACTAAGACTACAAGAGCCAGGATTATGTTTTATTTTTACATTATACCTAACCTTTCAAATAATCACCAAATTGTCAAATTTATGATGTAATACAGATAAGCGTCTACCATATGACTTTTTAGGGGATGAACTGAATAATTTATGCCATCTAAACTTTAAAATTGCCTAGTTATGCAATTTAGTATAATGACCTTCATTTATTTCAGAGTGTAACTCTGCATCAAAGCACCTCCAGCAAAACCTCACATTAAGCAGCCATAGTATTCAAGAAATGTTCAATATAGTAATTTAAAGGAGTTGCTTAAATGTCAAAATTATTCCTGCACTCACACAGAAATTATTGCCTTCACGGTGAGCAAATAATTAAAGGAAAGCAAACAGAGAAACATATTTGGTAGAGAAAAAGAGAAGTACAAGAGATTAAAAATAGTCCAAAGCACTTTCCCATGTTTTCAAGTCAGCCATTCAATTTTTTGCATATTCACTATAAAATGTGAATATTCATCTTACAGTGTAGACTTCAAGTCAGCATCCAGCCACTGTATTGCCATTTCTACTACTATAAAATCCTGCAACAAATTATGACTTCCCAAGCAACCAAACAGCTAACATAAAAATGTCAATTTTATATAAGAGCTTTCTACAGTAAAACCATTACTTTGAGCATCACTAAAGAAACTGTACCTTTGAACAAATCACATAGCTTACTGATATTTACCTAGCATTTTAAACTTTTTAATGTCCGAGGGAAAACATTTAAAAAAAAAAGGATGATGTAAAGTATACACTTCAGTTCTGTATCCATTTATCAGATGCTTAGTAATATTATATTCGGTAATACTATAAAGAACATCAACTGCAACCTTAAAAATGCCTCTACTAAGGAATGCAGTGCAAATTACTTAGGAAATTATAACCACTTGTAACTGAATAATATAATGATAAACTAAAACTTTATAAACTGAAGATTTGATCCTATTTCCAACTTTTGCCATTGTTATAATGTCCATTCAATTTACAGGTGTTTTGCCATATCCTCAAGTAATCTGAACTGCCTGTTTATACAGCTGATATATCTGCAAAGTCATCTATGATTTAATTCACTTATTCAGCTCTTCTATTTTGTAATTCCTCTGGTGAAACAGACATAAATTTAACAACTTTGACCCTAACCATTTAAAACAAAATCTAAATCTGTCCCACAGCGTCCTTCCTGATGAACTCCTTCCTGACTCACCGAAGCACAGTTCCTGCCCTTATGCACAGTTCCTTCACATCACTGAGCACATACATTTATCACAGCAACTACACAGAACAACTATATGTTTACCAATGGCTACTGGTACATCTAGATTATAATAAAATTATTCACTGACAGCCATTTACCAGGCTTTACTCTACACATTTGTAGTACTGCTTCACATCACAACTATACAAAATAAGAATTATCATCACTGTTACAGATGAGGAAACAGGATTAGTGATTTTAATTAGCTACTCACTAGTAAATGACAGAATTGTATTTGTACCACATCTATTAACTGATAACTTTAAATCATCCTAAACTATAGGTAAATGATTTTATGAAAACAAAACAGAAACAAATATGGAATAAAAAATATAGTCATGAATATTCCAAACAAAGTATTAACTTACTGGATCTATCCATGTATCTAAAAGGAAACTATAGGAAAGCAGAGTTTATTCAGAAATGAAAAGGTGGTCTGATTAACAGAAAATCTTGCAACATAATCTATACTCAAAAAATTAAAGGAGAAACGTCTAAAGCACAGATACGATGGCTAGAAGTGGAGCAGGTGGTGAACCAAAGGCAACAAACGGAAGAAAAGGCCAAGCCATTACAGCTTTGGGGTCTTAACATTACGAAGTTACTGAATCCTACAGAGGGAGTTTGTGAGATGAAACATGTAAACCCACTTGGTCTCTGTTACCATAGTAGGCTTTGATATTTGAGCTGAATATATTCCTAATACATATTTATAAATGTATAAATATATGTAATAAAAATAAGCATGAGAATGATAATACAAATTTATTTATTATACTTATGATATTGGTTAACAAAGGCTGAGCAGGGTCCGTAAGTTCTGACCATACCATTAAGATTTTATTTCTTAGGGGCGCCTGGGTGGCTCAGTCAGTTAAGCATCTGCCTTCAGCTGAGGTCATGATCCAAGGGTCCTGGGATCAAGCCCCATATTGGGCTCCCTGCTCAGTGGGGAGTCTACTTTTTCCTCTCCCTCTGCCCCTCCCCCCTGCTTGAGCTCTCTCTCTCTCAAAAAATAAAATCTTAAAAAGATTTTATTTCTTAAAAAATAAATACTGAAGGAAAGATAAGCCAAGTGTTAAGCTGAACTGTGAATACACAGGCATTTGTTATATTTTTATCAGTCTGAAATATTTTAAGAAAAATGATATGAAAAGCCATAATTTTTACTTTTTATTGAATAAAACAAGAACATATACAGTACACATACAGCTCAAAGAATTATCACAAAATGAATGCACCTATTTAATTTGGATAACTACTTTGAGATAGAGAGTATTATCAGCTCCCCAGAAACTTACAAATCCACTCCCAGTCATTACCTGCTTCCTTAAAAGTAGCCAAAATCCTGACTTCTGAATCAGAGATCAGTCATGCCTAGTTTTCAATTTCATATAAACAGAATCATCCTATCTGTTCTTTTGTGTTTGGTTGCTTTCATTCAACATTGTAAGATCCATTTACAATGTTACATATAGCTGTAGTTCATTATTACTATAAGGTAGTTTACATATCCTACTTTATGCCACTATTTAACAGTGAATTGGATTGTTTCCCCTTTAAGGCTATTACAAATAATGCACTGGTCTTTTGTGTACATGCATAGGCATTTTTACTGGAAAATTATGTACACATTACAGGATTAATATATACCAAGACTTAAAATTTCACTTGTCCAACCACATTAGATACTGTCAAACATTCAAAGCAGTTATACCAATTTAAAACACAGTCAGTAGTGGATGAGAATTCTTATTTCACAATCTTGAGCCTGACCAACAATTGGTGTATCGTTCTAATTTTAATCATTCTGATGTGTATGAAGTGGCATCTCTGATTACTAATAAGGTTGGACACCTTTTCGTGTTTACTGGCCATTCAATTGTCTTCTACAAAGTGTTTGTTCAAGGCTCTTGCTCCTTTTTATACATGATTACCTTTTCTTATTAATTTGTAGGAGTTCATATTTAATATAGTACAAGTTCTCTTCTGGGTTATATATGAAGCTATATTCTCCTGTGACTTGTCTTTTTACTCTCAAAGAATAAAAAGTATCAGTTTTAATGTAATCTAACTTACCAATCATTTCCTTTATGAGTGCTTTCTGTTTACTATTTAATAAAATTTTCCATATATAAAGATCATGAAGATATTCTTTATTATCTTTTAGAGGATTTAATTCAAGCTCCATGTTTTATTTTGTAAGCTGGTTAGAATTATCTGTACAGGTTTAATTTTTTCATATGCATATACAGTTGACCCAGCACCATGTACTGAAAAAACAGCCATGTTTCACTACCTGAGGACCTTCATGGTAAAGAAAGAGCCCTAATATCCATAGGTCAGTTTCTGGACTCTATTCCATCCCTCTATTTGTCTATCTTTAGACCAACATCTCACTTCTAATTTACTAATCTTAATAAGTCTTAATATCCAGTAGAGTCAATGTTCCCTCTTTATTTTTCAAGGTTGACTTGGCTGCTCTTTGCCTCTGAATTTCCATATAATTTTCAGATTATCTTGTCAACTTCCACACACAAATGCACACCCTGCTGAGATTTTGATTGGGATTGCACTGAATCTGTAGGTCAATATGGGTAAGAATGATCTTATAATAATGAGTATTCTAATCCTTTGTATATTATTGCATTTATTTAGGTGTTCTTTCTCTAATATTTGTGTTTTCAATGAGGAAATCTTGCTCACCTTTTGTTAAATTTACTTCTAGATATTTGATGATTTTTAATGATTTTGTAAATAGCATTTTAAATTTGCTGCTGGTAAGCAGAAATAAAATTGATTTTTATATTGACCTTGCTAAGTTCATTTTCTAAGAATAGGCAGTTTTTATGTGAATAATGGCAGTTTTTATGAATCTTTATACTCTTTCTTGCCTTTTCAGCAAGGACCTTCAGTATAGTGAGAAAAAGAAGTGGTCAAGGGTATTGTCTAATTTCCTATCTCAGGGAAAATTTTTCAACACTGCATCATTACATATGATGTTTGATCTAGGCTTTTTTAATATATATTATTTATCAAATTCAGAAAGTCCTTTCCTAGTTTGCCAAGAGTTTTTATCAGAAGTGATTTTAGATATTCAAAAAATGCTTTTTGTTCATCTACTAATCATGTGATTTCAAACCTTTATTACATGAATCACACTATTTTTTTCCCTATTTATTAATCCAGTAACATTTTGTGCATTCACGTGCCTTTGTGTTCCCTCTCACACAAATTCACATGTATTTTTCTTTATTGATCCATTTGACAGTATATTGGAGTCTTCATGACACTTAACTATAAACATTGCAGTATGCATCTCCTGAGATTTAGGATATACTTACATAGCCACTAAACCACTGACTTACTTCAGATCTAATATTACCTCATGATACGCAGAGTACATATTCAGATATCTACAACAGTCCCAAAAATATCTTTATTATTTTTTTCTAATTTCGGATTCAATTGAGAATTATACATTAAATTATTATATGCCTGTAACCTTCTTTAATCTACAAATAATAACCTCATGCCTCTTTAAATGACATTATATGACATTCTCCAGTAAAGCCACCAAGGCATACAAATTTCTTTGTGCGAAGGTTTTTAATTACAGATTCAATTTCTTTAAGTCAAATATTCAGATTTTCTATTTCCTCTTTTGACCATTTTAGTAATTTTTGTTATCTTAGTCCTCTGAATCTGTCTTCTTCTCATTCTCCTCTTCTCCATCCAGCTTCCTCTTCTGGAATGGACAGTCACCTCTAGGAAAAAGTGGCCCAAAAGCCAGGATCACATTTTCTGGGTTTATGTCTGCTTCCAGATCTCAACCCCATAATTCTTCATTGTTTTGGTAGACTCTGATGTAGTTAAACAAATTTTATATTTTACAGTTTTTCTAGTTATTCTCCATAGAGAGCTGTTCCAAATTAACCTGTCTGCCAATTTATGGGAAATGGAACTCCAAACTTTTGTGGAATCTGCAATTTTCAAGATAGCTACTTTTCACAAATACTCCTGAAAAACTTCTTGCCACTTCCAATACACAACAGGCCTTTATTTATTCTAAATGCGTAGCCTTACTTCCATAGACAGAATTTCCAGATCCTAGTATCTTTTTAACCCTCCTTTTCCATAAACTGATTTATACCCTGAGTTTTAATTCCTCACTTTTTATAGTAAAATCTTGTTTCCTTTACAACTCAAAAAACATAATGGACTACCAAATTCCCTAACCTACACTTTGTAAGTCACTCCTGTCCAACCTTATCTTGATTCATACTTTTCTTAAAGACAAAGTAATTAAAGGTAAAATGCATAAGAACATTGAAACCCAAATAAAGTAGGGGCTATAAAACAGAGAAATCAAAACAAACAGGTCTGTGTATGGTGAAATAATGTGAATACTGAAAAAATCTAGTTCAGTTCTGGCTGAGTCCTAATCTGTATTCAGACCAGAATAAAATCATTAGATCATTCTGTTCTGGCTCTGGGAGAGATTCAGTTACAGAGCTGAGTAGGAGGGAACTGCAGGGTCTTTCTACTGACCTTTCCTCCATTCTTGACCCCACTCTAGTTTTTCTATCTACACTGTGGAAGTCTTATCAGCTTCCCAAAATGAGCATTTAAAACTCTAAGTAACAGATACACATGCCTAATACATGATGCATTTTATTGATTGCCATTCTCAATCTTGACCTCTTTATTTTCAAAAATGTTTCTACTTAGACCACATAAAATATATTTACAGTTTCATTACCAATGGAATATAGGTTAATATCACTATGCTTACCCTTCAAAATTCATGGAGGAGATAGTTATGTCTACAATGAGTATTTAAATAAACTAAGTAAGATTAAGGGCCAAGAATACTACTTTTAAATAATTTATAATGGTTTCTCCCTAAAGCTAAGTTTTATTATTAAAATAATCTTGGGGGAGAATAAAATTGTAAAAAGGTATGGGAATATATTAAATGTAAATCTGAGAGGAAAATAAATACTTTAACCACAAAAAAAAACGCTGTCAGCATCAGAAGTAATAAAGGTCACAGAGTACTTTTAGTTGAGTTCTCAATAATTTACTTGTTTACTGAACATCTACTATATGCATTGCACCATATTAGGTATTAGTATTCCATACTATAAAAAGTACAGAAGAGATGATAGTCTAATGGAACACTACTAAGATTAGAAAAGAATAACAGAGGACATGAACGAAGCTTAAGCCATTTCTTCAGAGACGAGAAGCATTTTACCAGGTGAACACAATGCGTAAAGTTATTTTAACATATAAAAAGACAGAAAAAAACAGTAAGCACTGTTGGAGAAATTAAGTTAGTTAACACTGTATATGATTAGTAGTAAAAGTTGCATATGATAGAATGGCAAGGAAATGAAAAGGTAAATTGTTTCAATTCATAAAGAAGCTTTTCTTATGTCCATTCTAAGGGATTTGGTCTAAAGAGTAATATGGGAATAAAAAATGAGCTTTGCTTTTTACAAAGATCAGTCTAGTAACAGTGAAGAAGTTGAGTAAGAAAGGAAGGCTGAGGCAATAGGCTACTACAGTAATTCAGAGAGATGTTAAAAGCCTAAATTAGAGCAATGGTAAATAACACAGAGTAAATTTAAGAATAGGGGGAAAGTAGACTTGACGGAACATGACATCTGACTACAAGGTAAAGGAAAGAATCTAGTATTTTCATCATGTTTCTATTTCAGAATCTGGGTCTAGCCTATCTTCACCACAAATCAACCATGGGATTCAGTTAAACTTCAGGGGTTCTGTTACTTTACATACTAAGTGAAGGGACTGTACCAATGTTCTCTGATGTCCCTCACCAGCTTAAAATACCCATTACAATGACTAGACATTATACATGGTCTTAAATAAGTACCTTATACTACTATATTCAATTGGAATATAAGTGGTTGTTTTTCTTTCTTTATTCTTTTACTCTACCTCTTTAATACAATTACACCAAATTACATGTGTGAAAGAGCAATATAAGAAATCACAAAAACATTTTTCCCATGAGACTAATTTTTTCAAAGCTAATTTTAATTAAACTTCATTATCAGCAGTATTTTCATTCAGAACGAGCAGCTGACTACTAGTCAACTATTAGTTTCAATAAAGCTAATACTTATTCAAGTTAAACACAGCATTAAAAAGTAGATATAATAGAGTATCTGCCTAAATCCAACCCGAAGGTCTTCTCTGTCATGAAAATATTCTTTTGAGAAATTACATCTCAAAATAATCAATTCCTTAAACACATCAATGAATAGATTAGTACCTGAGTATGAATCAGATGTTTTGCCAACAGGCAAAACTCCTAGGATTATATTTAATAACTGGTATTTAAAGCAATGATTTCTGATTTGTCAGAGATACCCAGGGACGATGTCTAAAGGGTACTTAATTTCTTAAAAACCTTACTTTCCACATCATTTAAATAAAGAAATAATTTAGTCATGGTACAGAATAAACTCAATATTTTAATATTGTTTTGCTAAGTATTCTGAGTTATTTTTACAACCGAACTAAAGAAGAGGAAAGACACCTTCTACAGTTTTTGAAAAAGTATTTTAGTCAGACCACCCCCTCTCCCCAATGGCCCTAACATCTTAGAAATGAAAACAGTGAAGTCCAGAAAAGTTAAGATCCTAGTCAAGTTGATGTTGGTAAACTGGAGACTGTATTTTCACTACAATTTTCCAATGAATCTAACTACCTCTAGATTTCTATATTTTTAAAATATAAAAGTGTGATTCTATGCCAAATACTATTACAAATCTCATCAAAGTGCACTTCATTTCCCCTAGGCTTAAACAAAAAAATCCCTTACTTAATAAAGCCCTTGAACTTCAGAAGATAATGTAACTACAAACAGATAACGTGACATTCACTTTGTACTTGAACAACTTAAAACGAGGCCATTAAATTTAATATTATACTATATTACAAACCAATGATAAAAAATACATCAAAGTCAAAATATTTGAAAAATAAATATAAAGATTTGATGATCATAAATAAGTCAAGTATATGAGATATAACAGAAACACCCTCCCCAAAGTTAGTGTAAGGAAGAAAACTGCCAAGCAGCATATGATAAAGGATCTGAATTTTTCCTCTACCAGGAAATCACCTGAGAAAACTTCATTTATTTATCAAGTGAATCTTAAGGCTCTAAAACATGCCAAACACTATTCTAAGCACCAAGGATGAAGTGTTACAGAACAAGAAAAATAAGATCCTATTCTCATGAAACTTACATCCTAGTAGCAAAACACAGGCAATAAACAAACAAGGCAAATATCAGATAATGATAAACATTACGGAGAAAATGTTACTGAGGTTGTAAGATAAAAGCGTGACTGGGTAACAAATGGAGACCGGATGGTCAGTGAGGGCCTCATTAGGAAAATAAGTTTTTAGCTGAGTTCAAAACAACAAGAAAGGACCTACCCACTCTAAGAGTAGGACAGAAGTACATTCTCAACCTAGGGAGCAACATGACCTGCACCAACTAGGACTGAAGAAGTGAGAAAAGGCCAGCATCTCATGAAGCACAGTTGGTGAGGGCAAGGATGGCTCGAGGTCAGAAGAAAGGTGGAGGCCAGATCTCATAAGGCTGAGTATCAGCATGAACTTTCTGGGTACAAACCTGAATCTGGAAAATTTAGAACTACAGTTGTGTTAATTATGCTTTTTAGTTATCAGAGTTCAGAAAGGGAAGCTGAATCTCAAATGAACAAACTCAGATGTTTTACCAAAGAATCATTTGTTTTACTTTGTTTTTGTTTTTAATCTTGGGAAAGTAACCTATATTAATATATAGTATCACAATCTCTATTTATAATTTCTTTCACATGTAATCAATTGACGAGAATATTAGTGTGCAACAGGAACTGAAGCAAAGTTTAGCTTCAGTGCTGTCCCTCACCAAGTGCTGGCGGGCCTTTATAAGAAACTGAGCTACATGGCTTTTAAGGTTCCTCCATGCTACATTAAAATTTTCATTTACCCTCTCCTTATTTCAAACATAATAGTGGTTTTCAAATTCTAAATTCCTATGAATCCTTCATGATTGATTGTATAATAATTACTAATTTAATTCTGCTTCTATGACTCTATCCTGAGCTCCTAGATAGATAAGACTATCTTTTATAATTATAAATAATTGTCTGGAAACTTGAGCCTTTCCCTATATAGTATACAGTTTAAAAGGAATCTATTTTCAAACCTTAGTGGTTCTATAAGACAAAACAAAACTATACCTATCTGTTTTGCAGCCTGCAATATATCATTTAAGTCTTCATTTACACTTTGCATTTCACTCTTCTCCAGTTTTTCATTCAAAATTTTTACTATCTTCTTCCATGTCATATCCAAATCTACAATTTGTTCATGAAGTTTGGACCGCTTCACCTAAAACAGCATAATACAGAGACATTAGTTAATGGTTTCCTCAAAGCCATCACTTACCACATATATTTTGCATTACATTATACAACGTGGCACTACCCACAAGAATTCAAAATTGCTTTTTAACTTAAGCTCCCAGAAGGAGCTTTATTTAAATGTGATTTTAAAAAATCTTGTCTGTTTAAAAGATATATTTAAAAAAACTTTATATTTTATAGTTTCAATCACAATGAATATTCATTATGCAATTATTTTCATACAACAAAAAAAAAGGAACAAAGGAAAAAGTCCAACATCCAGGGGTGCCTGGCTGGCAGGGTAGGTAGAGCATGTGACTCTTGATGTCAGAGTCATGAGTTTGGACCCCGTGTTGGGTGTGGAGCCTAGGTAAAAACAAAAAACAAAAAACAACTGATGAAAAGGTCCAACATCCAGATAATAACAACTGGTAATATCCCACATACTTCTTTTCCATTTTTTTTAATATAGCTTAGATCATACATATTACATATAAGTGTATATGTCATGCTTTTTGATGAAAGGTATTTAAGGAAAATCAGATTCCTATCATGTGTTCAATACACTCAAATCAGTATTGTTTTCCTAAGTATGATCCTAAAACAGCTTAGTCATCCAGGAGATTCTTATCTATTCACACTCTTTTCTTGAGACTATAAATATTTCCATTCTCAAGAACTGACATAGAAAGCAATAAAAATTTTATTTCATAAACTGGCCTTGACCCATGGATTAAACTTCACGAAGACCTCTGACCAAATAAAAAAGCAGTGGATTAGACAGAAAACTGTAATTTTCATCTTGGTTGTAGTGATGATATTGCATAATTCATTATTATTTCCCTGCCTCAGTCTTCTAATTTAAAATGTTAATTAATGCTAATTAATCTGGGCTTAGGGGTAAGAAAATGGACAAATGTAGAAATGAAATAAGATTAGCCACAGGAGCACCTGGCTGGCTTAGTCAGAAGAGCATGTGACTCCTGGGTCTTGGGATCATGAGTTCGAGCCCAACACTGAATGTACAGATTACTAAAATAAACAAAGAAACTTTAAAAAAAATTGGCCATAAATTGAATTAAATTGTTTCAATGGGTTATAGGCACAAAAAGGTTCAGCTTACTTTTCCCTCTTTTATATTGTTGGACATATCTCCAAGATAAAAAGTTACATTAAAATGAGGCTCATTAGAGGGTGTCTGGATGGCTCAGTCAGTTGAGAATCCAACTCTTCATTTCAGCTCAGGTCATGGTCTCAAGGTTGTGAGATTGAGCCCCACACCGGGCTCCGTGTTGGGGCCTGTGTTGGGCTCCATGCTGGGCTCTGCACTGGGCATGGAGCCTGCTTAAGATTTTATTTTTTTAAGATGTATTTATTTATTTGAGAGAGAGAGAAACAGTATGAGAGGGAGGGGCAGAGGGAGAGGGAGAGAGAATCTCAAGCAGACTCTGTGCTAGGCATGGAGCCCAATGTGGCACTCAATCCCAGAACCCTGAGATCATGACCTGAGCGGAAACCAAGAGTTGGATGCTTAACAGACTGTGCCACTCAGGCACCCCTGCTTAAGATTCTCTTTCTCCCTCTCCCTCTACCCTTCCCCCCTCCCCTGCTCCCTCTCTCTTTAAAAAAAAAAGAGAGAGAGAGAAAATAATAAAATAAGCCTCATTAGATCTGCCACTTTCCTTAGGAAAAAAAGAAGTGTCTAAAAGTCTGTAAGAATAAATGAAATGAGATGAAATAAGCATGCAGTCCTTATACATTTTCAAATTTTAAAATCTTCTGTTGTATGTCTAATACTTGTTTTACAAGTAACTTGTAAAAGGGGCTTTGGTTAAGTGAGGAGAGAAAACAATTCAAGTTTAAGATAGTAATATTAATTAACTGTATAGACTATACCTTTATTTTAATTGTCATGAAAATGCAAACAGCTCCCACTGTAAAGAAGGTCAACTGTTTTCTGTAGCAAAACTGTATCACTGTTAGAGGAAAAATCTATCTAAAGGTTGTTAACAAATCTTCCTAGTATCTATCATTAAATGAAGGCATTAATTCTAAAACTGCCTAAGGACTGTAAGCAATAAAACTCCAACCTATCAGAAAACAACATTAATATTCTACAATGGAGTCAAATAAAGAGTCATCAAAGTAACAATAAATGTTGTTCTTTAAAAAACAACATAGGGTCAGTTCCTTCATATATATATAATAGAGCTCACACGTTCATATATAGTTTATATACCTTCAGGCCTATAAAGTCCACAACCAATTATAAGGACCAGACCGAAGTTAATTATGAGACCAGCTACTAATTTTAAGACATTAATATTCATACTTTCCATGTTATGGTAAAGACATTATTTCTGTCCATTTGATAAAAATTTTACCAGAGACCCATAAACTTACTCAGATGTTCCAGAGTTAAATTACTGGATTAAATTACAAAATTAACGGTGGCAGAAATCTTAGCAACAAAAACTAACAAAGAATTCTCTATCATAGTTCTGATTATTCTCTTTGACAATACAGTCATAGGTGCTTAAGGTAAGTATGTTCATAGGAAACATCATTACCCATTCCCTTTCCTGGTATAACACCAAACAAGAGAAAACTTACCATTTTAAGTACACAAAACTGAAAAAAATAATGTCAATTATCTGCTTCCATTGTACATTTATAATGTTTTCATCTAAAAAGTTTACCTTTAAGTCAGCCACTTCTTCATTATAATTATCTTGCTTGGTGACATTTGAAAAGGAGCGCAAAGCTCCCGTGAGACGGGGTAAAGCCATCTATTATTCTCAGTGATCTGTACAAGGAGAAACCTGGAACTGAAACAAAACAAGATGATATTTATCTGCTGGGAGGAGGCTGGAGAAGTAATCAAACTCAACAAATTAACCTGTACAAGAGAAAAGAAAAATCAATTAGTTAAAACGCAATTGCCACCAATGTTGAAAAATTCTGACACATTTTTTACCCATGAAGTTTTTTAACAACCACACTGACTATGGCTGAAGGAAGGAAAAGGAAACACAAAAACACTTGTTTGTGGGTACTACTATAACATCTCTTCAAAATGAGTTTTACAGATCCCCAAGGACAAGTCTCCAATACTGTCTTACCACTGCCAGTCACACTGGAAGACATGAAAGCACTTTCCCATCTTTTCTCCAATTTTGTTTTCTGCTCACTGATATCATCTCACATTATCCTTTACTTTCAGAGTCTCACCGGCTTTTTCTCTTCTTGAAGTATCAAGCACATTTCCATCTAAATGCATTTGCATTAAAGGTTCCCTGTTTGAAATGCTCTTCTGATGTTCATATAACTGACTCCTTGACACAAGATACCTCCTGAGATGGGACTTTCTTGACTACTCAATCTAAGACAAAACAGCTACCCACCTCCTATCTCTCAAAGCACAAAATTTCAATTCCCCTTATACTAATATTTGATATATTCCTGTTTATTTATGTGTTGTCTCGCTTCTCGACAAAAAAAGATTTATTTCACTGCTGTGTCCTAGCAAATAGAACAGTCTGGGAATACTTTGGGTAATCGATAATTATTTGGTAAATAATGAAAGAAAGAAAAATGGAGAAAAGGAGATAATGGTAACAGAGAGACTTAAAAACAGAAGGAAAAAATTAAAGCAGCTGGGGAAGAGGAGAAAGAAGTCAGATGATCTGATCTCCCTGTTTACATGCTGACAAACAACTAAACCTTGTGGCAAACAGACTAATAATATTGACTATGAGGGGAGTCTCTTTATCTATGAAAACACTGTTGGAGCATCATCCTGGATTAAGATTGCTTATTATAACAAAACTATAATCTACAGGTTTATAAGGCATGGCTCCCTGGACAATGTCACAAAAATTATGTAAGTCTCTAGGACAGTTCTCAGGGATGGTTTTGCCTCGCATGGGATAGTTGGCAATATCTGGTGACATTTTGAGTTATCACAACTGGAGAGTGGGGAGTATGACTGGCTTCTGGTAGATAGAGGCCAGTTATGCTGATAAATATCCTATAATGCACAAGACGGTCTCCCCACAACAAAGAATTATATAGCCCAAAATATAAGTGGTGCAGAGTTTATGAAATGCTACTCAAGAGTCTGAAATAGAGGTTTTTATAATCCAGAGACTTCCTACAGTCCTCAATTAAGAGATCTCATTGATTACATTGGGCCAAAGAGCATGTGTCCAATGTGGGAAAGAAAGAACCAGGGGGGCCATATAGAATATTTCAGACCACGCCCTGATTCTGCTCTTCTTCATTGTTTATATCCTTGAAGTTATCACAAAGTTTAATACTTGGAAAAATCTCTGAGTCCTATATTAGAATAATTACATATAAAATAACTGAACTGTTTAACAAAATAAGAGAGAATTTAAAAATAATGAAGAATAAGAAATGACAAAGCAAATTTGAAAATATAACTTTTAAAAATAAAAATATATGTTTATTAAATTTAAAAACAATCAATGGAAGGGTTTAGATTAGATGCAGCTAAAGAGAAAAGCAGTGACCTGAAATAAAGACCTGAAGAATAACCCAGTATGCTGTCACAAATAAACAAAGTATAGATTAAGAAAGACAAAGAGGAAGAAGTCCAAATATATCAAAATTCACAGTAAGTGTAAATGAATTAAACTTAACACTCAAAAGATTGATAGAATTACTAAACAGCAATCAAGTGAACATTAGAGTTACACCTAAAACACTGGACAATGAAATAAGATCCTCCTGTAAAAAATAACCAAAAGTAGCTGGTGGCTTTACCAAAAATATCAAGTCAGACAAAAGACTTTAAAACTAAAGGATTTAAAAAAAAAAAAAAGCCCCTCTCTACATAATAAAAATTACATCTAAGAAAATATAAAAATTTTCAATTTGCATGCTCTGATGAAAGAGCCTCAAAATAAATTAAAACAAATAGAACTCCAGAAGAAAGTCACAAGTCCAACATCAGTGAAAGTTCAATATTTGATTATTGAGAGGTCAAACCAACCCCCCTTCAAAATTCAGTAAACTTATATAAGGGACTTGAGCAGTGAAACTAGTAAGTTTAACTTAATGAACATATACAGAAATCTGTACCTAATGATTAGAAAATACATATTCTTCACAAGTACATTTATAAAAGTTTAATGAAGTAGTCTGTGTATAGTAGACCATAAAGCAAATTTCAACAAATTTCAAAGAATATGTACCATACAGATCAGAGGTCAACAAACTTTTCCTGCAGAAAGAGAGAGTAAATATTTTAGATTTGGGAGGCCACATGCAGACTTTGTCACGTATTTTGGGGTTTGTTTTTGCTTTTGTTTTATTTTTTTAATTTATTTATTTGACACAGAGAGAGCGAGAGAGAGAGAGAGAGAGAGAGAACAAGCACACGCAGTGAGAATGGCAGACAGGGTTGAGAAGCAGGCTCCCCGCTGAGCAAGGAGCCAGATGTAGGACTCCATCCCAGGACCCTGGGATCATGACCTGAGCCAAAGGCAGTCGCTTAACCGACTGAGCCACCCAGGCGCCCCTTTGCTTTAGTTTTAAACAACACTTTAAAAGTATAAACCTATTACTGGGCTCCAGGTGACCAAATTAGTTTGCTGACCCCTGATATACATCCTATTTTCTGAGCAAAATACAATTAGATTAGAAATCGGAAACAACAAAGATAAAGTAAAAAAACACAAATGACTGCATTGCAAATCAATAAGGAAATGGTATGAAAATGGCTGGGAAAAAAAGATTAGGATGCCCTATGTCACACCAAAGAATTTCAATCAGAAAAGTAAAATGACTTAATTTGCAAATAAACACCCTAGCTAGCTGACTTTAAATTTCAACTACTCATTGGGAATGAACTTAGGAGAGCATTTCTGGGAACAAAATGACTCAGGGAATCACATCTGGATTTTTCTAACACTGGGTAAATACTGTCTGGAGAATCTGGAAGAAGAAATGAAAGCAAGTCAACAGACAGCACAGAACAGAGATTCTCTATGCATCAGTCATTTAGCTAAAACTAAGCCCCTGCTCTACTCCTCATCCCCAATTTTGACTCAGTAGATCAGATGGCACTGAGATGGGGCATAAGAATTTTACATTTCCAACAAGTTCAGGTCAAAGACCACACTTTGAGAACAACTGTCTTAGGGATATTATCTTTTATTCTTAAATCACCATTCAATTTTGTCTCAAATCAATAGTGATTAAGGAGTTTCCACCTACTAAGAATTCAGTGACCTGAGTTTAAGTGCACAATCTGCTTTCTAGGAGCCTTTCTCAAACAGGGTCTGTTAGAGAATTAAGTCTTAACTGAAAGTGACTTGAGTGGCTTTTTTCTCAATTCTCCCAAGGATAGAACATAGAGTTACTATTATCCATGCAGGAGAAATAAGGCACACAACAAACAATGCCTTTGGGGGCTGGGGTTTAAATTCTCTATCTAGATTAAGAGACTATAAAGATAGGCATTCTATTCATAATGTTTGACATTAACCCAGAAGTCTTTAAAGGTCTTGACAGAAAAATGAATATATTCGGCCTCAGAACCTGCCTTTTACCACATAAGTTAATGTTTTCAAAATGCAACATCATAACAAAAGACGTATGATACATGGAATATTCTGCTACATGGAATATTCTGCCTCAGGTATGTTTTAGAATAAAAGGGGTATTTGGGACCACTACTTCCATCATTTTGACATAACCCACTATAATCTCCTGAATCCCCTGTCCTTCTCAAAAAAGAGCAGGGCATGAGAATAAAAATGGATGAAGTCTAATTCAAAATCCTAACAAGATAATACACCAAATCTCTAAGAAGAAATCTAACAGCAGGGCCTGGTAATGAGGTCACACTGTTGCTACAGGAGGAAACTTTAAAACTCTGAGGTCTCACCAAAATGACCAATATTAACTACACTTGTCAAGAAAATGAAATAACCTATACTACTTGATTTCCTAATTTAGTTTTATCTGTTTTTCTTCCTCGGGTTGAATACTAACACTTTAAAAATGTAATAGCTCATTTGCTCATGATGACCTGTAAGTCATTTATTCACAAATATTTGAGTTTCTCTGATTTACCAAGAACTGTCAGACACTGGGTATAAATAAGATTTACAAAACTCTGCTCTTCAAAACTCACTGTACTTTGTACCAATAAAAAGATTACTAACACTAAAGGTATCTAAAATGTATAAAGGTCAAAATGAGAAAACAAATTTTACATCTTGGTCATTTATTTAATCAGCAAGTATCTATAGATCACCAACTATACATTAGACACATTGTGAGGCTCTAAAGATTAAAAAAAATACATTTTGGGTTATGACTGCACTTGCTCTGAATAACAAGCTTCCAGTATGGCTAAGAATAGTTATAAAAAAACTGTAGGAAGACAGAAGTGGAATATCTAAGAGAGTGGGAAGGAAGGTAGGTAAGGACAGAAGTTGAGACCTACAGGACTTGAATGAGTTGCCTTTTAAAGAAAAGGTAAGGGTATGAAGGAGAAAACTAAAATAACAGACTTACTGCTTAAAAGAAAAGCCCTATATAATGTACATTTGGAGACCCATGGAATAAGAATAAAGATGTAAGCAGAGACCCAACACAATGTCTCAATCTAAGCACTTTTTTCCCTGACAATCAGAGTCATTGAAAAAAATTAACATATTGTAGAAAAATTACTCAGGTTTAAGTTTGGTGAACAGATTAAAGGTGGGTCAAACTAGAGGCCAGCACAATAGACACATGAAAAAGTGCTCAACATTGCTCAGCATCAGGGAACTCCAAATCAAAACCCCAATGAGATACCACCTCACATCAGTCAGAATGGCTAAAATTAACAAGTCAGGAAACGACAGATGTCGGCGGGGATGCGGAGAAAGGGGAACCCTCCTACACTGTTGGTGGGAATGCAAGCTGGTGCAGCCACTCTGGAAAACGGTATGGAGGTTCCTCAAAAAGTTGAAAATAGAGCTACCATATGATCCAGCAACTGCACTACTGGGCATTTACCCCAAAGATACAAATGTAGGGATCTGAAGGGGTATGTGCACCCCAATGTTTATAGGAGCAATGCCCACAATAGCCAAACTATGGGAAGAGCCAAGATGTCCATCGACAGATGAATGGATAAAGAAGATGTGGTATATACACACAATGGAATATTATGCAGCCATCAAAAGGAATGAAATCTTGGCATTTGCAATGACGTGGATGGAACTGGAGGGTATTATGCTGAGCGAAATAAGTCAATCAGAGAAAGACATGTATCATATGATCTCACTGATATGAGGAATTTTTAATCTCAGGAAACAAACTGAGGATTGCTGGAATGGTGGGGGGTGGGAGGGATGGGGTGGCTGGGTGACAGACATTGGGGAGGGTATGTGCTATGGTGAGCGCTGTGAATTGTGTAAGATTGTTGAATCACAGACCTGTACCTCTGAAACAAATAATACATTATATGTTAAAAAAAAAAAAAAAGATAGCAGGAGGGGAAGAATGAAGGGGGGAAATCGGAGGGGGAGATGAACCATGAGAGACCATGGACTCTCAGAAACAAACTGAGAGTTCTAGAGGGGATGGGGGTGGGGGGATGGGTTAGCATGGTGATGGGTATTAAAGAGGGCATGTACTGAATGGAGCACTGGGTGTTATATGCACACAATGAATCATGGAACACTACATCAAAAACTAATAATGCAACGTATGGTGATTAACATAACATAATAAAAAAAAAAACTAGAGGCCAGCAAACCAGTTGGAAAGTTATTTATTACAATAAGCCAGATGAAAGATAAAGAGGGTGGAATTGAGGCAAGAAAAAGCAGAAGATGGATATGAGAGATACTTACATTTGAAAGACAGAATGGGTGGGCTAGCCTGTGAAGATGAAGGGGAAAGAAGCAGGACACCCAAATTTTTGATTTAGGAGAGGTAGAATGGTGGTGTATATATGTCTAGATGGCATACAGGAAGAGGAAAGATGACTGATTAATTCTGCTTTGGAAAATTTTGATCATGTGCCATCAAGTAAAATAATCAGTTTTGAATTCCCTATCAAAGGTGTGGGCTAGAAATAGAGAATTTAGTGTTATCACTTCAAGGTAGTTAAAACCATGAGTGAACACATTGCTTTAAGTCAAATATAAATAAACCTGTGGACCTTCTACCTGAGAAAACAGACATACACATATATATTTTGTACTTCATTTCAGAAGCCTCATGGATACCATGGAACCCATCCACATGAACCCCTAAAAACCTCTTGAGAGTAGACAGTAGAGGGCCAAGAACAGAATTCTAAGAAAGAGATCAGCAAAGAGTTGTCATATGAAAAAAGTGTTACCACAAGAAAAGAGAATGTTTCAAATGCTGTTACAGAGTTCACAGTATTTGGCCACTCTCAGGTCTTGGGTGAGTTTAGCACACACACTTAAAAAAAAAAAAAACTGGGGGAGAAAGCAAATTTCAGTGGGTTGAAGGATAAATGAAAGGGAGAAAATGAGGTAATAAAATGGGTACAAGCTATTTTTTCAAGGAACCTGGCCAAGAAGAAAAGGAGAAAGGGCAAGAAATAGTAAAATACACTGGGTCAAGAGTTTTTGAAATACAGGAGAGAGTAGAGCACAATTCCATAACCAGGGGAGAGCCAGTAGAGAGAGGGAAACGCTGAATAATCAGAAGGCTATGACTAAGGGAGTAGAGTCCCTGAGACTATAGGAAAGAACGAGAATAAAAGCATGAGGTAGAGATAAGACTGCTAGCAGGAAAAGCAGGGAGGGATGGATACTTGGAAATGCAGATATGTTTGTAACATGGTGAAGCAGAAAGTGAATGAGGAGAGAAAAAGGTGGTGAAAGTGAATTCCACCAAATGACTTTTATTTTCTTTGAGATCTGCTGAAACTATTCAAAAGACAATGAGAAAAAAATTTTGAAGACAGAGGCAAAAGTTTAATCACAACCCTTAAAGGAACAAAGGTTGGTATGATCTAGGGTTGAAGTTTTATAACATAGGGACAGTAGTAGTAGGACAATAGAGCCTAAATGATGAGAATAATTAAGTTCTGGATTTGAGGTCCAAACAAAAGGAAAAGACGTTCAAGTTGGAGGTCTTAAAGACACATCATTAATGTTCATGGTTAAAATTTCTGGTTTAGGGGCGCCTGGGTGGCTCAGGTGGTTAAGCGACTGCCTTCGGCTCAGGTCATGATCCTGGAGTCCCGGGATCGAGTCCCGCATCGGGCTCCCTGCTCGGCAGGGAGTCTGCTTCTCCCTCTGACCCTCCCCCTCTCATGTACTCTCTCTCTCTCTCATTCTCACTCTCTCAAAATAAATAATAAATAAATCTTTAAAAAAAAATAAAATTTCTGGTTTAGGGCACCTGGGCAGCTCAGTAGGTTAAGCGACTGCCTTCCGCTCAGTTCATGATCCTGGAGTCCAGGATCAAGTCCGTATCCGGCTCCCTCCTCAGCAGGGAGTCTGCTTCTCCCTCTGACCCTCCCCCCTCTCATGTACTCTCTCTCTCTCAATTAAATAAAATCGTAAAAAAAATAAAATTTCTGGTTTATAAGACTACAGTGAATACACATTTAAAACAAACTGAGGATTCTAGAGGGCAGGGGGGTCGGGGGATGGTTTGGCCTGGTGATGGGTATTAAAGAGGGCACGTTCTGCGTGGAGCACTGGGTGTTATGCACAAACAGTGAATCATGGAACACTACATTAAAAACTAATGATGTAATGTATGGTGATTAACATAACAATAAAAAAACCCAAAAAACGGAGGCATTCCTCTCCATCCCTGAAAGGGTGGAGAGGATGGTTGCTGGTAGCCACAGCTGATAAAAAAAAAAAAAGATAAACTGTCCTATGTAGCAGTTACCTCAGTAATTTTTATCCCTTATTTAGTATGACCTACTAAATGGCAAATAAATAAATGAAAAAATTCCTTTAAATAATAAATCTTAACACCTCAGCATATAATTTATAAAAGACTAAAACCCAAAAGACTACTTTTATTAGCCAGAAGTAGCCACCTCTGATTATCTGAATGAATCTTCAGAATGTTGATTAGATATACATACAGATAAAAAAGAAAAGGTCTTGAAGAAATTCATTGCCCTTTTAAACATTCAAATAGGGAAGAAAAAATCTGAGAGGAATATATTTCCCTTTGTGAAATGATAATAACCAATAACCAGTGGGCTAGAATTCTAGTACACATTATTCTGAAATACCACATAGCAAGTTTTAAGATCCTTCATATTTCAAATCTGTGTTTCGAAACTCTAAAAGGGGTCTGACTGCTTGACAGTAACTTTAGGAAAATATAGTTACTCTATTTTTCATTATAAACAAATAAAATCTCCAAAACAGCCAAATTATATTTCCTAACGAACACAAAGTCAAAAATTAGCTGTTGGCAATCATGGATGCTAGAGAATTATTGGGGTGGGGGGAGTCAAAGTGATATAATTAGGTGAGGGATAAAAACACTGGAATGACGGCAGTAGGTTGTGAATGGGAGTAAAATTAGAATTTAAGATTTCAATACTTAAAACAGAATTATATGCCCACAAACCAGATCTTGAAAAATAAACTGGAATATTTGTATTTTACTTCTAAAAAGTGAGTTGTAAAGAGTTAACACGGTCAAGATCAGAATTCAGAAAACATCAGCCTTCGTAGACACATTACATTTATAATCCTCTAGTATGCCATTTCAAAGGAGGGTAATTTTTCACAGTAAATTCTAAAATGAAAAAAATTTGCCCCTTATTCCTAACTTGTACATTATTGCCATCAATTAGTTAATACAGTAGAGTTATATCATAGGCACATTTACTTATTTGAATCAACCAAATAAAATAGGCCAAATAAAAGTTATAGAAAGACAAAAACAATAATACTGGAGATTCTGCCACTATTTAATATACTGAATACTTGCTCCAGAGTGAATAGGGGATGAGCAATAACAATATGATGCTCCCTTCATGTTTGAATCACCATATGCATCTCAAACTGTGAGCATCCTGCTGCACTGCAATGTTTAAAACCATGTTCCCCTTTTTAAAAAGATATATGGGGGCATCTAGGTGGCTCAATAGGTTGAGTGTTGGACTCTTGATTTTTGTGAGATTAGATCAAGCCCGGCATTAGACGCAGAGTCTGCTTGAGATTTCCTCTCCCTGTGCTCCTCCCGCCACATGCACTCTTTCACTCTCTCAAAATAAATAAATAAAATATTTAAAATATATATATATACACACATCATGGCCATTAAAGCAAGCCAACTTTCTCACCTAGTTCATATGAAGAAACTGATTATTTTCCAAGTCTGGAAAAAAGACACGACTGCACACAACATACTAAGACAGTGTGTTCTGACAAACTTGTGTCCAACTGAAGGACTTTCAAGGGCAATTTTAACTATTCATAATTTCCACCCATTATATAGTAAACTTCATATCCTAACTCATTCTTAAGCAAGAAGCAACTGCTCTTCAATAGTTTCCAATCAAATTAGAAAACACACTTGGAGCATGAAGAAAAGAGAAAGTAAGGAAAAGATAAATAATACATACATATAAACATTTTATATAAATCAACATATATAATGATTCATTAAAAATGAAATTTATATAAGATTGATACTCTCTAATTTACTTCCCCCAACTACTTACTTATATTAACCCCAGGTTTCCCACCCTAGGAAGAATGGACCTAGTTAGGCTCATAACTAAAAACCGAGGTCTTCATATTATGAGACCTCCGTAATTGTATTAATTTTACTTTTTAAGTATAAAGAAAGCTTTTCTTTAAATGCCCTTGAAAAAACAAGTGTCTAGAAAAACATATCAGCACCAGTTAAGAACAAGAAGAGTAGTCAGAAAGCACTTCACAAACACCAAACAAGTTCACATATTACTCTAGAGAATACATGGAACAGATACACAACATACTAGGAGTGTGTATCTTAACTCTCTCCACACCGGTCTAGTTGAAAAGGTCCTGGCACAGATTATCTGAGAAAGGCAGAATTCTCATTCCACCTCAACCTATGGGCTTCTGGAGGACAGACCCAAAGAACTTCTGTCTGTCCCTTAATAAAACCTGAATTCACCAAACCAAAACTCTAGTGATTCTCTAGCCTTAGCTCTTTAGAGAGAAAGGGTTTTGCTGACCTTACACTTGTTCCACTATATCACAACTTTATGGAACACCATTACATTCCTGAATATGAGCTTCTTTTGGAAATCTGACTCAAGTTTTTACACCCAAACAACTAGGATTATCCACTCAGAACCCCCAAAAAATATTTATCGAAGGGTATGATGACATTAATCTTTACTTATTGTTTTGTGCTAGTAGAGGAAATTCTTAAATAGCCCTAACACTGACATTATATAAAAGAAGTTGGCACACACTCACTACCCCTCTTTCTCAAGTACAGAAAAACACTAAAATCAGGACTCAGATGAATTTATATGGTAAACAAAAAATATAAAAACAGGAAAGTAAATTATTAACTAACTCACTAGGCATTATGAATGCCTCTCTATGCACAAATACATAGAAAGTAAAAATTCTATGATGTTACTACACTGCATTTAATATATATGATTTATTATTTCTGGAAAAAAAAGGTATTGCCATGGCCATTATTTAACATTCAGGTCTGAAATGTTTGTTTCAATATTTATGAGTAAAAACTTAACTACCGATATAAAAAAGAGCACTTTCTTTTGCTTTCTGTGATATTAGTCAGAAACATGCCCTGACAAATAGAGTCCACCAGAATATTTCCCTGTGCCTTGCTCTGAGATGAACCATCACTTCTTATGAGGCTTCATCCTCTGCCACTCACAGCTTCCTAAGCTGAAAAAATGCTTGAAAGGGTCAGGCCTATTAGTTCTCATTCTTTCTATTCTAACTTCTAGGCCACTTTTAATTATATATTCTACAATTGAGAGGAAAAACAAGTTTTGACAATAACACTCCCTACCTTTTTAAAATCTAATTACTGAAAGAAACATCATGTTTCAAAAAGCATTACAAACATTTTTAAAATTTACTTTCTCTAATGTTTTAAAAAATTATAGCATGTGACTTTAAATTTTTTAAACAGTAATACAGTCATTTCTCTAAATATTGTTGGTTAACAATTTTTACAGTGGATATACCAGGAAAATCATGATATTTGTTGACTTAATAAAAACCACATCTGTATAGGTTGAACAATGATGTTTTTCAACGTTTTATAAAAATTTCCATATAAGTATAGACCATAAAATAACTGACTACTAAATGTTGCTTTCTGATCATAAACATACTTAGAAAAACTATCTGTACTTAAGTTATCAAATTTATGCACTCTTTCCCATATTAGTGACTTCTAAGTAGGTGAACACACCAGTCATCCTGCTTTAAGTCTTCTCTTCACCAAGTTAATTAATCCCATTTCTTTCCATCAAACCCCTCATTATGCCTGGGTTTACATACTGTAAGTTGCAGTATTTTTTAAAAGACAAAGATCTGAAGCAAATAAGACAAAAATTAAACCTGTTAATCTGCATGGCAAGTATATTAGCATTTGTTATTTTCTGAAATCTCCCATATTCTTGAAATATTCCATAATTAAAAGTTTTAATTAAGTTTCAATAAATACAGAGGCTAATAAGAGAGAGAATAGTTTTAAAGCATCAAACTAAATGGCAAATCATAGGTTCTGAAAATACTACCTAAAAATTACTAGGTTAATGAGAGACTGAACATCTGAACACTGAACATCTCGGTGCTTGTTTAATGTTCCCACACACATTGTGCTTCATTGCCATTTAAGGTAATAGTTCATCATAGGTTGCCAATTTTTTTAAATAGGTACCAACTTTTTAAAAGGTTAAAGGGGAAAAAGGGACACAAAGTAAAAGATTAGACAAGCCCATCATAGCAGCACACTTTAAGAGACCATTTGTAAAGACTTGAGAAACACCAGGTTCACCAGGGTGCAAAAGTAAAACTCAAGGTGGTAATCTAAGACTGAAACCTAATCAATTTTCACAATCATTGAAAAAGAAGGTGTTAAACAAAGTGTTCTTTATCTCACTTTTTATTCAGTACCAATAAAAAATATATTGCATCTGGTGAAAACACTTTTTATCCCTTCATTAATTCATTCAAAAAAATTTATTCAGTGCGGATACATGATAAAATTGCTGATGTGAAACTGTCCCCTCTCTATTAGTAATATTTTCTTCTCTACTGGATCATCTCCAAGCCCAAAAATATGGTATAGGGGCTCCCATATTTAAAAACCTCCACTGACTCCACAGCCCTCTTCAATTAACACCTACTTTTCAGCTTATCTACACCATAATTCCATTCCAATCAGGCTTTTACCTCCACTGTTCCACCAAAAGAGCTCAAATAACCTCAACATTGCCAAATTCAATGTCACTTCTCAGTCCTTGTTTAATTCCTGTCAGTTTTTTGACCTAGTCCTTCTAGATACAGTTGCTTCACTTTGCATCTAGGACACCAATATCTATCTCTTGTTTTTTCTCCAACAACACTGGCACTTTTTCTCCTGTTGGTTCCTCCTCATCCTCCTATCCTTTAAGCACTGCTGTGCCCTAAGATCAGATCTCAGACCCCTTCTCTAGCTACACTTGTTCCTTAGGTGATCCCATTCAGTCTCAAGGCTTTATGTATCATTTATATGCTAATTCCAAATTCTTACCTCCATCCCACACATCTCATCTGTAGTCCAGATTTGTATACCCATTACTCTTTCACATCTCCACTTGCATGTCTAATAGTCAACTCAAACTTAAAAATATCAAAATTGATCTCTGAAAATCTCCTCCTGTGGTCTACCTCACTTTAATCAATCATAACTCCAATCTGCCTGTTGCTAAGGCCAAAAAAACTTGGAGTTATGCTTCACTCATCAGCAAATTCTCCCAACTCTACCTTCAAAATATACTCAGAATCTCGAGGTGCCTGGGTGGCTCAGTCGTTAAGCGTCTGCCTTCCACTCAGGTCATAATCCCAGGGTCCTGGGATCGAGCCCTGCATCGGGATCCCTGCTCTGTGGGAAGCCTGCTTCTCTCTCTCCCACTCCCCCTGTTTGTGTTCCCTCTCTCGCTGTCTCTGTCAAATAAATAAAAAATCTTTAAAAAAATTATATATATATATATATATATATATATATATATATATATATACACACACACACACACACTCAGAATCTGACCACCCTCTCTTCCCTGGATTATTACAATCGCCTATCTAGTCTCCCTGTTTTCATCCTTACTCTCTAACAATCTAGTTTCCATACATATACAAGAATGATTCTTCCCCAGAACAGGTTAACATTTGTGGCTCTCCTCTGCTCAAAATCTTTCAAAGGTTTCCCATATCTCTGAGTAAACTTCAAAAGGCTTAAAGAATTTCGCTTTCTCTTACATTTTGATCTGATCTCTTGTAACTCTCCTCCTTGTTCATACTGGGACATCCATATTGGCCTTCCTTCCAGTGATATAACTATCCTAAGCAGATCTCCCTGCATGAACAGTTTTCTCCCACATGCCACATAGGTAGCTCCTTCATTTCCTCAGGTCTTTGCTTAAATGTTTCTTTACCAGAGAGGACTTCTCTGAACACCCTATCTAAAGCAGCACCCCCTTCTTTGATCCTTCTCTTACATCCAACTCACTTTACTTCATGGCACTTATCACATGACACACATTTTCTGTGTTTTTAATCAGCTTCATCCAATAGAATATGAGCCCTGTGAGGGTGGGAATTTTGCTTTGTTCATTGGTGCATGTGGTATCCACATCACCAAAAATAAAATAGTGTTTGGGGCATAGTAGGTTCTCAGTATTTTGGCCAGATGGATGGACTGAGTAGAAGGATAAAAGGAGGCCAAAGTGGCCACAAAAAAGGGGCAGTATTTACAGGTCTGGACACATACACACACATGCACGTGAGTGCACACGCATGCACACACACACACACACACATATATAAAATATATTTTTTTTAATGTTTACATCATCTTCATTTCGGGACCTCAAAAATATCTCCCCCCCACATAAGTTAATCAAATCATTTGATTAATTTATTTTAGTCCTTAAGGAGATGTTTTGCAAACTAGTTAAGTTTTCTCAAACACAAAAGAAATAAAAATCTAACATGATTTATTCAATTCATGATGCCATTCTTCTCAAAGAACTCAAGAACTTATACACGCAGAAATATAATTCTAAAATTAATATTTGGGTATTTTCTAAATCTCAAGCTAATATAACAGGAAACAAAAAGCAATGGTAAAAGTTGACAGTTACTGGAAAACCTAGGGTAGGAGTGGGCTCAGAAGGGAAACCATAGTAGAAGAATGTAGGAACAGCGTTCACTCACCTGATATTTCTTAACTAGCATTTCTATTATATCCAATAAATACAAAGAGAAGAGCTCTGAAAAACTGGAGTTAAATCAACCATTTTTCAAATTCCCTAATAACTCTAATTTTTTTCCCCAAGCTAATGGGCAAAATCAGTAACTTAGGATACCAACTTTTTCACTTTTTAAATCAATGACAAAGCCTCTACCTTGCTTACTTCAGACTGACCAGGCAGCATTCATGGGTATTAGTATTTTTCCTTGCTTCAGGTCAATTCAAAGTCTCACAAAGCCAGCATCTTGACTAGCACCTCACAACTGCAGCAGTGTATGGTCTTGCTTTTTCCCACAACTGCAGTAGTGTATGGTCTTGCTTTTTTCCAGTACCTTGCATGGTTCTTAGCCTACACCAAGAAACTCAATAATTATTTGTTCAATAATGTGTACTCAGAACATCAATCTGTAACTCTTTCCAGAAGTAATCTTTAGGTTATTCCTTGTTTCCCCAACCTCAGAGTACAGAAAGTGCTAATATTTTGCAAATTTCCTTCACTCCTTAAAGAATGCTCAGAAAAACCACTTAACGAACCCCCCTGGTGTTAAAAGCCCTGCTTAAATCAGGTCTAATTTAGAAAATGCATGCACACTGGGAAAAAATGCACTTATGTTATTTTTGAAAACAGTATTATCCTCACATTAAGTTCTTCTTATAAATCATTTATGTAGGGTTTTATAATTAAGTTTCTTAAACCAAGATGAAGGTATATTCATCTCTATTGATGTTTAAAAGTAGAATTTAACATTTTTATATTGTTTCATCTGATTAGCCTGTTGGGCATGTTACTGACTTCCAAGAAAGTAAGTAAAGACATTTTTCTAAAAAGGCAAATAGAACCCTCCAACAAAGGTGTGTCTGTGTGGTTTTCTGTCTTTGGGCGTGTAAGAATTGGAGGCAAAGAAACGTGGACTTGGAGAAGTCTGGGGCCAGCCTTCTCCCTGCAGGCTCAAGATCAACCATCCCAGATAGGAAAAAAAAAAAAGAAGAAAAGAAAAAAAGAAAAATTGTCTCACCAATAAGAATTTCCTCTCTTTGGAATGGGGAATGTTTTCCTTTATCAGATTTGCATGCCATGTTTCTTAGCTACACACAACTGAGTGACTTGCTAGTCACTGACTTAACTTCAAAATGACCTAGCAAGTCTTCAAAAATGCTGGGAAAGTAGGGCGACTGGGTGGCACAGTCAGTAAAGCGTTTGACTCTTGGTCTTGGTTCAGGTCATGACCTCAGGGTTGTGAAATGGAGGCCTACCTTGGGCTCTGCTTGGGATTCCCTCTCCCTTTCCCTCTGCCCCTCTCTATTTCCCCCACCCCCACTACACCCACTCTCTCTCTCTAAAATAAATAAATATTTAAAAAAATAAATAAAAATAAAAATTCTGGGAAACATTAGCAACTACCTCTCTGACTACTCCATAATCCTGAGATAATTCCCTCCCTTCTTCTGAAGTTCTGCTTTAATAGACCAGAAGAGAAAATTAAGAGGCTTCTGAATTCATATGGTTTAATCAGAAGTTCTCCAATATGAACTAGTTGCACTGGAATCACTGGGGAGTTGTTTGAACACAGACATTTCTAGACACCATTCCCAGAAATTCTGATTCAGTAGGTTTGAAAATCTCTGGTTTAGTTATTAAATAACTAGGTGTGAACTTTCTCTCCTTCAAATATAAATATTTCTCAGCAATGATCTTATTAAAACATATCCTGAGAATGCTTACTGCTACCTATAAATTTATTACATATTACTAGCTTTAAAATTATGTACCTCTTCCAAATTCCACCCTTATTTTCCGTGTCAGTTCAAACCTTTGATAATGAATGAACTTCCTAACAATTCTCTTTGAAGAGACCACAGAAGTGGAGGAAGATAAGCCCAAAACTCCAAAACCAGAAAGATAAAATGAGACTCTATCTTAATTTACAAAGGTGCCCAAGAGTTAGCCTATTCAAATAACAATGAGGAGAGGCAAAATGACATAGTACGAAAGTCAAATTAAAATAACGAGAACTGGGGCGACTGGGTGGCTCAGTCCTTAAGCGTCTGCCTTCGGCTCAGGTCATGGTCCCAGAGTCCTGGAATCAAGCCCCACGTCGGGCTCCCTGCTTGGCAGGAAGCCTGCTTCTCCCTTTCCCACTCCCTCCGCTTGTGTTCCCTCTCTCACTGTGTCTCTCTGTCAAATAAATAAAAATAAAATAAAATAAAATAAAATAACGAGAACTGAGTTCAGATGTCCATTTTTGTTTGATGATAAAAAATCAGCTAACTTCTCTGGGTATCAACTTTCTGATCCATAAAATAAAGAGGAGTTTCGAAATGATTTTTTTTTTAAGCTTCATTTATTTATTTATTTGAAAGACAGAGAGAAAGAACACAAGCAGGGGGAGCAGCAGAGTGGGAGGGAGAAGCAGGCTCTCCACTGAGCAGGGAGCCCAATGCAGGGCTCGACCTGACCTGAGCTGAAGGCAGAGGCTTAGCCAACTGAGCCACCCAGGCGCCCCTCAAAATGATTTTTTTTGCCCCTTTCAGGTGAATGATCTGATTAAAACAGAATATTCAGAGATGGATTAAATTGCATTAAAACTGATTAACAGAGTTTCAGAAATAAGACAACCTGTAAAGCCAATGATCATACCTAACAGCAGAAAAATGAAACTGAACAAACAGCAAACACTCTCAAACATACTTGCTCATGTACATGCAAAATAGAGGACTTAAATGAGATGATATATGTTAAATGAATGAACATTTATATATTATATAGTCTACTATGAGCTAGGCACTATAGTAGGCAAAAGATGTAAGAAATAAGACCCAGTACCTACTTTAAAAAACTTCACAGTACATTGTAGGAGACAGACATGTAATGCCTACCTTCTTACAATTAATAAATACATAAGATACCTTATTCTTTCCTCCTTGGTAATTATGCACTTTTTCTTTCCATTAATGTTTGTGTTTGTTAAAATTTCAACTGCAGGTAGATATCTTCTCAAAGTTGAAAACTGTGCCACATTATATCAAGATATATTTTGCACTGCAAAGGCTTATGCTAACTACCTTCCCAGAGAAGATACTATGGGGCAAAAAACTTACTTGTCAGTAAGTACCATACATATTTCTGATGCATATGCTTTGTGCATATAATTCTTGTGAATTAGAAGTTAATAACACATAGGAGATCCAATGAGACCAATGTAAAAGCTGGAAAAATAGTCTTTTTCAGGTAGAAAGTGACTTCCAATTGTGAACTTTGTATTTAAGCCAATTTTGCAAAAAGAAAAAAAAAATTATTCTTGGGGCTCCTGCGTGGCTCAGTTGGTTAAGCGGCCAACTCTTGACTTCGGCTCAGGTCATGATCTCAGAGTCCTGAGATAGAGCCCCACGTTGGGCTCCCCACCCAGTGGGGAGTGTGCTTGAGATTTCTCTCTTTTCCTCTCCCTCTGCCCCTCGTGCTCCCTCTTTCTCTCTCAAATAAATAAATCTTAAAAAAAAAGAAAAAAATTACTCTTAACTGGCAAAACATTGGCATATATACTTTCTTTTGGATCAAAGGCAAAATCAAGTCATGCTGTTCAAGAAAAATAATCTGCTCCTCTTTAGAGGCCAGTTACATATAAACACTGACAATAACTTAGTTTCATGAAAAGCCTTACTTTGGTTCACTAGAGATCCAAGACATGAAAAGGAACCCTACTTAAGATTCTGTTAAAAGGGTGTGGGACTATAGAAAGTTCCATAAGCACAGACACTGTATGTCTCTTGATTTTCTAGGCCTAGCACAGTGCCTGGCACAGATGAAGACATGAATGAACTGTTCAACAGGGATCAAGAAGGCTAAACCATGAAAAATTAATTCACTCAAATAAGATTATTTAGCCTACACTTAACTGGCATCTCTAAGGAGCATTTTTCTCATGCGAGACTATTATTATAGCCACCATTAAAAATAAAAGATACATGCACAGAAGTTCAATCCAGAGTAGAATCAAAAGCTGAATTCTTAACTTTTCACAACACTCTGAAAATGAGAAAAAAACATTTCATCCATGAAACATGAAATCTAGTGATGGAGATACTGGTTATTCAATCCAATCTTACTTAGAGAAAGAAAATATGCTTACTAGCTTGAGTGCACGTGATACCATTCATATCAATTATGCTTCTTTTAAACCAAAGAATAGCAAAATACACGAACGCATTGCATTCAATAAATAAGTTAACTTATGATATAAAAACCATTTAATACAACTGCCCCTATTCCCACACCACCTCCCTCACACTCGCACACATTTACTTACTTCAAAATGAAATTCTAGACTCGGAGATTGCTAAATTCACCCACAAGTCACCACGACCAACTCCCTAACCAGACTATTTACTTTGCAGTGTGGGGGTAAAAAAAATATAAAGCATACTTTTCTTCCAAAATCTGTGAGAGGAAAACGAAAGTTACCACAGCTTTGTAACAAAACAAAACCTAAAGAAAACAAATTACCCTCGCACAGGAACGAAAAATCACCCCATCTGGTCACCACGTTGTGGCCTTACACCTGGGCAATATGTGACTTGGGTTGATTTTTTTGATCACCACCCCCCCACCTACAAATTCCAAGAGTGGGACCAGACTGTCAGAGACCACGGTCAAGACTTTTCAGGCCCCGAGAGGGATGACAGCTCGTGGCTTGCCCCCTAGTCCCGAGGGGGCTGTCCGGTCGCGTCGCCCACCCCGAAGTCCCTGCCTCCGGCCAGCTACCCCTGGACGCGGCGCCCCTCCTCCTTCTCCCACCTCCACCTCCTCACCTCTCGGCCCCAGCTCACGCGCTTCCCATCACTCGGTCAGCTCCTACCTTCGCGTCTCCCTCCCTTTCGTTTTCATTTTTACTTTCCACGCCGGGTGGGGAGCGGAGGGCAGAGCTGAAGATGCCAGCGGGCGACTGCACCGCTATGCCTTCCTCTGCACCCCACCCAGAGCTCTCTGGGGTCGCTCCCAGTCACAGAGTACAGCGTCCCGACCACCGAACAGACCTACAAACCCGGAGACGAGGGAGGGGGCGGAGCAGGCGCGGGCCTACACGTCACCCGCCTGCAGCGGCGCCAACGTCGGCACGTCGGCTCCCTCCTGCCCCACCCCGTCCGCGCGCGCCGCCGCCCGCCTGCCGCCCGCAGAGCGGAGCTGCGAGGACTGCCCTGGCGCCGAGGGCGCGCCCCGGAACGGGCACGAGCGCGAACGCGCGCGTTCCTAGGACTCGGCGGTCAGGTGGGTGTCCCTGCGGAGTCAGGCCTGCTGCTTCCAGCTCGCTACCGGAGAACTTTGCCGGCAATTACTTGAGTTGACCGCATCTTTTCTCCTATTCTTTTCCCTAAGATGAAGACAAGTAATAATTCCTATAAAGGAGAGAAGAGCAGTAAGTATGAAGTCTGAAGAACCGGGTAATTGCGATCTTCATCACCAGCCAGAGCTCCCAGCCCTTGGACACTTTATACACGGTTCTCTGGTCTCAGGTCCGCTTTCCTTAAGCTTTCTGAATTCTCAGCTCAGTTATCTTAAAGTTATCTCTGCTGGCCGGTCCTTTGGTCTGACGGCCCCCACCAAAAACAAAATGTCTGAAGAGTCCTTGGTTCATTTGAAAAGACAGACGACATTAAGAAAAATTAACTAACCTCAAGAACTGTCTGGTGTATGTGTATACAGTTCTAGACTAAACGTCGGCATGAGGGCATGACAATGTGTCCTAGCTTCCTCCTCTTCCATCCCCCTTTTTCATGAGCAGTGTGTCTTGATGCCTAATGGAACTGTGTTTTATTGAAAGGCAGTCAATAGTAATCCACTTAATACTCTTAACTGGCCAAACCATAACTGGAGTTCTGTGTTCAATCTAGATTGAGCACTTAAAAAAACAAACAAACAACAAAAAACAACCTCGGAGAAGCTGGGATTATTTCATAGAAGAGCAGATGATGAGAACCCCAAAACGTACCGCATTAAAAAAAAAGTACTGGTTGAACTTGGGAGAATTCTCATAGAGAGAAAGCTCCTGGAACATCTCCAAATAAACACTAGTCATGTGACATTAGATTTATTTCATGTGGTCTCAAGAGATGCAGACTTGAGAGAAACAGATTTCAGATCCTGAAAAGAAGATCCCCTTCTAGCACTAGTCAGAGAAGTTTTCTGCCTGAGGATATGTGGATGCCCTCAAACACTGGATTTGACCTTAATTAGATTCTAAAGGCTTACTTCATAGACACTAGGTGAAGGGGAGCCATACATCAAAAGAATTAGTTCATGGTTTTATTAAACTTATTCCCAACCTTGAGATTGGATCAGCCCATGGTCCCAGACTTAAAAGAATTTACAGGTTAATTTATGAGACAAGACAAATGCGTCAAAAGGTACATAATGAGAGGAAGCCGCATGATAATGAGAGGTACTAACAAAAAGTGCTAGAAATTCACATGACAGATTGTTCTTATCACAGTTCCTTGGAGACTTAAGGAAGAAGGAGGAGACTGAAAATGGACCCCACTAGAACTGCCCTAGAACTAATCAAATGCGGCTCCCTACCCTTGAAATGTGATGGATCCAAATGGAAACATGCAATAAGTACAAAATATACACCATATTTTGAAACTTAGTACAAAAAAATAAAATATCTTAATTCTTATATTGAGTACCTATTGAAATATTAACATTTGGTATACACTGGGTCAGTATATTAAAAGTAATTTTACCTGTTCATCTTTTTTTTAAATATGGCTACTAGAAAGTTTTAAATTATGTAAGTGGCTTGCATCTTATTTCTATTAGACAGTCCTGACCTAGAGGAAAATACACTTCACTGAACTCAGAGAACTATCTTTGTCCTCTTTGTAATCCCTGGAGGGTTTTGCAAAAATATCAGTGGAAAGAGTCTGCTGACAGGATACCTAATGAAGAGAAAGAAGACTGTCCAGAAAGTGTGCCATGAGCAAAGACAAAGAACCAAGATTACAGATGCACTCTATGATAACGAGTAACTTCTTGGTCTATAATAGAAGGTGCTTATTGGAAGGTAATGACAATAAAGTTAAAATTAGAAACTAATCTGTTAGAAGACTCAATTTTTAATTTAAGGAATTTAGTACTGTAGGCAATCAGGATCTGGCAGTTAGAAAATGGGATTGTATGAATCTTTTGTCAATATTGAGTAGGGTGGGGACACCTAGGTGACTCAGTCAGTTAAGCGTCTGCCTTCAGCTCAGGTCATGGACCCAGGGTCCTGGGATGGAGTCCTGCATCAGGCTCCTTGCTCAGCAGGAAGCCGGCTTCTCCCTCTGCCTGCCGCTCCCCCCTGCTTTTGCTTTCTCTCGCTGACAAATAAATAAAATCTTTAAAAAAAAATACTGAGTAGGGTGGGTTGAAATTAATGGGTGGTTGGGCAACCAACTAAAACTCATACTTAAAAACATATTATTTCAAAAACAATAGGGGATTGCTTTAAAATGATTATAGTAGTCCTGCCCCTAGTCCAAGGTTTCCCTTTCTGTTGTTTCAGTTACCTGAGGTCAACCACAATCTGGAAGCAGATGATCCTTCTGATATATCATCAAAGGGTCAATAGTGGCCCAATGTTATGTCACAATGCCTGTGACATTCACTTCACCTCTAGTAGGTGTTTTATCCTCTCACATCCAAAGAAGAAAGGTGAGTACACTACAATAAGATATTTAGAGAAAGAGACCACATTCACATAACTTTTATTACATTATATTATAATTATTCTATCATTAGCCATTGTTGTTAATCTCTTACTGTACCTAATTTATAAACTGAACTTTATCATAACTATGTATGTGTAGGAAAAAACATGGTATATACAGGGTTTGTTACTAGCATTGGTTTCAGGCATCTACTGGAGCTGTCTTAGAAGGATCTTGCACAGATAAGAGGGCATTATTGTACAGCATATCTCTAAAGTGGAATACTTTATAAGAATTAAAAAGTATGGCATGAATCTGTATTGCTTGATATGGAAATATATCAAGGAGTACAACTGAGTAAATAGTTTGTAAAATAATACATACACAACATGAACCCATATATGTAAAATTATATACGTGTGTGTATGTAACTAGATTTGACTAATAGTGCCTTAATTTTCTCAAAATTGTCTCAAAAACAGAAAATCTCAAGGTGAAAGTGTTTCCAACATATTTTCATTGGCTCAACAAAGTCATCCATGTTTTTTGGTTCT
The DNA here is from genome assembly GCF_037043125.1 of Eumetopias jubatus. Classification (NCBI taxonomy): domain Eukaryota; kingdom Metazoa; phylum Chordata; class Mammalia; order Carnivora; family Otariidae; genus Eumetopias; species Eumetopias jubatus. Next base: position 59,489,210 of record NW_028274812.1, on the reverse strand, counting down.
TTTCATCTGTATGTTCTATCATCCTTAGCATGTTAGCCTTTCATTCTCACCCTTATCACACCCTTAGTTGTCAGAATGGGTTGGTATGCTCCAGATGTCTGGCCCTTAGTATCTCTTTTAGTATGTGTGTCCATTAGGTCTGTTCAGCTCAGCAGTGTCCCACAGCCTCGGCTTCTGGACCTTTTTGGTTTTACCTATTCTCGGTCCATTGTTCCCCCTTCTTTTTGCATACCCCAACTTAAAACATTGGGTCTTAAAATTACATCTTTGCTGGACCCCAGTGCAGTTTCTTTCCTGGAGCTGACACTTAACTGCTGGGGGATGCTGATTAATAAAAGACCCAATTTTAAAATGAGCTTCCCTAGTCTTGTTAATAAATGATGATGATATGGAAAAAAAATTATGATGGCAGACACTGTTGGTTGCCTAACCAGTCACCATTTTTCTCCTCTTCCTTGATTAATAAAACGAATTTGTTAGGTTACCAAACAACTAAATAGATGTGAGCTCTTCCCATTACCCTGGAAGTAATTCTAATTCCCTTTGAATAAGAATTTTGTAGAGGTGGTCACGTGACCAAGGGATAGTCAGTTGGGGGGATTCTGCAATAGGTTCTATCTAAGTGGCAAATATATACTTATAAAATCTATAGAGAGTTATTCTTGGCTAACTGTTCAAGATGGTGGACTCAGGGGGCGCCTGGGTGGCTCAGTTGGTTAAGCGACTGCCTTCCGCTCAGGTCATGATCCTGGAGTCCCGGGATCGAGTCCCGCATCGGGCTCCCGGCTCAGCGGGGGGTCTGCTTCTCCCTCTGACCCTCCCCCCTCTCATGCTCTCTCTCTCTCTCTCTCTCTCTCTGTCATTCTCTCAAATAAATAAATAAAATCTTTAAAAAAAAAGATGGTGGACTTGGCATATAATTTGCCTAATGTTCTTTCCTATACATGCTGAAATAAAAAATTTAGAAGTAGAAAAACTGAGGAATAAAAAAGTAAAGACAGTGTGTTTGTATGCATGTACTTATGTGGAGAGAAGGATGATCAGCAGAGAAGAGAAAAGTAAATAAAACTTCAACAATTTCCTGGGAAACAAAGCTATAGTAGAGGTCTGACTAGGAATAACACCCAAAACCATTGCCAAAAATTACAGTGAAGAAGCTACAAAAGAGTTGGTTGAGGCATGGCAGAGAACAGAAGTGAGATTAAGGGTTGAAAATGCGGATAACATTGTAAATATGGTACACTTGACTCAGGCACCACACACATTTCCTTCTTCATTGTACACTCTGAGAGCTGACAAAGACACCTGCTACCAAACAAAGAAACCAAACAGACCCCAAAAGTCTTCTTCAAATGAATTGTGTAAATAGTAGAGAGGAAATGAAAGCTTTAAGAGATGAGTTGAGTAAAGATAACAGTGAGATGAAGTGAAGACAGACAAGGATACACTCAAAACCATACATGAAGTTGTTCTTAACCTTGATAGAGGGACTTTTTCCTGTGAGACAAGATGAAAGAAGTAGAGGATGTTTGAAAATACAGGAAAAGTTTAAGGTATTGAAGAATGTATAGCTATAAAAATTTCAAAGTTGAATATACAAAATGAATGGTATTCTTCTTTTAGCAGCCTTGAAATAATGGCTTGTTCAGTGTATGAATATTCTTAACTATTTCCTGTAAGATAGTAAGATACATTAAATTTTCATAATTTACTATAAAATACAGAGAAAAACCAATTTCAAACATACAGCCATAGGTTAAGTTTTAAAGAGCAATATCCCTCGGTCAGTATAAACATAAGAAGTGAAGACTGCAAGTCAGAGAGTTCTCATTGGCTAATTTGACTTGATATCTAGTTAGTTTCCCAAATGCCAGGTGAGAATTCTTGACAAGTGTGAGTATGCATATGAATACAGGTTTGTTTCTATAAATGGGATTGGGGGGAAAGAAGATTAGGGGTAGTTAGCTTCAAAATGAATAATTTTTAGCTAGCCTTTTCCTGTCAGGAGCTAGGTTTGCCTTTCTTTCTTTCTTTCTTTTTTTAAAGATTTTATTTATCTGTTTGGGAGAGAGAGGGAGAACACAGAGGGAGAAGCAGACTCACCGCTGAGCAGGGAGCCCTTGATTCCAGGACCCTGGGACCATGAGCCAAAAGTAGACGCTCAACCGACTGAGCCACCCATGCGCCCCTAGGTTTGCCTTTCTTATGCAAGCAAATCATCCACCCAGAGTTTGAGGCTCTAACATATTTATTACTTAAAGCACTGTGTGGGAATGGAAGAATCTTCTTGCCTACTGTTGCTATTCTGTGATTTCCCTCAACAGATAAGTTAGGGAATTATTAGATTGTATATGAGACCCAGAACAACAATAGCAATAGAGTTTTCCTCTCACAAAACAGGATAGGTGGGTAATCGTTCATTTGCAAGCTCCTTGGGAGTGTCACGGTTATAATCTGAAACTGGTCCCTGTATTTGGAGGGCAGGGAGAGACCAAAGAAAGAGGAAGACAGATTTAAGAACCAAAGGAAACTTACGTACAAGGCTTGTTTTAGGGTACAACAAGACAAGTGGATCCATACACCCACCTGTCAAATCTTAAAAGTTTATATAGAGGCCTTAACCAGGTTCAGTCAAGTACGTATACTATCTTATACTGTCTAAATAGTCTCAGCACCACATCATTATCTCAAGGCTATGTCCTTGGGGCAGCTGTTGGGAGCAGGAAGGCAAGTGGAACTCACATTCCAAAGATAGGGGACAGGGAGAGGTGACTTTGATTGCCTGGGTTTCAGCTCATGGGTCAACCAGGAGTCATGTCTTTTCAATCACCACCCACCCTCCCCCAAGAGCAATCTTGGAACAGTGTAGTTGTATTCAGGATTTAGTCATGCAGAGACCCAGGTATCTTCTTGTTATTCTACAATTTCTAGTGTAGACATATTTGGAGACAAATGTTTCACCCACAACCCTCTTTCTTCTCAATTAAAGCAAACATACTGGTATTAAACAGATAAAGATAGCCTCCCTTCCCTTATCAGAACTGAACCATGGGAAACAATAGAATATCAAGACTAACTTTATCTCTTTTATGCACATAAAAATTGAGCTCCTAAAAAATGGCAATATATAATGATGGATATTAATTATTTTAAGAATTAAATTTTCCTGAAGTTTAAACTATTCTTAAGCATTTTTAATATGGTCAGAATGAAGTTTCCATTCATTCTACCCACAAGTAATTAAGCATATATCATATAACCCACACTTTGCTAAGCATTGTGAACTCTCCAAAGAAAAGTTTGATATAATCTCTATTCTCAAGGAACTTAGGGAAACTTACAGTTTGAAAAGGAGACAAATTTAACATAAGACTGTTCAAGAACTATTGAGTGCTGAGTTGTGTGATACTTTATGAGTACAAAAGGAATCCAAAGTAAAGATAGGCCACTGTTGGCTGCAGGAGATTAAACACCTTTGCAAAGACAGCAAATATTGAGCTGGGCATATAAGAATAGATAGAATTTATTTATAATTCAGTTTCAGTAATTTTCAGAAAGACTCACCAAACCACTAAAAGCTATTATACTCATGGTTATGGCTTATTAGAAAGAAAAGATCACAGATTAAGATTAAAGGAAGGCACACATAAAACAGAGTCTAGGAGACTTTCAAATGCAGAGATTCAGTTGTCTTCTAGCCATGAAATCAGGACACATTAATGTTCTAGCATCAACGTGTGACAGTATGCATGGAGTACTGACAATCAGGGAGGCTCACCTGAGGTTGGTGTCCAAACATTTTTAGGGGGCAATCGATTGCCCATTTAGTAAATCTCAGTTTCCAGGTTCACTGATACTGTGTGACCCAAAGCCCCCACCCAAAATCATATTGTTGGCCTTTTTCACTGGCCAATACTCAACATAAGACTATCTGTGTGTTGCCAGTTCTCAACCTAAATCACATTGTTAGACTACTCAGTATGACCCAAGACCCTCAGATAACCTCATCTTAAAAGGGTAAAGGCAAAGGCCAGGCCTTCTCTTTGGGCAAGCTGTAGTTCTTTACTACACACCCCCTAAATCTCCACTTTTCTCTTTGGAGGATTTGTTGTTTTCAGCCCCTGCAATTGTTTTTTCAAAAAAAAATTGTTTCTCAACTACTAATTTTGTAAGTTTATATTTTAAAACATTCTGAATGATTATGAAGCATCTCAATAAAGAAAATTAAGATTGGAGTAGGATTACTAACACTTTCTTTTTCCTCTAATTTTCCAATATGTATAAAAGGATTCTACCAGGCCTACTGACTTGTAATGCATTTTATTTTAAGTTGGACAACAGCTAGAAAATAAAATAGAACGTTTTTCAGTAGATTGTAATGCCAGAAATGACAATGAAGGGAAAACGAAGCTGTGTAGTAACAGTTAAATGATTTTGAGGCTTGGGATTGGGTAAGTGTGGAAGACCTCCCTAGAAAGAATATAAACTACCAAAGACCTCCATAAGGAACACTGAAGTTGTTAAACATTAACCCTATATTTTAAACATTCTTTCTTTACATAAATGTGTTGAGGAGTCATGACTGAGGAAGTAATACCATTATAGTTTAAAATGAAATTATAAGATTTAAATGTTAAGGTGCCATTTATTAATGTTAAGTTTCTCTTAAAATAATTTTAATTGCATTTTGATAGGTTTAGCTCTTCCTAGTTTAGATATGAGTTGTAATTTTTTTGTTGTTCTCTTTAAGATATAGTAGAGATATAGGACTTAAGTGACAAAATAGGCTGGAGATGGAAATTCCACACTAGCAGCTTAAGCAGGACCAGGATTCTTGAAGTCAATCAAATCACAGGTCAGACAGGCAGTTATAGTCATTGGTCAGGAAGGACAAGGTTCAAATCAGGCATAAGATTATGATTTCATAGGCTCAAGACGCTCAGACTGAAAACTACATTTAGCTAACTCTGTACGTTGATGTGAAGGTTCATTCATCCATTCATTTGTGAAACTGAGTGAAGAAAGTCTCATTTAAAATGGAGGCAGGAGGCCAGAAGAGGGAGCCTTCATGCCCTACTACTCCTTGTCAAGAAGAGAGCTCTCTTGCATTCCTGACAGGAAGAACCCTACCACTCCAGCAGGAGGAAGAAAGAATTTCTCCAGGCCCAACAACAAGCCCAGCCATTAAGAAAATATCACAGTTCAGCCAATGAGAAATCATTACTACCCAGGACTCTTACTTTCTTTCAGTGGATTTTCATTCACAGCAGTCCCTCAACCCCCAACTTCTTCCTTTTCTTCATTATGTTTCTCTCATTTGATCTGTGGACTTGCCTATAGCTTGCTGTAACTTGCATGCCCAAATTGCGGTTCCTCTGCTATTATTGAATAAACACATTTTGCTGGTAAAATAACCAGCTGTTTTCCTTGTAAGGTCAACACATTCAATTGATATATATATTGAGCACCTACTATGAGTCAGCAGACACAGTAGCAAACAAGACAAACACTGTGTTGGCTTTTAACGAATAATGCTAGCTTTCACTGCTCAAGTACCTGCTATTTGCCAGGCATTGTGCTAAGCATTTCTTCTTGAAACTCTGAAAGTGTTTATTATTCTCACTTTTATTATGTAGATTTCATAGGTAAGGAAATTGAGAGGAGGTTTACAGTCTTTCTGGAAGGGAATGTCTAAGTGATTCTGCACACCCTCTAAAGCTGAACTTTCTTGCTATCAAAAGTCTCTTGCTAATAGTTAATAGTTTCTCAGTATCTGAAAGAGTGTTTTTATCTTCTCCAGGACTTTTCAGTTTCTTTGCTGGATTTAGGAGCGCCATCTTTTGGCAAGATGTGGAATTTCATAAAGAAGGACTTAACCAGGGAACTGAGGACAAACTAGTCAAGGGTTACCTTATTCTCTTCTTTATTAAATGGGTTATTGTCTAAGGTTATCATGTTTTCTAAACTAGGAGAAGGGACTCATTTTGGTTACAGGTCTTGTCAGTTGGTGTTTATTTTGCTATTATGAAGAAGAAAGAAAAATAGGGAAGATAATTTCATTATATTAGTACTTAAGATATATATTCAAGATTGCTTACAAATAAGTTCTCTCTTAAAAATGTGATGTTGAGGGTGCCTGGGTGGCTCAGTCATTAAGCATCTGCCTTCGGCTTAGATCATGATCCCAGGGTCCTGGGATCGAGCCCCCCCACCCCCACCCCGCCGCATCGGGCTCCCTGCTCCACAGGAAGCCTGCTTCTCCCTCTCCCCCTTCCCCTGCTTGTGTTCCCTCTCTCGCTGTGTCTCTCTCTGTCAAATAAATAAATAAAATATTTTTTAAAAATGTGATGTTGATTTAATGAATACCACATTTAAAGTTTTTAAGTCTGGGTTCAATTAATAAACAAAGAGAAAAATTGTCCTAACCCAAACATAAAGTCTCAGATTTACACAACTCTGAACAGACCTAGTTACTTAACAATCACTAAAGTGAATTTTTAAAAAAAAATAAATGCTGACATATGTGCTCCGTGGGAGAATTTTTCCTTTTAAGCTTTCACAAAGATACAGTAAGAGATTACAAATATATATATAAACAAAACAAAATTAAGCAACACTTTTTCATTGTGTGTATAGCACTAATTATAGTGTTTCCTTTTATAAAAGCAGAAATAGTATAATATCTTCTCATAGTTTGAGACACTGGAAGGAGACGACTATATCCTAGCAATAGCAAGCTTGTATGTTGAGACCACCTCCCACAGACAGGAACAGTAGTTACTACTGCCCACAGCTGACATCAGTCCCAGAATTCTGTCTTTTTCTGTTTAGCCATTTTTTAATCTAAATGAACCAACTCAACTTGCCAGGAATTACAAGCTTAAAGAACAGTATTTTAAGTAAGAGCAATATTTACTAAAATGTTAACTTAATCTCTATATTGAGCAAGCATAGTTTTTTTTTTAAAGATTTTATTTATTTATTTGAGAGAGAGAGAGAGAATGAGAGATAGAAAGCACGAGAAGGAAGAGGGTCGGAGGGAGAAGCAGACTCCCTACTGAGCAGGGAGCCCGATGCGGGACTCGATCCAAGCACTCCAGGATCATGACCTGAGCCGAAGGCAGTCGCTTAACCAACTGAGCCACCCAGGCGCCCGAGCAAGCATAGCTTTTAACAGAACTAAAATAAAATGTTTTTTTCTTTCACCATTCCTTTAAATTTTATTGGGGTGGAGTACCTATTCCTGGATGAAAACTCTGGTGGGATCTATGGCTTTGTTGTTGTTTGTTGACTTTTAAATAATGTAACTTTCTGTTGTCATTTTAGGTCATAAAAACTATTACAATTCAGTAAGTAGAGTATTTAATATTAGACTGTTACTAATAGTGAAAATATGAATAATGAATAATGAAATATGATAATGAAATTCATAATAATGAAATTTCATAGTTGGGTTTAGTATTAATTCTTCTCCCTTGCAATAGCTTAAGTCTACTTAGAGCTGAAAGCCTGAACTGAAGAATTGAAGTGGGCCTTCTCTCTTCTTTCTTCATTGCATGACATCACTATCACTTCCAAGGCCACATACAGCCTTTAGGCGGTGGACGAATGACAGGAAGTCAGGAGATACAGGATATTTCTTACTTTACTGCAAATCCAGTTGTTTTCTTCTCTGTGTCTAAAGGCAGGGATCTCTACAGGTCCTGGTTAAAACAGATTCTTTCCCTTTGGAGACACCTTTGAGGACTCCTTGAAGTTCCCAACTATACCTTTACAGCTCCTGCAATTCATTAGCTGATGCATCTTTCCTCGTCCAGGTCCTGGGAAGCCTGAAGTGCATCTACAGTTCCTTTTTGAGAGGAACTCTTTACTCTTCCAGATGGCTTTTTTGGACAGAACCCAAGATGAACCACTCTAGCTCTTTTTCCCTTGGCTTACATCCCTTGCCCTGATAAGTTTTAGGAATAAAAGCTGGTTCTAAACCAAAAGCACTCTCCTGGCTCCACCACCAAGCAGCCAGTCATCCTCAGCCTCTACATTTTCTGGGATGGAGGTAGTAGAGTCAGTCACACCTCAGTCTACAGTCCACTTAAGATTTTGGGGGCAGCAATACAAAACTAGTTCTTTGCATTTTCCAACTGCAGAAAGCACATTTCAAAGCTCTCCCATGGTTCCCTGGCAGTATTCCTCACTAGACTTGAGGTTAGATGGTCCTACACACCTATGCCTATTCCCCTCAGAGGGTTGTTGGTACTGTTAAAAATTCAACTGAGTAACTTAAAAGATCAAATTGGTTTTGTTTTTTTGTTTTTTTTGAATGATTCATGGATCAGGGAGCATCCCATCTAGCAAATAGAAAGGAACTCCCTCAAGGTGTAGAAAAGGAAGGTTTTATAAGGCAGAGAGGGAACGAGAAAAGAAAATTATTGGCAAAGAATGCATTGTTTTAGGGGAATGAAGGGGTCTATCAGTAGATTTCCTAGTGCTGTCAGGGAAATTCCATGTTGAATGTTAAAGTTTACATTCCTGGGGGGATTGAAACTGCAGTTAAGTACTAAGTTTTGGTGTGGGGCCTTAACATAAGTAACTGCATTTGGGGCCTGTGGATTTTTTTTTTTTTTTTTTTTGACAGTGCTCATAACAGAATGGCAGCTCTCTAAAGAAGCTACTCGTTTACTTTCTCTGATGCTTTTTTTTTTCTTAATATCCTTGATCTGGTTGAAGCCTCAATGAATCATGTAAAAATGTCTTGAATGCATTTCTTTTGTCTGCCTGGGTACAGAAGGGAGAATGGCTCATCCTCAGTTGAGCATCCTATCATCTGTTGGTACTTAAACAGAAACTATGACAAGAATAATCCCATTCCAAGATCCTGTTAGAAATAGAAACACAAAGAAGTGGGACACATCATAGAACCTAGGTGTGAATACATATCAGACTAGGGTCTAAATATTTCTTAAAATTGTCTTTTTTTTTTCCATCTCTGTTACCACCATCTTCATTCAAAACTTCATAATCTCTTACCAGTACTGTTGCAGTCATTTGTCTCTGCCTTGGGTTTTATCTCAGTTAAATGTGTTCTTCATAATACCACCAGATTGGTTGACCTAAAATGCAGATGCTACCTTGTCAGTTATTTGCTTTAAATCTTTGAAAATCTCCCAATAGCATTGCCCTAGGGGCAAGCTTCTTAAATGTTAAAGTGCATACAAATGACCCAGGAATCTTGTTAAAATTCAGATTCTATTAGAAGATTTGGACTATGGTCCCCAATTCTGCATTTCTAAAAACCTCTGTGGTAACTTTACAGCCCCAGCTCCTGCTCTAAGAACCACTCTGAGTACCGAGGGCCTAGAGAAGTTTTGGCTCCGTAGTTGTGCCATTTAAAGACCTAACTGAACTTAGCTATACTCTGATTTCATCTCTCACATCTCCCCACAGCTACAGTTTATAGTTCGCCCAGAAAAAAATTATGCTGTTTCATGTCCAGTATCCTTTTTACTGTTGTTTTGTTTTTTTATATTTATGTTTTTTGATATTTTACATATGGTAGTAATAACTGAGATCTCCTCCCCTCGAAGGTTCCTTCAGCTCCAGAAAGCAATTCCCTACATCTACAAATTGGTTTAGTTTTACATTAGTTTCCTGTGGCTGCTAATAGAAATTACCCCAAACTGGGTGACTGAAAAATAAATACATAAATACATGTATTCTCTCACAGTTCTGGAGGCCATTGCCCAAACTCAAGGTGTCAGCAGAGCTGTGCTCCCTCCCATGGCTTTAAGGAAGAATCTCTTGCTTGCCTTTTCCAGTTCTGGCTCCAGGAGTTCCTTGGCTTTTGGCTCTAATCTGTGATCACATTGCCTCCTCCTCCTAAGTCTTAAAACTCTCTGCTTTATATTGATAAGAATGTATGTATACTTATTTAGGGCCCACCCAGATAATTCAGGAAAAACTCTACCTCTCAAAATCTTAGGGGCGCCTGGGTGGCTCAGATGGTTAAGTGTCTGCCTTCGGCTCAGGTCATGATCCCAGGGTCCTGGGATCGAGCCCCGCATCGGGCTCCCTGCTCGGTGGGAAGCCTGCTTCTCCCTCTCCCACTCCCCCTGCTCGTGTTCCTTCTCTCACTGTGTCTCTCTCTGTCAAATAAATAAATAAAATCTTTAAATAAAAAAAATCTTAATCACAGCTTTTGTTTATAAGGTGTTATGCACTCGTGTCATATAAGGCCATGATCACAGGTTCTGGGGATTAGGATGTGGACATGGCTCTTTGGTGGGGGAGGGTCAACACTTAACCCACTACATGCCTCTTTTTAGAGCACATGGCATCATAGGAATAATAGCTACCATTTATTTTATTTATTATTATTCTTTTAGGACACTTTCCCTGATTCCTAGCATTTATTCAAATATCCTTGTGCTTATCCCTTACATATCACATATCACACTGTACTATATATGTTAATTCTCTTTCATGTCTTAGTTAACATGATTACTTACATATTATGTCATATATAACAGGGATACTACTACTGGTGACATAATATGTGCTCAACAAATATAATAAAGATTTTTTTCTTTAGGGGGCCTTTCTTTTTATTTTTTTTTATTTTTTTTTAAAGATTTTGTTTATTTATTTGACAGAGAGAGACACAGTGAGAGCGGGAACATGAGCAGCGGGAGTGGGAGAGGGAGAAGCAGGCTTCCTGCCAAGCAGGGAGCCCGATGTGGGACTCGATCCCAGGACCCTGGGATCATGACCTGAGCCGAAGGCGGACGCTTAACGACTGAGCCACCCAGGCGCCCCTAGGGGGCCTTTCTTATTGTCCATACTGGAATAGGTACTTGTACACACGTAGAGCACTGATTCTCCTTTTTAGCACTTATCGTTTTGTAATTAGATACTTCCTTGTGTATTTGTTTGGTGTCTGCCCCTCCCCTAGATTATAAGCTCCATGAGGGCACGGACCATGTGTTTTTTCCATTGTCCTTTTCTCATTCCTGTCACAGTGCCCAGCACAGGGTATTTGCTCCAGTGAGTACTTGTTAAGTGAATGACCAGTTGAATGAATGGATCCCTGTAAGAGAAACTGATGAAGGAGGTGGTGTTCTTAAGGTTTAATGTCAAGAGTTGCAAAAGGAGAGTGTTCTAGGAAAAGAGTAAGAGTGTAAGAGGGTTTCTTGAAAACTAATTGAAATACTACTTAAGGGTAGAGTGGGAAGAAGGCATCAGGGGTAAGGATGGAGCAAGGAAGAACAGGGTGCTAATAACAGCTACTTATTGGAGGTTTATTGTGTGCCAGTCTATTAGCCATTTACTCATGTAATAAAAGTGTGACTATACCCTCTGAGTAGCCTCTTTTCTTGCACCCAGCACACTTAGAGAACAGACTCAGCGCTTTTTCTGGCATTTCCTGTGAACACAAGTCCAACTTCAAAAACACTGGTTAGTAATGTAAATGTTATGAATTTTTGGTGAGTAACTTATCTTGCACATAATAGAGCAAACTTCAAGCAAGCTTCTTCAGCAGATAGCTCTTTCAGCATCTGTACAGGCTGTAGAACTTCTCTCCATTTCTCCCTTTGCCTATACTGATTCCCAAGTCCTATATTATTATGAGACATTTTGTTGCAGGACCTTCACAGTAAAAGAAAATTAGTAAAGCAGTAAGCTTTAGTTTATTTCTTTAGACTTAAATTACCTCATTTATTTTAAACATTATAACAACCACAGGAGGTACAATTTTGTAGAGATATAAAATGATTAAATAACTTATCCAATGTCACACAAGTAGTAAATAGTAGTGCTAGATTCAAATCCATATCTTCTAGTGTGAAAGTCTATGATTTACCATTATTCAAATGCTGCACTTTGATGTTATATTGAAATATCCATCTGTGCTTGGTCCCTAGACAAATGTTTCCAAAGAGAGATCACTCACTGGGGATCACCTAAAAGAATTAATGAAACAGAACCTTTGGGAGTGGGGCTTAGAAATCTAGCAGTGTATTGCTAGACTACTTAGAAATTTTTAAACAACCTCTCTGGCAGGTTGTTAAAAAAATTTTTTTTTGTTTACTTGAAACTTACGATGTTTTTGCTCTCTACTGACATTTGTTATTTAGTAGAGGAAACTGAAGCAGTCTTTTGGGGAGCAAAAATTCCTGTCCCCTTTAAGGTCCTTCTAGTTGAACTAGGAATCAAATTGACATGTAGCAGGTTAACAGGAGAAAATCAAATTTAATAGCATATGTACTGAGAACCCATATAGATAGGAAATTCCAAAGACAGTCAGCCAAAATAAGGTATGTATGCCATTCTGAACTAAGGAAAAGGGGGTAGGGATCCAGGTCATCAAAGAAAAGGAATGCAATCCTCAGGAAGAATGAAAAAAGAGTAAATGTTTGGTAAACAAATGTTTTCTAGGTCTCCGAAAAAATGGGACAAAGATCAAACAGGCTTTGATCTAGGTTCCTTCCTATCTAGCATACCTGGTTCTTACCATAGTGTAGTTATCTGTGGTGACCACTCTCTTCCTGGAGCCGGTCCTCTATCTAAATTCTTTCAGGCAGTTGTGCAGCAGATAAAGAGGTTTTCCTAAATTGGTTGGGTCTTGATTACTTTTAACTCAAAATAATCTTTATGCCAAAGCAGCATATTTTGGAGGGACCAGTCTTGATCATCTTCAAGTCTAATAGCCTCTTTCATGGGAAGCATTTTTTATATGATGTTTATATAGGAAATTTTCTTTAATACATTTTATTCTATAATAAGTTTATTTGCAGACTTGGATTTTTCCTAGGAAAGACCTAAGCATTTCTCATCTGTATACTAACATCTTTTCTTTACTTAGAGATTCTTTCTTCAACTATATCTTTAATCATTCTTCTAATTATTCTGACTTCTTATTGAAAAACACCTAAAATTCTTATATTGTGTTTTTATTCCTGTCTTCCATATCTACCAAAGTATACCTTACAGTTTTTTCCATATATATATATATGGAAATATATATGTATTCCATATACATATATATTTCCATATATATACTGGAAGAGGTTAGCCATCCAATAGTTTCTTTTCCGCATTCCACTGTGTATGTTAATATTTCTGTTATATCATTTATTTTCTTATTTCATTCCTTATTTTACATACTTTATCTCATTCTCTGTTTCTTATTGTTTTAATGTCACCCTGTTTTTTCCTAATAATCTGCTCTTCTTTGATATAGGTCAGGGACTTGTCAAGCCAAGGATGCTAAATGCTTTTCTAAATTCACTCAGCTTACTTGATGAAAATGCCCAAGAAAATTCAGTGGGAAAGAGTCCTTTTTCAGCAAATGGTACTAGAACAGTTGAATAGCTACATGCAAAAAGATGACATTGAACTCCTACACCACACCATACACAAAAAATAATTTAGGGGCTCCTGGGTGGCTCAGTCGGTAAGCTTCCAACTCTTGATTTCGGCTCAGGTCATGATCTCAGGGTTGTGAGATAGAGCCCGGTGTTAGGTTCCCTGCTAGGTGTGAAGCTTGCTTAGGATTCTTTCTCTCCCTTTGCCCCACCCCGCCCACTTGTGCTCTCTAAAAAATAAATAAGTAAAAAATTAAATAAATTAAATAAATAAATAAAATAATTAAAAATGGATCACAGACATAAATGTAACAGCTAATACTATAAAACTTTCAGAAGAAATTATAGGGGAAAATCTTCATGGTTTCTTAGATGTGATAGCAAAATACAAGTGTGGACTTAATCAAAACTAAAACCTTTTGTGTTTCATAAGGTATCCTCAAGAAAATGAAAAAAAAAAAAACCCACAGAATGGGAGAACATACATGCAAGTCGTATATCCAATAGTGGACTTATATCCAGAATAGTTAAAGAATTCTTCCAACTCAATAGTAAAAAGGTAGGTAATCCAATTAAAAATAGGCAAAAGATCTGAATAGACATGTCTGCAAGCAAGATGCACAAATGGCCAATAAGCATATAAACAACAGCAACAAAATCATTAGCTCTCAGGGAAATGCAAATAAAAAAGATGGCAAGATTCTCATGCACTAGAATGGACATAATGAAAATGTCAGATAATAACAAGTGTTGGAATATATGAAGAAATTGGAACCCTCATACACTGTTGGTGGGAATGTAAAATGGTACAGCTGCTTTGTAAAACAGTTTGGCAGTTCCTCAAAAAGTTAGGCATTGATTTAACATAGGACCCAACAGTTCTACTTTTTGGAATCTACCTAAGAGAGATGGAAAATGAAAATGTCCACATAAAGACTTGTACATGAATGTTTGTATTAACATTATTCACAATAGCTAAGAAACAGAAGCAACACAAGTGCACATCAACTGGATAAACAAAATATAGTACAATACTCTGCAGCAATAAGAATGTACATGATACAACATGCTTGCCTAATGCTGAGGGTAGGGGATGGGGATGGAAAATAACTGTATATGGGTATGTGATTTCTTTTAATAATGATTTAAATGTTTTAAAATTAGATGTGATGATTGTACAACTCAGTAAATATAAAATATTTCAATTATTTCAATAAATGAATTTTATGATATATAAATTCTATCTCAATCAAACTATTAAAATCACCCAAGTTTTTTTGTGTGTAACAAAAAATTTTCAGTGGTCCATTATTTGTTCAATTTAATGTTCTTTCTCGTTCCTGAAATCCCCCTTCATAAACACTATGTTGACTTTTTCTACCCTCATCTTCAAACAAAGAGTTGTAGTCAACAGGCAATGTGTAAGACTTATCATCACTCTATATCTAGTTAGGTGCTCATCAATTCTCTTCTCAGTTTATGCCTAGATGTCAGGTTGAGGTACATAACTTCTAATAAAACATTCAGGAGGAGATAATATATTGAATATGTTGGTGCCCCAATCAAAACTTCCTTCTTGGGAAATCAATCTGAGGATGGACAGAATAAACTGCACAGCCAGAGGGAGAGAGGGGGCCACATTATGGAAGATAGGGGGTGTGGAGACATGGTTTAGGGGAGAAACATATTGCTGCTGCTGCAGAGGGTAGGGAGTCCTGGTCATGGAGAGAGACAAGAGAGAGTGAGGAGGCGTGCACAGGGGATTGAACAGGGAAAACACTTTCCCAAAGCCATCGCCTGGGAAAATGAGAGGGGTCAATTTTCGTGAGTTTTTACAACCAGTGAAGCTCAAAGACTGCAGTTTTAGAGGTCCACCGTGTGGCTGGTATAGAGCCCTGAAGATACTGTAGTGTTCCTGTGGAGAAGGCAGGCAGGTAAACTGGGGACAGATGGTATGATCCGAGGATCTCCTGAGACACACTGGGAGAGACAGTCCCCCCTTCTTGGATCACATCTGAGAGAGGTGGCATTACCTCTCTGGGGACGAACCTTTCAGCAGAAGTGCAGAGACACCTGCTGAGGGTGGCTAACCTGGACACTGGCTCTTTAGGGTGCGTTGCTCCAAACCCCATGCTCTTGCGCTGTGGTGTGACTGCCTTTCTGTGTCAAACCTGCATCAATCCCAGTGTGACAAGACCCTCCCCCAGAAGACCAGTGCAGTCCCCCCCCCCCACCACAGCAGATCCTTAAAGTTTAGAATTTTAAAGCTCAGCTAGCTGCCTAAGATACAGTCAAAAGTGCACTGTGCTGGTCCAGGCAGGCAAGCAACTCAGACACTATGAAAACAGGGACCTGAAAAACACCTACAATGCACAAGGGAAAATTATTCAGTCTTCCAGGAGGGCTTCCCTGACAGCAGCAAGCTTGAACTCCCCTCTCTGGGGATAAAGGAGCTGGTTGGCACCATTTCCCTGCCCCATCCCTCAGCATGAACTAACTTCAGTAAATAGGACAACATCAACTGGCTGCCTAACCTGCTTACACCAAGCCCTGCACCCCTCCAGCTCAGGTGGTACTGCTTTTCTAGGACAAGTGTGCCTAATAACCAGCACAGTGGGCCCCTCCCCCAGAAGACCAGCACAAACCCCACCACACACACCATGTCTGCTGACCATAGAGTTTTGCAGAGTTCCAGCTCTAGTGGAAATAGCATCAGGTCTCCCTTAACAAGCAGACCAGAGCATACCTAGTTAAAATTTGCCACACTTTGGCCAAGGTACAAATACTACCCACTGCAAGCAAGGAGAAACTCTGCAGAGGACTGATCTGAGGGGTAAAACAGCCATAACACAGCAGCAGAGTGCACACAGCATACACCAGAGATGCTTCCTGAAGTGCCAGGCCCTGGACATTATATGACCTCTTCTTCATAAAGCCATTACTCTCAGGAATAGGAAACATAACAGGCTTTCCTAACACAGAGAAGAAGACAGAGATCTAGACAAAAGACAAGATGGAGGAATTCATCCCAAAAGAAAGAACAAGAAATGATCACAGGCATCTAATCAAAACAGATATAAGTAATATGCCTGATCCAGAATTCAAAGCAATAATCATAAGGATACTAGCTGGGCTTGAGAAAAGCATACAAGACATAAGGGAGACACTCACCATAGAGAAAAAGGAGCTTAAAACTAATTAGGCCAAAATGAAAAATGCAATAACTGAGATTCAAAACCAAAACCAACTGAGTGTAATGACCACAAGGATGGAAGAAGAAGAGGAATGAGTAAGTGATAAAGAAGATAGAATTATGGAAAATAATGAAGCTGAACAAAAGAGAGAAAGGAAAATCTTGGATCATAAAAGTAGGCTTAGGGGACTTGGTGACCCCATGAAATGTAATAACATTTGAATCCTAGGAGTCCCAGAAAAAAAGGGGAAGAAGGTTTACTTGAGGAAATTATAGCTGAAAACTTCCCTAATTGGGAAAGAAACAGACTTCCAAATCCAGGAGGCACAGAGAACTCCCATCAAAATTAACAAAAGCAGGCCAATCCCAAGACATATCATAGTAAATTTATCATAGTAAATTTGCAAAATATAAAGAAAAAATCCTAAAAGCAACAAGAAAAAAGAAGCCCCTAACTCACAAGGGAAGACAAAATAAGGTTAGCAACAGAATTCTCCACAGAAACTTGGCATGCCAGAAGAAAGTGAAATGAAAGAAATGTATCATTCAGTACAATGATATATTCAAGGTACTGAATGGGAAAAATCTGTAGCCAAGAATACTCTATCCAGCAAGACTATCATTCAGGATAGAAAGAGAGATAAAGAGTTTCTCAAACAAAAATTAAAGGAGTTAGTGACTACTAAACCAGCCCTGCAAGAAATATTAAAGGGGACTCTGAGTGGGAAAAAAAGACCAAAAGTCACAAAGACTAGAAAGGAACAGAAAAAATCTTCAGAAACAGCAACAAAACAAATAATAAATTGTCACTAAATTTATATCTATCAATAATCACACTGAATGTAAATGGAGTAATTGCTCCAATCAAAAGATATAGGGTGTCAGAATGGATAAAAAAACAAAATGCATCTATATGTCTTTAGACCTAAAGACACCTTCAGATTGAAAGTGAGGGGATGGAGAAATATTTACGCAAACAGACATCAAAAGAAATAAAGAGAAGTCATACTTATCTCAGACAAACTAGATTTTAAACAAAGACTGTAATGAGATGAAGAAGGGCACTATATCATAATCAAAGGGTCTATTCAAAAAGAAGATCTAACAGTTGTAAATATCCCCACAACTTGGGAGCTCCCAAATATATAAAATAATTAATAACAAACATAAAGAAACTTGTTTATAATAATACAGTAATCGTAGGGGACCTTAATACCTCACTTACAGCAATGGACAGATCATCTAAGCAGAAAATCAACAAGGAAGCAATGGCTTTGAATGACACACTGGACCAGATGGACTTAACAGATATCTTCAGAACATTTCATCCTAAAACAGCAGAATACACCTTCTTTTTGAGTACACATGGGACATTCTCCAGAATAGATTATGTACTAAGTCACAAATCAGGCCTCAATAAGTACAAAAAAATACCATGCGTATTTTCACACCACAATGTTATGAAACTTAAACTCAACCACATGAAAGAATCTGGAAAGACCACAAATATACAGAGGTTAAAGAACATCCTACTAAATAATGAATGGGCCAACCAGGAAATTAAAGAAGAAATAAAAAATACACAAGACAAATGAAAATGAAAACATGAGTCCAAAACCTTTGGGATGTAGGTAGGCCTGTATTGCCTACCTCAAGAAGCAAGAAAAATCCCAACTAAGAAACCTAACCTTATACCTAAAGAAACTAGAAAAGGAACAACAAATAAAGCCTTAAGCCAGCAGAAGAAGGGAAATAATAAAGATTAGAGCAGAAATCAATAATATAGATACAAAAATGGTATAGATACTGATCAGTGAAACAAAGAGCTGGTTCTTTGAATTAATAAAACTGCTAAACCCCTAGCCAGACTTATCAAAAAGAAAAGAGAAAAGAGCCAAATAAATAAAGTCACAAATGAAAGAGGAGAGATCACAATCAACAGCACAGAAATACAAACAATTATAAGAGAATATTATGAAAAATTATATGCCAACAACCTGGGCAATCTGGAAGATATGGGTAAATTCCTAGAAACATACAAACTACCAAAACTGAAACAGGAAGAAATAAAAATTTTTTACAGACCGATAATTAGCAAATATATTGAATCAGTAATCAAAAATCTTCCAACAAACAAAAGTCCAGAGCCAGATGGCTTCCCAGGGGAATTCTACCAGCCATTTAAAGAAGAGTTAATACTTATTCTTCTCAAACTGTTCCAAAAAATAGAAATGGAAGGAAAATTTCCACATTTGTTCTATGAGGCCAACATTACCTTGATTCCAAAACTAGCAAAGATGGTACTGGTACAGAAACAGACACATAGATCAATGGAACAGAATACAAACCCAGAAATGGACCCACAACTGTGAGGTCAACTAATCTTTGACAAAGCAGGAAAGAATATCCAATAGAAAAAGACAACTTCTTCAGCGAATGGAAAAACTGGACAGCAATATGCAGAAGAATGAAACTGGACCACTTTCTTACACCATACACAAAAATAAATTCAAAATGGATGAAAGTCCTAGATGTGAGACAGGAAGCCATCAAAATCCTAGAGGAGAACACAGGCAGCAACCTCTTTGACCTCACTGCGGCAACTTCTTACTAGACATGTCACTGGAGGCAAGGGAAATAAAAGCAAAAGTGAACTATTAGGACTTCATCAAGATAAAAAAGCTTCTGCACAGCGAAGGAAACAATCAACAAAACTAAAAGGCAGCCTATGGAATGGGAGAATATATTTGCAAATAACATATCTGATAAAGGGTTAGTATCCAAAATCTATAAAGAACTTATCAAACTGAACACCCAAAGGATAAATAATCCAGTTAAGAAATGGTCAGAACACATGAACAGACATTTCTCCAAAGAAGACATACAAATGGCCAGTAGATGCATGAAAAGATGCTCAACATCATCCATCATCAGGAAAATACAAATCAAAACCATGATAAGATATTACCTCACACTGGCCAGAATGGCTAAAATGAACACCTCAGGAAACAACAAATGTTGGTGAGGATGCAAAGGGGAACACTTACACTGTTGGTGGGAATGCAAATGGGTGCAGCCACTCTGGAAAACAGTATGGAGTTTCCTCAAAAAGTTAAAAAATAGAACTACTCTATGACCCAGCAATTGTACTATGAGGTATTTACCCAAAGGATACACAAATCTACTGATTCAAAGGGGCACATGTATCCTGATGTTTATAGCAGCATTATCAACAATAGCCAAACTATGGAAAGAGCCCAAATGTCTGTGGACTGATGTATGGATAAAGAAAATGTGGCATATCCATATATATTTTTGTATATATGGAATATTACATCAGAAAGAATTAAATCTTGCCATTTGCAATGACATAGATGAAGCTAGAGAGTATTATGCTAAGCAAAATAAGTCAGTCAGAGAAAGATAAATGCCATATGATTTCACTCATATGTGGAATTCAAGAAACAGAACAGATGAACATAGGGGGAAAAAGAGAGAGGGAAATGAAGAAATAACTACGGAGAACAAACTGAGGGTTGCTAGAAGGGAGTTGGGTGGTGGGATGGGTTAAATGGGTGATGGTATCAAGGAGGGCACTTTTATGGGCACTGGGTATTGTACATAAGTGTGAATCACTAAATTCTACACTTGAAACTAATATTAGACTGTATGTTAACTAACCGAAATTTAAATAATAACTTGAAACTATAAAAAAAAAGAATTTCTTT
The DNA here is from genome assembly GCF_037043125.1 of Eumetopias jubatus. Lineage (NCBI taxonomy): Eukaryota > Metazoa > Chordata > Mammalia > Carnivora > Otariidae > Eumetopias > Eumetopias jubatus. The sequence goes on along the minus strand of NW_028274812.1, from coordinate 59,468,931 downwards.
CTTGGATAGTTCTATTCATCCCCAGCTGTTATTGGTTTTGGATGCTAAGGGCTCACAACTACATCTTTAGAGAATTGCTTCCACTTACGTGGAGTTGCCACACCTGAGAAGTTATGCCTATTCCCCCCATACACACCACCCCCCCACGCACATAAACATACCAGTCATGTCCAGTGGCCACTTGTGTACTGAAATATGGCCTCTTTGCCTCAAGATAGGACCCACTGTGTGCTACAAGTCATATTCCAGAGCTCCTTTTGGGACCAGGTTAGTGTGAGTCTCCAGCCAAGACCACATGCTTAGCTTCCATTCTCTGCCCTGTCCTGATTTCCTCCCTCCCTTTCTGAGAGCACTTCCTAAATAAATCACTTTCACAAGAATCTCTGTCTCAGGTTCTAGATCTAAGGAATCCAGCATAAGATTAGCAGTGTCTATACAGGTACACCAGACCATGATCTCCTCCCTTAGTCTGTCTTCCTGGAAGATTTCTGTCTTCCTTGCTATTCCCCAAGCAAAGGGATGGTATTCAAAATAGTTGACAACCTGGATACCAAGACATCTGAATGGACACAGGTCCAATAAGAATGAATAATGGCTGTAAATAAATTGTAGAATATATACTGTAAATAAATTGTAGAATAAGCATATATTGGCTATTGGCCCTGTTCCAGCATCTAGCAAAGTGCCTAGAATCTTTGTCTCTCAATAAGTTTTTATTTTACAAATGAATTAATGGATAGGTGAGTAAATGAATGAATGAATATTTTTCATATGGAACTAAAACAAATATGCCTGTGGTTTACATACAGTAGTCTTAGTTTTTATAAACCGTTAAGCACCTATGCTGGATTAAATTTTTTAGCAATGGCCATAATAATTCTCCCTTGCCTCATATTATTCTTGAATCTAACCGCTCCCACATCAAAAGGTGGCATCTATGTACTTCTCCACTGAATTTGGGTAAGACTTTGTGATTGTTGTGACTAGTATGACTATTATAGTGTGGCAGAAGTGATACTGTGTGACTTCTGAGGCTAGGTTATATAAGATGATATAGCTTCTGCTTGGCTGTCTCTCTTGATATGCTTGCCCTTGGGATCCAGTCTCATCTGTGAAGATGCTGTGGTCATACTGAGAGACCCGTATGGAGAGACACCTCAGGCCTGGTTGATCAGCTGACAGCCAGCACCAACTTATCACACATGTGGGTGGGCCTTCTTGGTCAGGTCTCCTGTTGACAGCATGTGCAAGAGGTGAGCCTTCCCCATGGAGGCCTACCCAAATTGCAGATTGATGAGCAAAACAACTGATTGTCATTTTAAGCTACTGTGTTGCAGTTGTTTGGTATGCACCAATAGATCGTTAGAATAGGATCCTAAGTGGGGGAAAGGACAGGAAGTAAATGATGGATTTTTAAAAACAGGAGAAGCCATGAATTGTTTTTGTTGTTGTTTCAACACAGGGCTTGAACTCACAACCCTGAGGTCAAGAGTCACATGCTCTACCAACTGAGGCAGCCAGGTGTCCCACCATGATTAGTTTTTTTTTACATTAAAAGTTTATAATATTTTGTTAATTTGGTAATAACCATTTACTATCCAGCATTCTTTGGGCTATAAGTTATAGAAATCTAGTTCAAACTAGATTAGGACAATATGGTAATTATTGGCTCTTATAATTAGTGGTATTCTTAAATGACCAAATCATCTGAAAGACATGACAGAAAGGGCCTGAAGAACAGTGAGAACCAGGGAATTGAAAGTTGTTGGAACTCTCTTATCTTTTTTTCTCTACTTCCAATTTGTTCTTTCCTATTGTTGCAAGTTTCATTCACATAGCTTGGAATATGACTTCTGACAGTTCTTGACCCTTACAGATTATAGTCTCTGATTCCCACCACCTAAGAGAGGCTGACTCCTTTAGTTCCAGTTTGAAAAATCCTGCAGAAAGACTTTGAGTCTCTGTCTTAGGTTAGATGCCTTTTTCCTGGACTGATTGTCTATAGCAGCTGATTGAGGAGTAGGTCATTATATATGTACAGGTATGGGTATATGTTGGTATATCTCAGTCAATCACCTATCAATCAATTATCTCTACCTATATTCACTAGTTGGGGGAATCTCATGCCTCTGTCATTTATATGTTGGTGATTCCCAAACATTCACAGAACTGACCTGACTCCAATTCCAGGATTTTATATCTAAATATCTGCTTGCCATTTCACTTGAATGTCTAATGGTGACTTAGTCAAGATAGGCTAGGTAGTAATAAATCCCCAAATTTCAGTGAATTGACATAACAAATGTTCATTTGGTCATGCAAAGTCTGCTGTGGGAAGGAATAATTCTCTAGGATGACTATTCTCCATCAGTCTGCATTGCTGACTGATGGAGCCTCCACCATCCTGCAGTTGCACTACTTGAAATATGCAGCCTCCTTGGACAATGAGACAAGGTAAGAGAATGCTTCTCCTGAGACCTGATACTATCATTTCAGCTTACAACCTGTTAGCCAGAACTGCTCACAGTTTCATATGGCTGTCAGGTGGTGGGGAAGTGTAATTCTCCAGTGTGTCCAGAAGAGGAAATATGGATGAGTACTAGAAGTCTCTTTCACAAGAGGCACCTCCCTAGAGGTTTCGATTCCCACCTGCCCCCAATCTTTGCAGCATTAGTTATTCACAATAAATGAGATCCATTCAGTTTCTGAAGCCAGAAATCTTGGAGTCATCCTTACCTCCCTCGGAGTCCACATCAAATCTATCTGTATAAATGTTCAGTCCTGTCAGTTGTCTCTACATTAAAATACATCCATAAAAGAAAAGAAGGTTTATGAAAGTGCCTCATATTAAAGGAATCTAAATAGACATGACAACTAAATGCAATACCAGATCTTGGGTACTGGAGGGGAACCAAGGCTATTAAGGACATTACTGGGTCAACTGACAAGATTGGAATACAAATGGTAAATTAGATAAAATTAGATACTGTATCAATATTAAATTTACTGAAGTTGATAATTGCACTGTGATTATGTAAAGGATGATTCTTGTTCTTAGAAAATACACACTGAAGAATTTAGAAGTAAGGGGACATGATGTATGATGAATATAACTTACCCTCAAATAATTCAGATTTGAACAAGGCTTGAGAGAGGGGGAGAGAGAAAGGAGGGTGAAGAAATGATAAAGCATATTAACAATAAGTGAACTTGGTAAACGGTATAATCAGTAGGTTTCTAGATCCAGAATCAAACCACACCTTACCACCCAGTACAAAACAACCTACCTCAAGCTACCATTCTCATTACCCTGACTCTAGTCTTGTACATCCTGTAGCCCCACAGCTGCCAGTGTGAGGCTTTCAAAATATAAATAAGATCATGTCACCATCCTGCTCATAAACCCACAATGGCTTCCCATTGCATGTATATAATAAAATCTGAAGACCTCTATAGCCCTATATCTTGCCCTTTGGTTTTCTTTTTGGCCTTCCTTCTCTATGCACCCCATCCCTCCCTCTCTTTTCTTCAATCATCCTGTCTCCTTGAATTAGCCAAGCATGCTTTTGCCTCAGAGTCAGCACTCCAAATTTATATTCATTAATACTAATATTTTTTAGTATAGTCAATATAAAAATCTTTGATGCTATTTAAAACGTTCAGTATTTTGTTTTTTTGTCATAGAATTAAAAAATAAATAAATAAAGCATAACAACAAATGAAAACTGGGTCATAGCTAGCAGCCAAAACAATATAGTGACAATGAATCTGGTTACCAACAATAAAAAGTAAACATTTCCATATCAGAATCTTATTTCGGTTTAAGCTGCCATAAGTTTTAATACTATTATAAAAATGCCTTTTATTTCATCTTTTTAGAACTGATGCTTAAGAAGTTCTTATGGGAAAGGTCTGTATTTTTAATAAGCATTTATATTTCCTCATAACAAAAAAAGCCTATCCATGTATTCAATCTTATGCTATTGTGTTTTATTGAAGTTATTTGTTGGAAGAATAAATGATTTCTCAAAGGAAGCAAATTACATATTATGAATAGTAAAATAATCATATCTGAATGTTTCCATTGAATGTATATTAATTTAATAAAGTGGCACATGTAAGCAAGCTTTTATCAGCCTGCTACTACAAAGTCATAGGAAAGAAAAGTACTTTTAAGGAATAAGAGGTAAGTGAATGCATAATCATAATTTAATTTTGTGGAGGATTTAAGTGCATTCGAATTAGAAGCCAAAATGACATGTCAGAAAGCAGAAGGGCAAAAAGTTAGTCTTCTGGTGTTCTTGGCAGAAATACTAAAGATAAGAGACAAATTCTGAATTCCAAATGAAACTAGTTCTTGCAGGAGGATGAAGAAGGATAGAGCTGGGGACCAGAGCTGATTAGGAGGTCATAGATAGAGATTTCCCTGAACTCACTGCATTCGAAATCTAACTATGTTGAGTGATACCTTCCTTTCATGTCTATCAGGGAAAGATTATTTTGTTTCTGTTTTTGTTTTCTTTTAGATCCATGAAGTTACAGCTTCATTTGTCAAAGACACTAGATTCTTTGAAATGCTTTATTTTAAAAGTATCATACTGGAACAACTGAACATTTTTAGGGTAATAATTCTGTGAAACAGACCATATTATGTGAGCTTGTGCACTCGTCTCAAGAAGTATAGGTGAGGGACATATATGTCATTTTAAGAAATATGATTAAACGCCCAAGTAACATAATACCAAAAAATAAAATATAATAAACCATTTGTCTTTCTATGAACCATGGTTTTGTTGTTGTTGTTGTTTTTCCATATTCTCTTCACATTTAAAATTACAAAAATTTTACCTAGTTGTAGTCTTGGGTTCAGATTTTAAGTTTTTTAAAGATTTAAAAAATTTTTAAAGTGATTTTTTAAATATTTTAGTGCATAATATGTCATCAAATGAATGCAAAATAATCAACCATTTTATCATTTATGAATATTTAGGAAGCGGGCGCCTGGGTGGCTCAGTTGGTTAAGCGACTGCCTTCGGCTCAGGTCATGATCCTGGAGTCCCGGGATCGAGTCCCACATCGGGCTCCCTGCTCAGCAGGAAGTCTGCTTCTCCCTCTGACCCTCTTCCTTCTCGTGCTCTCTATCTCTCATTCTCTCTCTCTCAAATAAATAAATAAAATCTTTGAAAAAAAAATATTTAGGAAGCAAGTATGATCTTAATTTTTTGGTAGTGTAGAGATCTTTTAAAAACCTGAATCCATTTTGTGCAGTTTGGATTGATTGCAGTGTTTAGTCCAGTGAATAAAAGTTGGTTAAAGCAGTGTTAGGGGGGCGCCTGGGTGGCTCTGTTGTTAAGTGTCTGCCTTCATCTCAGGTCATGATCCCAGGGTCCTGGTATCGAGCCCCGCATCGGGCTCCCTGCTCAGCAGGAAGCCTGCTTCTCCCTCTTCCACTCCCCCTGCTTGTGTTCCCTCTCTCTTGCTGTGTCTCTCTCTGTCAAATAAATAAATAAAATCTTTAAAAAAAAAGCAGTGTTAGGAATTCTACAGAGGGCTACTGACTATATATTAGTAAAATATAAAATACTCAATTATTTTATTTCACTTTTATTTTATTTTTTTAAAGATTTTATTTATTTATTTGACAGAGACAGAGCACAAGTAGGCAGAGGGGCAGGCAGTGGGAGAGGGAGAAGCAGGCTCCTCACTGAGCAGAGAGCCCGATGCTGGGCTCTATCCCAAGACCCTGGGATTTTGACCTGAGGCGAAGGCAGACGCTTAACCAACTGAGCCACCCAGGCACCCTATACTCAATTATTTTAAATATTCAGAATAAGAAAAATAAACATTTAATAATTAAGGAAAATGTTCCAACGCATAATTTGACCACATAAAGCCTTTGAACAGTGAGGAGCACGGAAAAAAGAAAGGCAAGCAAGAGAGAGGGGGAGCTAGAGAGACATATTCAAGGAGACAGGCACACTGGAAACGGTCTCTGTTTTTCCTGTCTCTTCGTTATTGGAGCTGAGTATGCATCACCTCTAGATTTCAATCTGTACGACTGCTTAGAACATTTCTGCTTTTGGGAAGAGGGAATGGCAGTAGCCCCAATCAAGTGAGCTGCTGTCACTTTAATTATGCACCTGAGTTCTTGTCCCTGATGTGTTGTCTGAATCCCCTGTGCCTGAGTCCCAGCCTTGTTTCTAGGAAGGGTATGTAAGCTCCTATGGCGCAGAACTTCTCCTGTACTTTTTTCTTGATTCAGTCCTACCCCTATGAATGGTTTCTATTTTCAGCTTCAGGTTCTTCTGAATGATGAGTGGATCTCCAGTTCTTTTGTTATTGTGTTCTGTATATCTACTGGAGATCCCATCTATTGTTGAATTTCCTGTCACTGTAACTGACATTAACCTTCTCTTACCATGCCGGGCAGCACAAGTCCAGTCCCCCAACCTGCCTTGCCTATGGATGGATATTTACTCAGTCTTCATATGTGGGTCATCTCAGGCTAGTCCATCTCACAGCCACTCAAAACCCAGGGACAACTCAACAAAGTTTGGTATATAGTGGTGCTTAAAACTATCTTGCCAGTTTTAAACCTTTAAAAAATATTCAACAGGCAAACATTTTGAACCCCTTTTAACAATGTTTGCATAATTATATTATTTAGCAGGAAGTCAGCTGCAAAAGCTCTAGCACTGGATTGGATAGTTCAATAACTCATTTTAAATTATATGCAGAGGGTTTTGTATAAATGTGAAGAATCAAGGGAAGGTGAGGATAAGCCATGTATGAAGAAAGAATATAAGATTTAAAATCTGAAGGGCTGAGTTTGAGATGCAGGTCCATCTCCTTGTTCACTATGACACTGGGTCAGATATTTAACAACCCTGAGCCTCAGTTTCCTCATCAGCAAATTGGTGATGATAGCCATCTAAAGGGCTGAGAGAGGTTAAGTTGAATAATATAATGGGTTTTTGATAGTTTATTGTCTCTAAGGTAAGATTTTTCCTATGTACAAACTCTGTGAATAAGTCCCAAGCATACCTGGGACACATTCCAAACTTGCAGGCTGTGCCCTTGGTAGTCATTCATATATGCACTAAATATTATTTAGCCTTTCAAAAACATGCTCCTCATAATCAAGTAGCTCACCATCTAGTGAACCTGGGTTGCGGAAAATCCTTATAACAAGGACAGCAGTGCAAAGATGAACCATCCCCTGAATGATGTTACTTATAAATGCTTAGAGTGTTGTTTTGGATCAGATAACAAGTTAAAATCAAAAAGTTGATATTAGCTATATGGTCTTACTTTCTCTGGACTTTAAATCATGCAGAAATATGGAAAAGAAGGAGGAAAGAAAGATCCAAGCTGCCAGGTATTGATTGTTTGGATTGTGAAGGGGGAAAACTGCTGGGAGGAACAATTTTCTGCACCTAATTTGAAAGCCTAAGAGGCCAAAGAGATACCTCTCCCTCTCTCTTTATTCACTCAGCAAACATTTCTGAATCCCGGTTCTCTGCTCTGTCTTCTGTTAAGTTCCAGGAATTCAAAAGCAGAGCCTCCGCCCTCGTGGTATGCTGTGTCTGACTGGAAGGCACAGATGGAAATCATCACAATACAGGGTGCCAATCAAGCTATGTACAAAGACTGTGAACAGTGGAGCAAAGCAGTTGGTTTTATTTATTGGGGTCATGAAGACTATTCTTGGTCTTAAAAAATGATCAGAGGTCACGAGAAATCTAAGACTTTTCCAGGAAAATGAGAATTAAACAAAAACATAGGATGTGAAGAAATTACATAACATATATAGAAACAGTGCATGATATGGGAGAGCATGGTGGAAGGGATCAGAGTTAGAGAATTTAGTGGCTTCAGTAGTCTAAGTGAATGGTCAGCAAACTATGGCCCATGGGCTGGCCCACTACTTGTTTTAGTAAAGAAAGTTTTATTGGAACACAGCCACACCTATTAGTTTAGGTATTATGTACAGCTGCTTTCAAACTACCACAGCAAAATTGAGGAGTTGCGAAGAGACCATATACCTTGCAAGCATAAGGTAGGAGTAGTTTGCTGAATCCTGGTCTAGGTAATAAATGACAGAAGACTGTACTAAGGAAGTAGTAGCATGCCATGAAGAGAAAGAGACAGATTTGTGAAGCATTTTAGAGGGGGAATTATTTTCCAGAGAATATGTTTATTTGTATTGCTTTTCATTGCCTTGTATTATATATCTCTGTAAAAGTAATATGTATTGCAAATAATTTAAATAATGCAGTGTATATAAAGTAGATAGTAAAAGAAATTTCACATAACACAATGTATAAAGAGAATGTGAATGTCTTTAGAGGCAATTATTGCTAACAGTTTGAGGTACATTTTTTAAAAAACTTTTTCATGCATATACATTTATTCATTTTCATTTGTTTCTTTTATAAGTTGAGCCATTTTATACAGACTATTCTGTAATCTGCTTTTATCACTGAACAGTAAACCACAGACCTCTTTCCATGTCATGACATGTACATCTATCTCATGCCCATTAAGAGTTTTATATTTTAACTATTCTTTTGTAGAGAAATCCAATTTAATTGTTCATTCATTCCATAGATATTTATTGAGAAATGTAGTGTTTTTCTGTGGAATTGTCTACCTAGTACCCCCCCCACACACACACATGTTCTATGAACTGCACCTTCTACATCCATTTGTGTACCATGCTGGTATCATCCTCGTAGAATTTAATCCTTTCTCTTGGCCTCAATTCTTTTGTGCAAGTGTGGGTCAGGACAACAGTGGGAGCTGTAGTCATCTATAGGGTTGGCTTGGATGGAGGTTCCACTTCCGAGATGATTCATTCACATGGCCTTTTGGCAGGATACCTCAGCTCCTCACCACATGGAACTCCCCAAAAGACCACTTGAGTAGCCCTATAACTTGGTAGCTGGCTTTCCCCATAGCAAATGACCCAAGAGAGCAAGACAGAAGCCGAGATATATTCTGTGACCTGGCCTCAAAAGTCATATGCCATCATTGCCTCAATAATATCAGTTACACAGGTCAGCTCTATTCAACGTGGGATAGAACTACAATAGGGCATGGAAACTAGGAGATGGAACTCACTAGGGGTCATTTCGGAGGCTGACTACCATAGGCCTTTGAGAAAGAAGTTAGGCCTTCCCTAGATTCTCTTCTCCTTCTTCTGAATGGAAACTAGATCTAGAGACCCATTCAAGAACATAAAGACGGTGACAACACCCTATGCATTGCAGAGCCACAAGATGGAATGATTATGTATCCCTGAATCAGATTCCTCTAATCAAATTAGAAGAGGAGGTCTGAGCATCCTTTAGGTAACAGTGGTCTCATGATATCACCTCTTGATATAATAACTGAATGGATTTAGGGATGGCCTCCCTCTGAAGACAGGATTTGAATGTGAAATAGTTGGTACATATAGTTCTCTATAAATATTTTCATGTGTCTGCATGGTTCAGATCTTCAAACCAAGGGGGCATATTTGAATAACAAAGACCTTGAAAACCAGGATGTAGAGATTTGTCTCCTCTGGAGATATTTGCTTATATTCTTTTTTTTTTTTAAGATTTTATTTATTCATTTGAGAGAGACAGAGAGAGACAGAGAGCACAAGCAGGGGGAGAGGCAGAGGGAGAGGGAGAAGCAGACTCCCCCCTGAGCTGGGAGCCTGACATGGGGCTCGATCCCAGGACCTGGAGATCATGAACCGAGCCAAAGGCGGATGCTTAACCGACTGAGCCACCCAGGAGCCTCTGCTTATATTCTAAGATAATAAAGAGCTTCCCTCTTTTCTTTGGAGAGGATTTGTTTACAGTTCAGAATAAAACTCCCTCTTTCTCTCCAGAGGGGAGAATGGTTCTATGTACAGCAGCACCTGTATAAGCTCTGAGTCTCATAATTTTGAGTCTCCTCTCCTGCGATTCATCCTTGCCACCTGTGCAGGTAATATGTGGCTTTCATTCATGTTGCTACACAGAGACAGGGGCTGGGGAACTGGTGCTAAAATGCTGCTCTGGCTGTTTTGCGGTAAGTAAGAAAGGGTTTCTCTCATCCTAAAAAATCTTGTTTCTTCTGTCTAGATATCTATGTCTGTATCTATATTCATAACTATATCTGCATCTCTGTCTATCAACATTGTGGCAGGCTTAATTTGTTAGCTTGCAAGTAGGATAAAATATCTGCCATTTGACAGCTTTTAACAATTAAGAACAACATTATGCCAATAAATTGGAAAACTTACGTGAAATGAACAAATTCCTTCAGAGACACAAACCACCAAACTCAATGAATAAATAGAATTAGATTTTTTTAATCCTAAAAAATGGAATTTACAGTTAACAACCATCCTACAATGAAAACTTCAGTCTCAGATGCCTTCACTGAAATCCCTCCAAACATTTAGAGAACTAATTCTCTGCAAACTCTTCCAGAAAACTAAACAGGAGGGACCTCTTCCCAATTCATTTTATGAGGTAAAAATTTCCTTGATACCAAGACATTACCAAAAAAAGAAAACCACAGGTAACTATTGCTCATAAATGTAGATGAAAAACTTTGAACAAAAGTTTTTGTGAATACAATACAAATATGTGAAAAGGATACTACATCATGATCAAGTGGAGTTTATTCCAGAAATCCAAAATTGATTTAACATTTGAAAATCAATCAGTGTAATTCACCACATTAAAAAACTAAACAAGAAAAATCATAGGATTTTCTCAATAGATGCAAAAAAGCATAGGAGAAAACTTTGGGTTACATGACACTTCCTCGAATGTGACACCAAAAGCACCATCTATTAACAAATTGACAAATTGGATTTCATCAACATTAACCCATTTTGCCCTGCAAGAGACATTGCTTAGAGAATGAAAGACTAGTTATAAACTGGGTAGAAAATATTTGCAAATGAGATATATTGGATAAATGACCTGTAGACAGAATATAAAAGAACTTTAAAAACTTAATAGTACAAAAAAATAAGTGAAATATTTACATGTTGAAAAAAAAACTTAATAGTACAAAAACCACCCACAAAAATGAGCAAAAACATTTGAGCGGACAATTAAGAAGATTTACAAATGGCAAATAGGCAAATGAGAAAGGTTCAACATCATTAGTAATTAGGGAAATGTAAATTAAAACCACTACATACCTATTAGAATGGCTAAAATTAAAATGATTGATTTTGGGGAAGGTGTTTGGGAAATGGAACTCTCATACACTGTCGATGGGAATATGAAATGGTACAACCAATTTTGGCAACAGCTTGACAATTCTTACGAAGTTAAACCTAGCCTTTCATATGATCCAACCATTTCATCTTAGGTAATTATCAAAAGAAATTAAAACGGGTGTCCACACAAAGACCTACATGCAAGTGTTGATAGCAATATTATTTGCAGTAAGTAAAACCTGGAAACTGTTCAAATGCCTATCAAAAAGGGAATGAATAAATAAATTATGGAATGTATTATAGTAGAATACTCCTCAGCAATACACTTGGAATTATATTTGGTGATATCTGCTTCTCCAGCAGAGGAAAACATAGGAGACATTAGAGTAGAAGACAATTAAAAACAAAACAAAACCTTTTGAGAGCAGCTTATACCAACAAAAGGTTGTTAGCAGTTGTGAGAATAATTACTTCAGTAGAGGGTGCCAGTGGAGGGCCATGTAACTGAGGCTGGGACATACTATGTAACATACTTTCATACAAAATGAAATGTGGCATTGAGGTGTGCTCATTTGGGAGCATTTGGTTTATTGTGCTATCTCTATTGGATATTATCTGTGTTATTGGCTTTCCTTTTCTTTTATTTATTTATTTGACAAAGCAAGAGAAGGAGAGAGAGCAAAGTAGGGAGGGCAGCAGAGGGAGAGGGAGAAGCAGACTTCCTGCTGAGTAGGGAGTCCAATGCTCCATCCCAGGACTTCGAGATTATGACCTGAGCCGAAGGCAGATGGTTAAACCACTGAGCCACCCAGGCGCCCCTCCTTTTCTTTTAATAATAATCTCGTGTCCATTGAATTTAGATTTGAGGATTTGGTGGAGAGTTGAGATAAGCTGTTTTTTTGGGTAAGGACTCTGAAAGACTTTGTGAGTAATTTAAGCCTTCTGTGGTAGAAGTGAATTGGAAATTAATATATATGTATATTTGTGTCACAGTCTATTTACTTGAGCTATCGGCTCTTAAATGATCAAATAGTATTTTTGCCCTTTGAAATTTTGATGACCTAATTAGCCGGTATTAATTATGGTTCAACTATTTCAATCTTTTAAAGTCAAAAATACAACTCCATTCTGAATGGCATATGCTAGCATCAAATACCAGAAAACCTTGTTTTCCAGATATAGGATGTTCCCACTCAATATAAAATCAAATGCAGACTTTGGCTTATGTGCCGTAGTTTTCTTACCTTGAGCTGGAGAATGACATTTATGAAATAAATTCCTTTATAGAACAGTTAACATTTTTGGTTTCTTCCTATAAAACCAATTTCATAATTTTCTTTTAAATACAAAAGAAAAGAAAAACTCCAGGCATCTTAGACCTGACTCATGTTGATTGCATTCCATGACTTTGCTTTTAACTTTCTAATGGGTTAGGAAATAAGGACAAGAAATTGGCTTAATAATAGTATCCTATGGTATTCCTGTTACTCCTTTGTCAAGATTTGTGCTTGATTTCTGGCCACCTGCTTTGTTGCTGGTTTTCTAGCAATCTGTATTCCCAGAATTGTTGGTTGATATAATCCAATGTAATCCCTTGAATCTGGTATAGGCCCTCCTCTGAAAAGTTACATCATGGTCATAATTTTATTTCAGAGACCTCTGTTTCAGGTTAGGAGAAAAACAAAGAAAGCAGAGAAAAAAATTATGGGCAAACATTTTGAAAATAAATGCCATCAACCACAGAGAGTATTTGGTGATGTTGCATATAATTTTATGTAAACTATTACCACTAAAGGAAAGCAAATAAAAACAAAGCCCTGATAAGTTTGGATCTATTAACCTCTTCCTGAGAGGAAATTCAAAGACAATCCCAGGGATCTTTAGCAGAAGGAGAATCTAAAAGAGAGAATCTATATATAACCACATTTGTGACTAAAATTTACACGTTGGATTCAGATTATTCTTTATACAGTTGGATATAAAAAACTGTTAATAGCTGGTATCAGAGTTCTTTTGATACTACTGAGGAAATAGTTTGATAGAATCACCTGACATGGAAATGAAATCCTAAGAGGATGGATTATCAGAAGCCAAACAAACAAAGGAAAATGTTTAACTTCTATTTATTATAAGCAAGAATTTGAGGGAAGGAGAAAGAGCACAACAGAGAGAAAGAGAGAAAAGTATAGGTAAGCATTTTTAAAAGCAGAAATGTCTCTAATGTTCATTATTCTGAAATGCAAAATCCCTGCTCTACCTCCCCAAATCCTCGGTAAAGATTTGAGAATCTTGTTTTACAAGTTGAGAGAAGAGACTGATTTCCAAAAATGGGTTTGTGTTGGTTTCCTATTGCTGCTATGACAGGTAACCATTAGTGGCTTAAAGCAACACACATTTATTATCTTGCATTTTTGGAGGTCAGAAGTCCAAAAATGGGTCCTATAGGGTTATATGAAGATGTCAGCAGGGCTGAAGGCTCTAGGAATAATCTGTTCCTTGTCTTTTCTAGGTTTTAGAGCTTTTACTTCCAACCTAACAGCATCACATCTTCAAATCTCTCTCTGCTTCTGTCTTTAAGTCTCCTTCTCAGACTGACTCTCCTGCTTCCCTTCTTCCATTGTAAAGGACCCTTGTGATCACATTGGGCCCACCTTCAAAATACAGGTTAATCTCTCAAGATCTTTATTTACAACTGCAAAGCAAGGTAACATATTCACAGGTTCTGGAGATTAGTATGTGGACATCTTTGAGGGCCACAGGGCTCCTGCTGGGAAGAACAGAATGTGCAGGTGAACAGTGTCTTGATATCTAAAATGAATCAATTCAGAGGAAGCAGGGAGCTTGAAGCCAGAGGGAATCATGAGAATGTGCCTTTCATAGTTTTTGAGCAGGACAGTTGCATGATCATAGTATCTGCTTTGGGGAGATAATTTTGTGATAAAATGAAAGAAGGATTGTAGCATAAAGATAAATAACAAGGGCACCTGGGTGGCTCAGTCGTTAAGCGTCTGCCTTCGGCTCAGGTCATGATCCCAGAGTCCTGGGATCGAGTCCCACATCAGGCTCCCTGCTCAGCAGGAAGCCTACTTCTCCCTCTCCTGCTCCCCCTGCTTGTGTTCCTGCTCTCGCTGTCTCTCTCCCTGTCAAATAAATAAATAAAATCTTAAAAAAAAGATAACAAAATATTTAACAGTTCAAGAGAACAATAGCTTTGTCACAAAGCAGTACATGGTTAATCACCAAAAGAACTCTAAAGACAATAATTACTATTGGAATTTTTAAAATGTAAATTTGGTTAATGATGATTAGTGAAACTGTTCTAATGAGGCCACGGATATGCATTTGATTTCTTTGTGGGTCAGAATGTTCCATGGCTGAGTTAAACACAGCCACAGGAATGTAGGAGAGTCGTAAAGAAAATCAAGTAAGAAAACAAGGTAGAGTGGTGCTAACATTTCACCTCTGCTGGAAAAAAAAAAAAAAATCCCAGTTTTTATGTTTTGATGATGTTAGTATTTTACATACTAAAGATGGTACTTTAGTCATATAAGTAGACAAAATAGGTTTTATAAGATTCATACTTCTGTAAATATGAATACATTTAATTTTCTGATCATAGACATGCTTCTAAAGATGTGCGTAAATAAAATTTACATAAACTCTCTAATATTCCAAATATATTTCTTACATGAACTTTATGAAAAAATCAGTGTGCAATTTTGCTCCATAAAGAGAAAATTTATATAAGAATAATTGTATTTATTCTTTGTAGTTATAATACAAAGTTTGCTTGATGAACAGAAATTTAGATTAAGAATTAGGAGAGGCCAGTGGTATAATATATAGAATAATGGCTTTGAAATGTAATAGTAGATCTGAGTCTTAACTCTGCTTTTGATTAGTTGTATGATTTTACATAATTTACCTTTCTGAATCTTTGGTTCTGTTTTATAAAGCAGAGATAGTAATGCCTACTATTAGGATTGTTTTGAGGATTAGAGATTATTTGTGTATTATGAGTGTACCACAAATGGTATTTTTATTAGCTATTATCCTGATTCATACGTTCAATGTCAGTAACCTAATACATCTATCTCCATAACAGGGACACACTTGTTTTTAGGACCAGAGGGATTAATTTAAAATATGATTTTAAACAATCTTGTAATTGTCTTTTCTCTCATCATTTAAAAAAATATTTTCCCTCTTTTCCGTCTTCCATTGTTGTTGTTAAGATCGTTAGCTGTCTGTCCAGTTGTCTTTACTTTGTCGATAACCTGTCTTTTCTCTCACGTTGACAAGTGTAAATCACAAATGTTATATGGGTAATGTGAATAGTTACAAGTGTCATGGTTTTAATATGGTGAAAATGAACCAATTGATCATAGGCACATAAAATTCTTGCTGATATTAAAGATATTTTTTTCTTTTGAAACTTTGTAGAAAATCACATAACATATTTCTCAATATTTACTTCCCAAACTACCTTAAAATAGCTCCTCATCCTCCATTACTATATTCCCTTACTCATGTAGTTTTCCTCATAGGACTGACTGCTTCTTGACACTGAATTTTATATGTATATATTGTCTGTCTTCCCACCCCACGAATACCCAGAAATCAACTGCTCTATCACACCAACTACACTGGTGTTTGATGACTTTGTTCACAATAAGCGTGTTAGTTTGCTAGGGCTTTCATAACAAAATACTATAGGCTGTGTGGCTTAAGCAAAAAGTAATATATATATTCAATGTTCTGGAGGCTAGCAGTGTAAGATCAAGTTGTTGACAGGTTTGGTTTTTCCTGAGTCCTCTCTCCTTGGCTTGAAGATGGCCACCTTTTTGCTGTGTTCTCACATGACCTTTTCTCTGTGTATGCACATCCCTCCTATAAGAATACCAGTCACATTGGATTAGGATCTCAGCCCTACAGCCTCACTTTAACTTAATTATTTTTAAAGACGCTATTTCCAAATATAATCACATTCTGAGGTACTGGGAGTTCGGGCTTCAATATATGAACCTGGGAGGGACACAATTTGGTCCGTAACACTGAGAAAGGGAGTCTGATTGGCTTAGTTTCAGCTCAGGGTCACACAAGTCAGAATTGTAAGGAAAAAGGAAACCATACTCAGAAGAAGATAGGAGAAAAAGTGCTAGTTATTTAAAAAAACAAAAACAAGACACTGATAATCACCATGTGTTTCCTAAGGAGGATTTAAAAGGCAGCTATTCTGTGTTGCTAGTTGATTGCAGGTTTCAGCTAATTTTTCATTGTGGTAAAAAAAATATATAACACAAACTTTATTTCTTAACCATTTTTAAGTATACAGTGTAGTAGCGTTAACTATATGCACAGAGTTTTACAGGAGACCTCTAGAACATTTTTTTTAAATTTTATTATGTTATGTTAATCACCATACATTACATCATTAGTTTTTTTAAGTTTTTGAACATTTATTAATTTATATACAGTAAAATTCACTCTTTTTTGGTGTGCAGTTCTATAAATCTTGACAAAAGCAGAGTCATGAAACCACTACTGCAATCAAGATACAGAATAGTTCAATCCTCCCCAAAAGCTCCCTCATATTGCCCCTTTCTCATCAAACTTCCTTTCTACTCTTAACCCTTAGAAGCCACCAATATGTTGTTTTTGTTGTTGTTGTTGTTCTTGCCAGAATACTTTGCCTGGAATGTTCTTCTTCTTCTTTTTTTTTTTTTTAATGTTATGTTAATCACCATACATTACATCATTAGTTTTTGATGTAGGGTTCCATGATTCATTGTTTGCGTATAACACCCAGTGCTCCGCTCAGTACATGCCCTCTTTAATACCCATCACCAGGCTGACCCATCCCCCCACCCCCCTCCCCTCTAGAACCCTCAGTTTGTTTCTCAGAGTCCATGGTCTCTCATGGTTCATCTCCCTCTCCGATTCCCCCCCCTTCATTTTTCCCTTCCTGCTATCTTCTTTTTTTTTAAACACATAATGTATTATTTGTTTCATCTTTCAGAACTAACTGAAACTCTAGTCCCATTAAACAACTCCCTTTTTCTCTTCCCCCAGGCCTCCCCCTGTCCCCTTAACTACCATTCTACTTTCTAAGAGTTTAACTACTCTAGATACCTCAAAAGTGGAATCATGAAGATTTGTCTTTCTATGACTTTTTTCGCTTAGCTAATGTCTTCAAGGTTCATTTATGTTATAGATAGTAGTTTTTGTTTTTTATTTTTAAGGCTGAATGATTAGTTTCAGCAATGTTTAAAAAGGCAACAATATGCTTTGCCAAAATATTTTATCACCTTTACTCCATATTTCTCTTGCCACTTTTTTTTAAATTTGCCTCTTCTTTTATTTAAGTGTCCAAAGTTGTTTTTAATGTAGGTCTTTATGTAGAAAATACTATTCAACCATATATGAAAGTATTTCTGTGTTTTCATGAAACTGATTACTGCGTTTACATTAGGATTTCTTTCTTCCTTCCTCACTTCCCTTTCTCCCTCCCTCCCACTCTTCCTTCCTTTCTTTATTGTGTATTTATTGAGTGTCTACCTTGTGTTAGCCTTTGTGTAAGAATTGAAAATTGAAGGAAAATTCTATTGCAGCAAAGCTTCTGAGGTCTTATATATCCGAGAATATTTTATTATGTCTTCACATTTTAATAGCTACATAGAAAATTCTAGATTCTAAGTACTTGCTCTTTAACATTTTAGAGACATTTCTTCATCATCTTATTGCATCCAGTGTTGCTACTGAAAAATCTGAAGTCAGTTTAATTTTTATTCCTTTATATATTACCTGTTCTTCCTCTTTTTAAGCTTTTACAAATGCTCTCTTCATCTTTGATATTAAATAGTGTTACTCCAATATGTTTCAGTGTAGATTTTTCCTTTGTTTCTTCTTTTTAGCACTTTATGGGTCTTTTCAACCTGAAATATTTCACCGTTTTTGAAAAAAAAATAGGAAAATATATCTTCTTTATTTCTTTAAATGTTTCCTCATAGCTAGAGGCTTTGAGAAGCAGCCAAGTAAACACTGAGAATTAATTTGATCCATATTCTTGGAATATTTTATTCACAAGGTTCGAATATACAGAATATATTTCTCTTTATCTAAATCCAATCATACAAAATGATTCTGTAATGAATGATAATGTACATGCTTTCTATCTGTTTTCAGTTTTCAGAATCAACATATAGACAAAGAATGAAAGAACTAATAACTGTTAGAGAATAAAATGCAAATTCACTAAAACTTGACAGTACAATAATGGTACATCTGACTAAGGTTGAGAGGTGGAAGGAGGAAGGTGAAATAGAATGAGGTACAGAAAGACGTTACTAGCTTTTTTTTTCCATATTTTATAGTTAGGAGTTAGGAAATGTAAACAAAGAATGAGATGTTTCAGGCGATTACTTAAAATTTTCAAGCAAACCTACAAAAAATAAGGTAATAAAAATGAATGGGGAAGGGAAGGTGTAGAAGGAGTGAGCTCATCTTTTCTGGAAGAGAGAACAGTTGATAAAAGAAATGGAGTGGAGGTGTAAAGGCACAAGCACATTGTTATACGCTTATATAGATAACCTCTAGAAGATAATCTAGAATCCAGACAATCTTTGTTATAACAAAGATAACTTCTAGAAAAAGTAAAGCCAGAAATGGTACAAAATAATTGTCTGTGAGGAGTCGACCTGGGAGTGGGAGACAGGAAGAAAAATTGTTTTTAATTTTAAGCCCTTCTATATTGTCAAAATTTTTGTTTCTTTGTGCATCTATTACTTTTATGATAATAAAATAAAGACTTTTTATTTATAAAGGAGTGTCTGCTAGGGGCGCCTGGGTGGCTCAGTCTGTTAAGCATCTGCCTTTGTCTCGGGTCGTGATCCCAGGAGCCTGGGATCAAGCCCCACATCGGGCTCTCTGCTCGGGGGCCTGCCTCTCCCTCTCCCTCTGCTGCTCCCCCTGCTTGTGCTCTCTCACTCTCTCTCTGTCAAATAAATAAAATCTTAAAAAAATAAAAGAAGTGTCTGCTATCCTGGGGAAAGACAAACATTATCTTCAGAATATTTTTTGTGTTTCTATATTCACATCCTTAAAATATTATCTGATTATCTTCAGATTGTCTACTGTCTACTTCAGATTGTCTACTACCTGTCTACTGATCATGACAGAAGGCTTATTACTATTAAAAAAAAGAAAAAGAAAAAAAGAATTCTGGAATTCAACTGCTCAATTGGGTTAGGACTTTATGGACATTTGTTATTTCTGTCCAACCTGTAAGTCTTAATTTAAATTTTCCATCTGAATTGTCCTGGACTGTTACCAGGGGGACAATTATGAAAGTTCAAAAATAAAATTTAATAGATCTTTACATTTTGAACCCTCCAATAATAGAAATGAGGGTTTATTTTCAAGTGCCTTCTGTTAGGATATTTACTTATACCTTGATGTCTTTTGTAATTTATCCTTTCTCGTAGTTACTATTTAGTGAATTTATTTCTTGTGGCAGCACGCATCTAGACATACTTAAAACTAATTGCCTGAGTCTGGAGGGGAACAGTTTTTCTATTTTATTTGTCCTTGTTCTGGTGAATGAATGTTAGATTTGTTGTTTTTTAAGATGGTCCCTAGTCAGCAGGTGAATGTGCTTAGGATACTAGTGATCCATGCAATTTCTTGAACTGATATTAAAATGGACTGATTTTTCAAAGACTCTTTGTCATTAAAAGCTTAAGCAAGCTACCTAAAGAAAGAAAATAACACAGGATTGCAGAAGTCAAATAACTAATCATGTGGATACTTAGTTATTTCTTCTCTAATCCTAGATTCCATTCCTTCTTATTTCCTGATAGTGTTTAGAATGATTCATGTTCACTCTTGTATTTAGGGCTAAGGCATTTACATTACATTACCAAAGAAAAGAGAATAAACATTTGAAGAAGACCATTGCCTTCATATCTCAAATCTCAACTTATCCTAGTCAAATAAGTCAAATTCACTCAAATCTTTGAGTATTAAAAGCCTACTCTGTGTCCAGTATTGTGCAAAGTATTATAGAGAATGAGAAAGAAATACTAGTTCCTGTCTTTGGAATTTCAACCATCTAGCTGTGGTGACGGAATTTAGATAAATGAAATCAGTGTAAGATAAGAACTTGTAATATAATACCTATACTCCAGTGTTGCAAATGTAAATATTCTAACAATGCAGAAATGGTGATTCTCAAAGTGAGCCAAGGTAGTAAAAGTCAGTCATGGGAAAAGTATTGCTATCTCAGTTTAAGGAATTGTTAAGACATATTAATTACTGAGGAGGAAATGGATGTCCAAGAAAGAGTAAGACTCGGGACATTTGGAAAGAGCATGGCTTATCTGCTCATTAGAGTATAGAGTGGTGCAGGGGGAATAGAGTTGTGTTGTAACAGCTCCTTCCCTGCCTCTTCTGTGGTGAAAACCCCTTGATCCTACTTTTGTCGGATTCACTCAAATGATGGATATGGTAGTTGTAGGTTCCCTTATATTACCTTTGTGTTATCCCTGATCTTTCAATAAAGACATGTTACAAATGTCAATTTCCCATGTAACTATGGGTTTGATGGTGTGGTAGGGAGGATTAAAAAGAAGTACCTGACCAATGTTTATGATAAAGTAGATAATGAATGAGCAGAGTTTTTCTCTGAAGCCAAACAGTGGTAGCAAAGGCCACCACTGGATGAGGACAGTTGTGATCAATGGTAAGGTAACCTTAGGAAGGTCATCAGCATCAAAGTAGCACTGCTGGTCTGAGGAAGAAATTGCTGACAGGACACGAGAGCACATGGGAGGTAGCACCTGGAAGATTATCAGAACTCACTTAGGCATAGTTTGGAAGGGAGCTGTTTTCTAGCAATGCAAAGAGTAGAGGCTCATTCCAATGTATTTTGGGCCACATTTGTGACCATCACTTATTCTGCAGGTTGCCACTGATTCTTATTTGTGTTTTTATCACAACAAATAGGAAAGCTATCTGGTGTCACATGTTTTAATGAAATTCTGAGTAGTGGGTAGGTATTTTGAATCCAGGGATAGAAAATAGTAATGAGCTGGAATTAATAGATTTTTTTTAAACATGGAGATAGTAAATTTTTAGATCTCCATCTGTAAAAGGAGAAGATTGAACAAAACAAGGTCTATTTTTTTCTGGTAAAAATCTATTAGTCAACCCATGGCTGAGCCATACATATTTTTTCATCCATCCTCCAGGGCCAAAGAAAAGATTATTTGATTCATCCTGCCTGCCTGCCCTCAACTCCCAAACTCAACCTTAAAATTGTTTTCACATAAAACTTTAGAAATTGAGTCACTTCATTTAGTTTTCTTGAAGAACATGCTGATGGAGTTTAGTATTCTTAATCTGTGTTTTGAAAAGATTAATACAAAGCAGGATCTATATTTCAACCTTGTTGTCCTCTGTGATGAATCAGTGACTGAGAGCCACCAACTTGGATGATGGCTCTACTACCCAAAATAAATGAAATGTATTTTTCCATATGAAGAAAATACATGTTTATTGTAGAAAACATTACAGAATAAAGTATGAAGAAGACAAAAACCCATAATCTAAAAACATTGTCCAGAATCCTATGTTTTGTAAATAACAAGAGGTAACATTTTCTACATTTTAGTTCTGATGGTTTTCTCTGCTGAGGTAGAGTATATTAATACCCTTAAACATATATGTGATGTATGTGTGTGTGTATGTATATATATATAATGTGTGTGTGTATATATATATATATTTTTTTTTTACTTAACATGAAAACAAGTATTTTCTCATGTTAGACAATATTCTTTGTGGCTGCCAAATTCATTGTGTCCCTGTACTATATTTTATATGATTTTTTCCCTATTGTTGTCCCTTTAGTTTATTCCCATTCTCCACTATCTTAAAAGAAGCTATAAAGAATATTTTCAAATACATGTCTTTGACTACATGTGTAATGATTTCCTTGGTTTATCTTTACAAAAGGGAATATATAGGTCAAAATATGAACATATTTAAACTCTAGAATAAATAACATCAAAATATCCTTCCAGAAAATTTTACCAGTTTATATCACTACAAAAGTATGAGTGCTTGTCCTCATGTTTTCTTGCTATGGGACAAGTAATATGTCATTTTGATAGATGAAAATATTATTTTATTGTAATCATATTTTGTACTTCTTTGGCTATATTTTTATATGTTTGCCCATTGGAAAAATGGGTTGCTCTTTTATTATTAAATTTTTAGAGTTCTTTATATATTCTGGATACAAATCCTTTATCAAATATGTGATTTGCAAGTTTTTTCCCAGTTTGTAGCCTTTATTTTCATTCTCTTAGCAGCATCTTTCGAAGAGCCTTGTTAATACACCAGTATTTGATGCCTTTGTATCACTTTACTTACATTTCAAAAGGGGGAGAGAGGGAAGAGAGTGAAAGAGACAGAGAGGGAGGAGGAGAGAAAGGTGAAGGGAGGAGAGATGGGAGAGAGGAAAACTGGTTGGTTTAGGCTGAGTTGCATGCTCATTTGTCAGCCCGGGAAAGATGGCACTTTGATATTTTTACAAAGACGGCACATATGCGTATTCATCAAAAAATATAAGAAAAGGGTAATGATATGTGATTTTATCTGATGAAAACTATGGGCCCTTTGTGTAGAAAATGCACAAATGCAATTACATGATATATTTTTTCATACAAGTACATTCACAAAAATGGTCAGAATAAGAACACTGGTTTGATAATTCTGAAAATACAACTGCATGGTTTATAATTTGGTTTATTATAATTGAGCAATCTGATAGTATCCAAATTTTGACTCAGGTTATAGTATTGTTTTTCTTTTGGAAAAGCTTTTGAAGCACAGAGAATTCTTCCTGGATACTTAAGCCTTTCACTAGGCTATATCTTAAAATGGCTACTTGCTTTTCATTTTTACTTGAAGGCATTTTAAGTCCTTTCAGGTTTCAGGCACTTATTAAACATTTCTAGGGGCGCCTGGGCCGTGCAGTCAATTCAGCATCCAACTCTTGGTTTTGGCTCAGTTTGTGATCTCAGGGTCGTGAGGTCAAACCCTGCATTGGGCTCAGTGCTCAGCACAGAGTCTGCTTGAAATTCTTTCTCCCTCTCTCCCTCCCCCCACACTCTCTCTCTCTCAAATAAATAAATCTTTAAAAATGTTCTAGGTAACTTTGATTTTATTTTTGATTCTTATAATTATAAGGTTGGACTACACTATCTCATTCATGAATCACATTTGTACTTATTTTCTTTGTTAATTTCTTCTATGTATATCCCTTAAGCTAAGTAAGCAAAGTGATTTGCTGTAGAGCTTCATACAATGATAGAAATATCCAATATGGTAGTCACTAGCTACATGTGCACTTGAAATGTGGCTAAGCATGACTAAGGAACTAATTTTTAATTCTATTTAATATCAATTACTTTAAACTTAAATTTAAATATCCACCTGTGGCTAGATTCTACCATATTGGTTAAGATAGATCTTGGAGGTTTCACCGAAATTTAACTGAGACCCCATCTTACCACTGTGGCTAAGACCCTCAAACCCAGAAATAGCACTGATGTCCCTTGAGCTCAGTGGTCTCTGACTGTGACGGTGAAAGGGTAAATCTTGCTCCATTTTTTTTTCCGTGTCATAAGAAATGCCAAGTGTATATTCTCTTCCAGGAAATAGAATTTTTTAATGGATATCTTTATTATCTGATAATATTTGAAAGCTTTTATCCTTACTGAAAATCTGCTTTGTTGCTAACAACTCTATTTGTCTTTGTCTGTGTGTGTGTATGAGAGAGAGAGTGAAAGAGAGACAGAGACAGAGAGAGACAGAGACAGACACACACACAGAAAGAGAGAGACATACAGAGAGAGAGAAAGAATCATAAGGGGAAAGAGAAAGGACATAGGCTCTAATAAGCCTATTTCTCAAACTCTCCCTAAGGGCTAAGGACTGTAGAAATTTTTACTCAGGCTAGTTTCATTTAGACAAACGTTACCTTATGTTCTTATCAGTGGGAATCTTATAAAACTAAGGCAACTCTTGACTTATTTTTCCCAGGAGAACATGATTATGGAAGATATCTCCTCTCCAGAACTTCTATCTGCTGTCACAGATTTTCAAGTCTGTGTACTTAACTGACTCTGATGGAGAAGCTCTGTGATGTGGCAGGTGCAAGCCAATCATTTGAGGACTGAAGACACAAGGAGCATCACATGCTTTATTTAGATGGAGTGTTGCTAGAATATCATAGGTTTATCTCACTCTAAAACTAAGTCTGTGTACCATCTTGGTCAGATCTTCTGTCTCTAACATGTCTTTACACTTTAATTCAAGTGACTATCCTTCATAATTTCACCAAGGATAATTTATAGTGCCACCTTGAGGAACTTTGACATGACATTGTTCATTTGAGAAGCATGCTGTAATGGAAGGGGAGCAAAATCCCATATATCCAACTTTTGCATTGATTTTATTGTTATGAGGAAGCTTCTAAAAGAAATTCCAATTCCAACTTGATTTTTAAAAGGATTGCTTAGACAAAAAATGTGAAAAACTTATACCTATCTTTTTAAAAATATATTCCTAATCACAACTTGAACCTAATGGCTGTTATTTTATTATTCCTCTTGTTTATCTTTTGCCACTCATTGCTTTCTGCCTCTAATCCTCTTTTGTTTCTTCTGGGTATCCAGAAACCCATGAAATTCAGCTGTCTTGTAAAGTTAAAGCCCCTTTTTAAAAAGGTAAGCTTTTTATGGTTGATTTTAAGCCGCAAGTCATATTAAGACTGGTCTAAGCTGAAAGCCATTGCCAAAGACTTTTAGAAGCTTAGATAAGATAAACACATTTACAGAGGACTTTAAGATAGTTCTTAGAACATAAAACCCAGGCTCCAGGATCAATATCCGTTGGTTCATATCTTAAGAGGAATTCTATGTACAAAAATTGGATGAAAAAGGAAGATGGGGAAGACCATAAGGGTTGCTTAAGAAGACTCTGAATTACACAGGAAAACAGATTTAGATAACCTGTGGAACTGGTAGATTAAAAGTTCACCCAATGGTATATTTCTTCAGATCTCTTAGGATGTCCTTATTATAATCAGATCACAGCTTCCTAGCTAAACTGAACTTTGGTTCTCCGGTATTTTTTTGTCTAAATCAAGCCCAGGTAGAAGATTACTACAAATAGAAGATTACCAAGTTCTTTGTGGGCAAAAAATTCTACTGATATTGTGAGAATTCTGGGGGATGAACTCATCGAGGTTCGGATTGATCTTAAACTTTCCTAATTATCATCTAAAACCAGAAGCTAAGAAATACCTCATGTCAATATAATAATCAAAAGCCAAACAGACAAAGAAGATTAGTCATACCTTATACTTGTCCCTGTGACACTCCAATTCTCCTAGTCAAAAAACAAAACAAAAACAAAAAACCAGTGAGTGAGGATATAGATTTGTTCAGGACCTTAAGCCCAAATAAATGACTCATATTTGTACTCTGCTTCTCTGAGGTACCAAATCCCAACACTACTTTATCTTCAATACTAACATTATAATCACGTATTCTGCTTTCTTTAATGCTCCTTTAGATCAACATTGTCAATACCTGGTAGCTCTCCCCGCTACCACCCGGGGAAGTTCAGCAATTTACTGGGCAGTTCTCCCTTGGGGATTTACTGAGGCCCTATCTTATTTTCCACAGGTTTTTAACTAGAGCTTTCAAGATTCTGACTTTTTTCATACAATGTATAGGTGATATTTTGCTATGTTCTCAAGATGAGATGAGCTTGAAAATGGACTCCTATTTTTACTTACTATTTTTTTAAGATTTTATTTATTTATTTATCTATTTATTTATTTATTTATTCATTCATTCATTCATTCACTCATTTATTTGACAGAGAGAGAGCACAAGTAGGCAGAGCGGCAGGCAGAGGGAGAGGGAGAAGCAGACACCCCACTGAGCAGGGAGCCGGATGCAGGGCTGGATCCTAGGACCTTGGGTTGACGACCTGAGCCGAAGGCAGACGCTTAACCGACTGAGCCACACAGCCGTCCCCTTACTATTTTAGTTTTTATTTTTATTTTATTTTATTTTTTAAAGATTTTATTTATTTATTTGACAGAGAGAGACACAGCGAGAGAGGGAACACAAGCAGGGGGAGTGGGAGAGGGAGAAGCAAGCTTCCTGCAGAGCAGAGAGCCGGATGTGGGGCTCCAGTCCAGGATCCTGGGATCATGACCTGAGCCGAGGGCAGATGCTTAGTGACTGAGCCACCCAGGCACCCCGAGTTTTTAAAACTTCTATCATTTCCAAAGAAAAAAATATAATTTTCTCAGAGCAGAGTGCATTATCTAAAACATAATTTATATTTTTAAATTTAATTTAATTTTTCATTTTTTAAAAGTTTTTTTTTTAAGATTTTATTTATTTATCAGAGAAAGAGAGAGCACGAGCAGGGGGAGCGATAGGCAGAGGGAGAAGCAGGCTCCCTGCTGAGCAAGGAGCCTGGGATCATGACCTGAGCCAAAGGCAGACGTTTAACAGACTGAGCCCCCAGGAGTCCCAGTTTTTTAAAAGTTTTTATATAAATTCCACTTAGTTAGTATACAGTGTAATATTAGTTTCAGGTGTACAATATCTAGTCATTCAACACTTCTATATAATACCTGGTGCTCATCACAACAAATACACTCCTTAATTCCTATCAGCTATTTTACCCACCCCCCCATCCACCTCCCCTCTGGTAACCATCAGTTTGTGTTCTATAGTTAATAGTTTATTTCTTGGTTTGCCTTTCTCTCTCTCTTTTTTTCCCTTTACTCATTTGTTTTGTTTCTTAAATTATACATGAATAAAATTATATGGTATTTGTCTTTCTCTGATTTATTTTGCTTAGCATAATACTCTCTAGCTCCCTCCACGTCACTGTAAATGGCAAGATTTCTTTCTTTTCTTATGGTTAATATTCCATTGTATATTTAATTCCAGTATAGTCAACATACAACATTATATTAGTTTTAGGTGTACAATATAGTGGTTCAACAATTCTATACATCACTCCGTGCTCGTTGTGTTAAGTGTACTCTTAATCCCCTTCACCTATTTTACCCATCTGCCCACTTACCTCCCCTCTGGTAACAATCAGATTGTTCTCCATAAGTTAAAAGTCTCTCTTTTCTTTTTTTTTGTTTCTTTTTTTCTTTGTTCGTTTTTTTTTTTGTTTGTTTGTTTCTTAAATTCCGTATATGAGTGAAATCATATGGTACTTGTCTTTCTCTGACTAACTTATTTCATTTAGCATTATACTCTCTGGATCCATCCATATTGTTGCTAATGGCAAGATTTCATTCTTTTTTATGACTGAGTAATATTCCATTATATATACACATCTTCCTTATCCATTCATCTATAGATGGACACTTGGGCAGCTTCCATAATTTAGTAATTGTAAAGAATGCTGCAATGAACATTGGGGTGCATATGTCTTTTCAAATTAGTGTTTTCATGTTCTTTGGGTAAATATCCAGTAGTGGAATTACTGGGTCATATGGTAGTTCTATTTTTAACTTTTTGAGGAACCTCCATACTGTTTTTCACAGTGGCTGTACCAGTTTGCATTCCCACGAACAGTGCACAGTGTTCCTTTTTCTCCACATCCTCACCAACACTTGTTGCTCCTTGTGTTTTTTATTTCAGCCATTCTGACAGGTGTGAGGTGATATTTTATTGTGGTTTTGATTTGTATTTCTCTGATGATGAGTATCTTTTCATGTCTGTTGGCCATCTGCGTGTCTTCTTTGGAGAAATGTCTGTTCATGTCTTCTGCCCATTTTTTTAATTGGATTATTTGTGGGGTTTTTTGGTGTTGAGTTCTATAAGTTCTTTATACATTTTGAATACTATCCCCTTATTGGATATGTCTTTTGCAAATATCGTTTCCCATTCAGTAGGTTGTCTTTTAGTTTTGTTGTTTGTTTCCTTTGCTGCACAGAAGCTTTTTATTTTGATGTAATCCCAATAGTTTATTTTTGCTTTTGTTTTCCTTGCCTCAGGTGACATATCTAGAAAAATATTTCTATGCCAATGTCAGAGAAATTACTGCCTGTGCTCTCTTCTAGGATTGTATGGTTTCAGGTCTCACATTTAGGTCCTTAAAATATTTTGGGTTTATTTTTGCATATGGTATAAGAAAGTGGCCCAGTTTTATTCTTTTGCATGTAGCTGTCCAGTTTTCCCGATACCATTTGTCGAAGAGGCTGTCTTTTCCCATTACATATTCTTGTCTCCTTCGTGGAAGACTAATTGACCATATAACTATGGGTTTATTTCCAGGCTCTCTATTCTGAAGAACATAATTTTTATTTTTGATATATTACAAGCCACTCAAAATTTTCCTAGACAGATTATTAAGAGATAACTAAGAGGGTTCTGGTTTTCACTGGTTACTGCAAGCAGTGGGTTCCCAACTTACAAAAAAATCATCATATCTCTATATGACTTAGGTAGTCCTTGGTAACTGAAACTCTTTCCTGAGAATCTAAATATTAACAGCCATTTTATGACTTAAAATAAACTCTTCAAAATCCCCCTGCTCTCTATGTCTTCCTAATTATAAATCTTTCCACCTATTTGTACATGAATGCCCTGGATTATCCCTTAGTGTTCTGATGCAAACCCATGGGAATTATCCCAGACCAATTGCTTATTTCCACCTTTCCCTAGACCCATAATCTCCTTGTCCAAGCAGCAGCACCCAAACAAGTGGAGGCTTTTACTGACTTGGTTTTAGGATGTTCTTTAACTTGATGGTGGCTCATGCTTCGTAATCTTTGTCACTTACTGAAAATAGATAAAATTTTCAGCAAGCAGGCTTAATTGCTATGAAATTTTATCACTTTCCCCTTCACACACTGTATCCATCATGGGATTATTTTAAATCCTACTAATCTTTTCTCATTACTCAAAGGAAGGGAATCCCATGACTGTCTACCTTCTGTTCAAGAATTGACTATACCTTGAACAGATTTATTATAAACATCCCTAGAAATCCTGATTTAGTATCATTTATTGATTGGCCATCTCTTAATTCCGAAACTGGAACACTTTAGGTAAGGCATGCCACGACAGATTTCAATTAACTCTTAGAATATAACTTGTTATCGTGGGGGTGCCTGGGTGGCTCACTTGGTTAGGCATCTGCCTTCAGCTCAGGTCATGATCTCAGGGTCCTGGGATCGAGCCCCGCATCGGGCTCCACACTCAGTGAGGAATCTGCTTGTCCCTCTCCTTTTCTCCCTCCCCCCACTAGTGTGTGCTCTTTCTCTCTCTCTCTCTCAAATAAATAAAGGAATCTTAAAAAAAAAGAGACTATAACCTGTTATCAGAAGTAAATTTAGCCCAGATGGTAGAATTTCGTGTACTTTCCAGAACTTGCAAATTGGCAAGAGATAAGAGTTAATATATATACTCATACCAGGTAGGCCATTGGAGTAATCCATGATTGTGAAATGCTTTAGAAGAACTGGAGATTTTTTAAAAATTATGGTTATACTACACATATACGTGTGCACGCACACACACCACACACGCACATAATCACACACATATCTTAGTCCATTTGGGAAGCTACAAAAAAATTACCATAGGCTGGGTGGCTTAAACAACATTTATTTCTCACAGTTCTAGAGTCTGGGAATTCTCAGGTAAAGGTGCCAGAAGATTCAGTGTCTAATGAGGACCTGCTTCTTGGTTTATAGACTTCCACCTTCTCATTACGTTTTCACAGGCAGAAGAAGCAAGGAACTCTATGGTGTCTCTTTTATAAGGGCATTAATCTGTTTTTATAGGCCCCACCTCATAATGCCATCACATTAAAAGTTAAGATTTCAGCATTTAAACTTAGGGGGAGACTCAAACATTCTATACATATATCAAGAAATTTACCACTTTAACCATTTTTAAATATACCCTTCAGTGGCAGTAAGTGTATGCACAGTGTTGTGAAACCATCACCATGATCTATTTCCAGAACTTTTTTATTATCCCATATAGAAACTATTTTCTCATGAAACAATAACTCCTCATTGTTGTCTCCCCCTAGCCCTAGTAACCTCTATTCTATTTTCGGTCTCTATGAATTTTTATTTTATATATATATATATGTTATATATATATATATGGAATCATTACGATATTTTTCCTTTTGTGTCTGGCTTATCTCACATAGCATCATATAACATATTAATGTAAACATATTAATACAACATAAACTATTTTCTACAGTGGCTGAATCATTTTACATTCCTACCAGAAAAGCACCACTGTTCTGATTTGTTCACATCCTCACTAACATTTGTTATTTTTCATATTTTTTGATAATCGCGATCCTAATGAGTGTGAATTGGTAACAATAAAGGTTTTTGACCCCAGCCATTAACCCAGTTAAAATGGTTAACAGATTAAATGACTCCTAAATGATCTTGTACTTCCTAAAGTGATGTCTATCATAAATGTTGAAGCCATGCAAAAACAGATAGCATGAAAGCCAAAGGACATGCCTAGATAATGAATATAGCAGGTAGGCCTTACTAAGGTCCTGGCCATCAGGATAGTCCTAGAAGCCAACTCTTTTGAGAGGTTGAAGAAGGTATTATAGAATGCCAGTGATTGGCTCCAGAATCTGGAGAGTTATCAGAGAAACTGCAGTTGTAAATTGCACAAATAATATCTCTGATACTTCAGAGTGGATACTTGGTGACACCAGAGGATTTTAACTAGAATCTTGCCAAAAATTTCACTTGAAACTACTTACCACAATAAAGACAAATTGACCACTACAGTCAATCAACATTGGTGGGGATATTTTTACTAAGATTACTAAGGGTATCTCTGGTACATGTCTACATAGAAGGAACATGGACAAGAGCCCAAGCCTCAAAGTCCCTGTGAACATTTTTTTTTTTAAAGGAGGTCATATAATTACCTCCTTCTGTGTTTTATTTTGATTGAGATATAATTGAAACATAACATTAGTTTCAGATGTACAACATAATGATTCAATATTTGTATATATTTTGAAATGGTTACCACAATAAGTCTACTAACATCCTTCATCATATGGGTTTTGAATATGTCATCCTGGTCATTGCTGGCTTATTCTTAGAGTAGCATTTCCTTTCTGGGCAGCTATGGTTCTGACAATAGCAAACAAATTTCTTGATTTTATGTTTCCAAATCTCCAGTGATAAAAGTACTCATTTTGTTGGGACTGTTATAAAATTTTGCAAAGCCTTGATCTTAGAAACAAATTGTCATTCTTTAAACTGTGTGCTTTCTGTATTCCTCTTTTTTTTTTTAAGATTGATTGATTGGTGGATGGATTTAGAGAGGGAGGGATTGAGAGAGAGGGCAGGGGGAGGGGCAGACAGTCTTAAGCAGACTCCGTGCTAAGCATGGAGCCCCATATGGGGCTCGACCTCACCACCCTCAGTTGAAACCAGGAGTTGGCCACTCAGCCAACTGTGCACCCAGGCACTCCACTTTCTGTATTTTTATTCACTCCTATGAATAAGTCCAACACCTGGATACAATTTGTTCATGATTTGGATTTGGGTAAAACATAAAATTGTACCAATTACTGGGCTTCCAACCACTTTTCTGAGCGTCAGCTAACTCCTTTTAGTTCTAGTCCTTTACAATAAAACATTTGGTTTCATCAGTCATTTGCCTCAATTATTAATGTGTGGTTTTTGGTTTTGTTGTTGCTGTTTATTTATTGTGTGTGTAAGAGAGCAAGTCAGGCAGATAATCAAAAACTAAAACACCTTATTATGTCAGACCTAGGAGGGTAGGAAGGCAAGTTTCTGCAACACCCAGACATCACTCATAGGAGAATACCTCTATATAACTGAACTTTCACAGAGGTAAGACTCAGAAAATGAACCTGTGGAATTTATTGAATACCTGTCTCATGTTACACACCTTACAAACAAGGTTTACTATGTAGGAAATTTTTGGAATCTCCTATAAGATATAACATTTCATCTATTTCATGGCATCTTTACTATATATTCTCCCACCTAGTACCTAAATACCCTAGAAGAGTACAAAACTATACAATAAGACTAGACATCCACATAGGGGTATTTTGCCTAAGAACTTGTCATTGGAATGCCCCCTACCACAGGTATAAAATTTGCAACACAAAAGCCTACTGACTACTATCGATAAATTGGACAGGTACTTGTTATCTTAGTAAATTGGATGCCTGTTTCAGAGTACTCAGTAGTCTCTGATATCACAGTCTACATTTGGGTCTACTATTTTATGCTCAGGGAAAGAGATTATTTATGTAGCTTGTTTCAAGAAGGAGGAAAAAAAACAGATTTCTGTAGAGATCTGAATTCAAGGGAAAGTATGGATGTTTTTCTTCTGTCCTTAGCCTCTTTATATCACTCTGTGCTAGACGCATGGAAATTTTAACATGCTGTGGTTCAGAGATTGAAAAGGGAGTTAGATAATGTCAAGATATCCATAGAACTCCTTCTCTGTTCACAAAGTAAAAAGACCTAGATGTAACCAGACTTCAGAGGTATTACATGTATCACTTTAGGGAAAGAATATTGTATTTACAATCCAATAGATATTTCTGAGAATTTTATTATTACTAAGAGGGTCCAAGAAACAAATAAAGGAAATTATGAGATTAGGTAATTTAGGTAATATGCCTATATCTACTTTGTAGGCTTTATTGTGGATGCAGTCTGTTCTCTTGAGTTAATTAGACCACCTTTGGTTTTTGGCTTAGATGTGGACTGTATAATCTAATCATAGTATTCTTAGTACTTGACTGTGTTACATGTTCAAATATGTAACCTCTAGAATTTTAAATGCCTTTCATAGGCACTGCTCCATCAAATGATAGTCCAACAACAACAAAAATAAGAAAATCTGATTTATATAAAGGTTGAAATGACCACCAACCACCAACAGAACTCTGATATGTAATGATGACTCTACAAACATCTATTTAATCATTTCCCCTTATGATAACCATCTATACTCTATATCAGGCTGAAGAATGATCAAAAGGGAAGGCTGAGTATTGAGTTTCAACAGAACTTCAATAAGGTTTTAGACCAACTATGTCAACCTGTCTTAGTTGCTTGTTACAAGAAAATATTGCCTGGGAGAAATAATGCCATAAACCAATAAATAACTTCACTGATTACTTTAGGCATTTCCTACAGATCAATTTATTGCAGACAAAAATCTACTCACCTGGGCATACTGCTTACTTATCAAACAAGAATTTACTTTCCAAGATTTGCTTCAAGACACTTGCTTTGCTATGTCTACCAGTCTTAAACTATTATAATCACAAATTTTTATTGAATCCCGGTAAGTTCCCTGCCTAGAAAGACCCACCTTTAATCACTTGAACTCAAACTTCAAAGTCTTAAAAATATCTAATTTCTGACATTATTCTTCTAAGACACTGTTAAGGAGGTGCTCTCCCTCAGTGCAGTGAGTCCAGATAAACTTGGTTTGGCTTTATTAACAAACTATTGGGTAATATTTTGAGCATCTCAGCAAAAAGTTATACAAATACCTTTCAAAAAAGATGGAATTTCTGTTTCTCATAAAGTTTTAGATTTCATGTTTTTGTAAAAGGGATTATTTTGGGAGTTTAGAAAACAACAAAACAGGGCGCCTGGGTGGCTCAGTAGGTTAAGCGACTGCCTTCGGCTCAGGTCATGATCCTGGAGTCCTGGAATCGAGTCCTGCATCGGGCTCCCCGCTCGGTGGGGAGTCTGCTTCTCCCTCTGACCCTCCCCCCTTCATGTGCTCTCTCTCATACTGTCTCTCTCAAATAAATAAAATCTTTAAAAAATTTAAAAAAAGAAAACAAAACATTATTGACTTGTAAAATTTTCTCTTTTAAAATCTGTTCAAAAACGAAGCATATTATGGAGGTCTAATAAACCAGAATTGTTGGTCTATAAGCGTTAATTATTATTCTTTTCAGTAGGTATGAAGTCATTTCCATACATTAAAAACATTTTGAAAGATGTAATGTAGGTGAAAAAAAATCAATTGTTGCTGCTTATTCGGTGGCATACATTTCCCAATCAAAAATCATAAGAAAAGTAGACAAGCTATCATTGACAGTGTGAAGAGAGAGAGGTATTCAGAATGAAATGCAAAGAACTTTAGACACTAAGTAATATAGGACATTTAAATACGGATCACATTTGGAATAAGGTTTGATTGAGATAAAGTTTGTTAAAATTAGTCCAATATCTATCACACTGAGTATTGATTTTGTGTATTTATGAATTGTGCTGACTGGAAGTGAAATGATGAA
The DNA here is from genome assembly GCF_037043125.1 of Eumetopias jubatus. Lineage (NCBI taxonomy): Eukaryota > Metazoa > Chordata > Mammalia > Carnivora > Otariidae > Eumetopias > Eumetopias jubatus. The sequence continues at coordinate 59,434,292 of NW_028274812.1, read as the reverse complement.
ACTAGAGACTTGGAAGCTAGGATGGGGGAAAAAGAGGACAGTTAAGTGACTCAAGTCCCAGTTAGAAATCACTGACTACAAGAAATGAAAGAACTTTAGATATCAAGAGGAAAAACAAGGAATTTAGGTGTTTGAAATAATATTGTAACTGACTTCAAAGAAATGTGGATTAGTTTCATTGTACTTTTCCTTATTGGATGTGGGAGTTACATAAAGTTACTCTATTTTTTTTATTTTGTCTATGTTATGCTACTCCAAATATTTCAACTATGCAAGAAAAGAAAATGATTCAGAGAAACTCTGATTGATTAAAGAAGCTTTAAGACTAGCATCCTGGGTATTTTAGGAACTAGAACACATTAATAAAACTTATTTATTGAAAAGAGATATAAATTTGGCCATTAACTGTCTTAGCAGTGATTTTCATTTTAGTGCAATTATGCTTATATTCTTCTTAAAACTTGTGCATCACTACATGCTCCTTTTATAAACCCTGACTCAAAATATCTCTGTGAGATAGATTTAAAAAATGTTTCACTATTAATGAAGTGATAATCACTGAAGTCAAGTAGATTGGACATTATACGCAGTAGAAATGTTTTGCAAATCGCTTCTGTACTTTTTTCATCGTTGATATGTTATCAAAACAAACTCTTCTTTATAGATGTCACATTTTAAGGATGTGACTAGAATAACAAATCAGTGGTATTACATGCTGACAATATTTCTTTAGTAGAAAGCATCTCTGTTTCTCATCATTATGAAGAATCATAATTTTTATGTTTTAATACTCAAGAATACCCACAATAACCAGAAACCCAAGCTTAATTATGACCAATGTGAGAGAAACCATGCCTTTCCACAACAAAATTAAGAGTCCTCCCTTGAACCATGGAAACCAGTGGGCACCATTTACTGATTGACTTACACCTGGACAATTTGGACCAGTCACTATGGAAAGAAGAATGGATTTACCCTAATTGCCTGAGGCCCAGTTCATTGCTGGAGCTGGAGCCATTATCTTGTAACCCACATGGTTGCAAGAATGGATGTTGAGAAGATTAATCACAATATAATGCTGCCTGTCCCCAAGCTTATGTTTATGCTGCTTCTCTGGATTTCTGCTTATTGAAATACTCTCATCTTGTAAAGATAAAGTAAGGACTTACCTTCCTGCTACACATCACCACTCTTACCTTTCTCTGTTAGACTTTTATTTTTGTACCACATAATGTATGCCTGGATTACATGCTTCTATTTAAAGTTGACCAGATCTCTCTCTCTCTCTTTTTAGTGGGTTGGGAGGCATAAATAAATAACAAAACATACCCTCTTTTGTCAGTGTGCACTTGTTTCTTGTGGGCCCCTTTCCTGTTCCAAGCCAGACTGTATGCTCTTAGTGGCAGGGATTTTGCACTTTATTTTTCCTGGCCTCATAGATTTGGACTCAGAGTATACACAGCAGGTTATTATTGTCTAATTCTTAATGATCCAAAACACAACGTTGCTTATTATTGTTATGTTCTTGGTCATTGACATTTTAAATCTTACTTTTAGTTTATATTTGGTTTTATCTTAAGATGGTATTGATTTTAGTAAAAACAAAAAAACAAAAATTCCCAAACCTTTAAAATGTCAGTTCAGTCACACAATAGCTTTGTTTTAGCTTCATATGTCTCATGTTTCATATGTCTTAGTTTCATATGTCTCATGTTAAGTAAATATATGTTATAGAGGAAGGAAGTCTATGTACAGAAATTATTTTAACCTGGAAAGAGATTCTCAACCATGCAAGAACTGTACTCAGACTCTCTTGAATGATTAATAAATATTTGGTCTTATTACTCTCTAGTTCATGTTTGCTTATTCATTGGAAAATTAAAATAAATCCCCTAATTTTCATAATGATTTTATCATATATCAATCTTCTTTGTAACTCTTCTGAGAAAGGGTGGTCAATGAGGCATTCTATAAAGGAAGGTTAAAGGTTTTATGACTTTAATCTGCATATAAAACTCATAATTCCAAATACTTATAGTTTTCTTAGGCTTGTTCTAATGGCTGTATTTTTTTAATTTACTCTGCTTAATGCAATTTATAAATAAATTATGAGTTACCATATGCCTTCTCTAAAATATTATTATTTGGATCATAGCAAAACAATTGATATGCTGTAAGTTATATAGTTCTTAGGAGTGTGAAACCTGGAGCTGCAAAGTCTGTGTTCGATTCCTAACTGAATGACTTTAAACACTAGTTGAATGACATTGGACAAGTTACTTCTTGTTACTCAATTTTATCATTTATATAATGGTGATTACAATAGTACCTATATCACAGGATCCTTATGAGGGTTTGGTTTAACTTCATTTTTAAATATGGACTGCATACAAAATGTCATCATAGAAATACAGAATTATGGATGGTAAAATCTATTTATTCTTTATGAAAGATGATTGATCTTAGAGACCACTTAAGTCAGTATAATTAAAATGTCTAACTTATAAGGGGAGCCTGGGTGGCTCAGTCTTTAAGCGTCTGCCTTTGGCTCAGGTCATGATCCAGGGTCCTGGGATCGAGCCCTGCATTGGGCTCCCTGCTTGGTGGGGAGCCTGCTTCTCCCTCTCCCACTCCCCCTGCTTGTGTTCCCTCTCTCGCTGTCTCTCTCTCTGTCAAATAAATAAATAAAATCTAAAAAAATAAAATGTCTAACTTATAAGTATACAAGGACATCTTTTTAGAATCAAAAGGAATAAATTAGCTGTCAGTCACTTGGTTTGGAAGCAGAATAGAGGAAACAGCAGAAATCAAGGCAGTCTCTTTCCCTCTTTCTGTCTTGTAGGCTGTGAGGTCTCTCTGCTAAGATAATCTCTGTGTGTGCCTGCTTCATAATTCTCTTTTTGCGGATAGACTTCTTCTGCTCCATTTGCTTATAAGCCTAACATAGTTATCCCCACCTTGGTATTGCATCTGTATTGGGTCAAATGCCCAACAGAGATTGACAAGAGTTTTTGAGTACTTGGATTATTTTTGACAGAAATTACAACTGGTCCAGCTTAGGTCAGGTAATTGCCCTCATCAAATGAACTAGACCCAGGGACAGACGATTTCCTGTCCACTCAGTAGGGACTGTGGGGCCCACATTTCCTAAAACAAGAGTGCACTGACAGGGAAATTGACTAATAAGTACCTGACTGGTCTTTTTTAGATATGGGCTTGAAAATTTAACAGAAGCCATGTGAAAACAAAGCAGAGAATATCAATTAATCAACCTAATCAATTTAATTTTAATGTTTGGATGACATACATTTTCATTGATTACATTTTGTAATGACAAGAGTTTTTTTTTTTTTTCTCAGATCATTATAAAAATTTTGAACATAAGTGTAAGAATATGCTTTCATCATCAAAATTATGACCTTATACTAATCTCATTTTTCACTCTGGAGAGGTTTACAAAATGATACACTTGGAAAATATTTTATCCAACTCTGGTAGAGTAGGAACACTGAAAAATGCCATAACAAATTGAAAACGTATAGGTAGTTTAATTAGATATGATCAATTACTGGAATGGGGTTTAGCCAACACCCTGAAAAGGAAATAAATTCAAGACAAGGAGAATATGCCATAATTTACCCCTGCTTCTCAGTCAGTGGACTTCTAGTGTTGCTTCTCAGTGGACCTTTCCATGTGTCCTCTTAGCTTTACTTTTGGCACAATACTTGGAGAATGATGGCAGTCCTGCCTGCCCTTAGAAGAAAGAGGGCTCACACCAGAAAATGAATCTGCTGGCACCTTGATCTTGGACGTCTAGCCTCCATAACTGTGAGAAATAAATGCTTGTTGTTTATAAGCAACTCAGTCTATGGTATTTTTATAAGCAACTCAGTCTATGGTTCCTGCAGCCCAAATGGACTAAGTATCATTCCCTGAAGCTGGAATGAATTCCCTTGCTGACCTTTTGTGAAGCATTTCCTTGACTTCCAAGCTCTTGCCTTTGGCAATGCTTCATAGCATTTTAATGCAAGGTACCCCCTTGGAAGGGTATAACGTAAATATAGCTTAAGTCTGGTGACTTTCGTGGGTCCACTTGGTTTACAGGAAGCTGCCCATTGCAGCTTCTCTTCTTTCCTTGACATTATAGTGCTCTAACCAGACTTTTGTATTCATAGTTCTCCAGGCAGGAAGTAAGAATCAGTCTCTATGTATAAGTATGTGCTAGTCTCTTGGAGGACTATTGCCAAGTTCTTTCAATGTCAGCCTGTGACAGTTTATTTTATGGGTCAACTTGAGTAGGCCACAAGTTCCCAGATTAAGCTTTGTTTCTGGGTGTGTCTGTGGGAGTGTTTCCAGGTGAAAGTAGCATTTGAGTTGGTTGACTTTGTAGATTGCCCTACCCAATGTGGGTGGGCATTATCCAATTTGTTGAGGGACTGATTAAACCAAAAGTTGAGGAAGGAAATATTTATCCCTTTTTACCTGTTTCACTGATTGAGCTGGGACATCTCATCTTTTTCTGTCCTTGGACCAGAATTTATACCACCCGATTTCCTGGGTGCCATCTTGCAGATGGCAGATCATGAGACTTAGCATCTATAATTCTGTGAGCTGATTCCTCATAGTAAATGTCTAGATAGGTAGATAGATAGATAGATAGATAGATAGATAGATAGATAGATAGATAGATCTCTTATTGATTCTGTTTCTCTAGAAAGGCTAATACACAGTCTCATCATTCTTTACTCCAGTGGCAACCCCGTAGTGGGCATATGAGCATCTGCAAGTTAGCAAAAGTCCAGCCAAGGAATGAGATGCTAGAAATAGGAAGAATCACTTTCAACAACCTGTTCCCTCTGTTATCTAATTTGATTTTCACAATGAGTATTGAGATCTGTTGGATGATACTATTTTCTCTACTTTACAAATGAGTAAATGAACACTCAGAAGTTAAGTGAACAACTCCAATCAGTTACAGGTTCATTCTGGAGTAGAGCCTTTTTTCCCATCTATTTCCAGATTTAAGACTCAACACTTTATATCAAATTACATACTTTGAAAGCTTGTTGACCTCTGGAATCAATATATTTCTTAGATATTTAAGACTTTAACAAATATAAGAAAAATAAATCCTGAATAAGTGATTTAATATGTAGTGGGTTTTTTTTTTTTTTAAGTCTTTTAGAAAGTTGCTAGGGAGGAAAAAAAGACCTAATTCAACACTCATTTCTAATGCTTCCTACTTACTTTTCAGAGCTGTGACAGAGCTGTCTTCTTCATTTTGACATAAACACTCTCTCCACAGTCACTAAGAAATTAAGAAAACCTCATTTATTTTTCCAAGGTCCATTAACAAGTCCATATTTTATTTGTCTTCCATCTTCATTTTTGGCTGTGCCTTGCTAATAAGAAGAAGCTAACATTTTTTTCTAGCAATCAAAATCCATTCACAATACTGATTTCCAATTATTTAAAGAATGAATTGCATTTTGCAATTTTGGCTGGTTTAAAAAGTAGATTCAGTAAATATCTTGCCTGGAAACAGAGATAATAGGTTCATCATGGATATTGTCCCTTAAGTCGGAGTTACACAACAGTAGTTTGTTTAATCCTTTCCTTCCCCTTGCCCCTGGTAATGACATTTCATTAACATTTTAACTTCATGGAAAAAAATTATTTCAGCTCAGAGCTTTAATAACCTACCTAGGGTATGTTTTACGTGAGCCTGCATTTTTAAAAAAGAAGCTTCTAACAGGTTCTAATATTAGTTTTAATTTTGAATTCTTAGCAGTGTCTATTGACCCAATGACAATTTCAGTACTGGGTTTTAGCCATATTTATGAAGAAAGACCAAACCCTAACTGCATAGACTCAGGGTACAAAAGCAGAAGATTTGTGTACCAGGTTTTACTCTGCCCCTTCAAATGTGATCTTGACCATGGGCATCCTTCAAATCACCCTTACTTAGGGAATTTGCCACATAATATTCCCATTTCCTCTCCACTGGGTAGGGAGGGTACATGCCTCTGTTCTGTACAGGCTTACTGGGCATCAGTCCTCTGGAATTTGGAAACTAAAAAAATATATTAAACTAATGGTCTTTTAGAATTCTTTTTGAAGTCTTGCTAATTGTTTAAAAATTAGCTTTAAAATGAAATAATAACTGAATTTACTAAATAGCTAAATTGAACATCAGTGATGTTACAATGCACAAAAATGTGCATTTAGCTTTGCCCCCTGGATGAGGAAAGGTGCCTTAGCATTTGATCTGCTGCCTTCATCACTCATCCTCCTCTCTCCTCTTCCTATTTCTTTCTGTGTAAAGTGATTCAGTCTTTACTCAGTGCTCAGTTATGTAACTGGGCTTTGCTTCCCTGGATACAGATGAACACATGTTCATTTTCCCTTTCTCCTGAAAATGCTCTAATTGTTAGCTTTTTCTTTCTGCTCCAATTTTTCTCCCTTTATTCTTTTTATTAATTGACTCACTGTTTCCCTCTAATGCCCTGTAATGGCCACTGATGCTCCTTCTCTCTGCTCACTTTTTCAGGGCCACATTTACAGTCTCACCCCATGCCAGGTAGACTGCACAGATTTTCAGGTCTCTCAAGGCCTGGCTGCCTCTGTCAGGTCTGAACTCAAATTGTTATTTCTCCAGCAATTTGAAACCACTGAGTGCTCCATTCATCTGCTAATTTCTGCTTCTTCTACTGACCAGCCTCTTGTTTCTTGTGCCCAAATCCTAAAGATTTAGTAAATGCCTCAAAGGGGATAACTGGAACATAGGATGTCAAGCTCATTCCAATAAGCATTTTGTTTCTTTGAGTGCTTGGCCCTTCAAGTCCTGTCTGCTTTGAAGCTTTCTAATATCTCTAAAATGATTTTTTAAAAATATCTATCTTTTCTGGTTTTTGGTATGACTTTTGGTTGTTTTTGGTATGACTTTTGGTATGACTTTTAATCTGCTGGTAGCTATTCTATCATAGCTAAAGGTGGAAGTTGTAATGGCATTTTCTTCTATGTATGTTTTTGGTATGACTTTTGATCTGCTGGTCGCTATTCTATCATAGCTAAAGGTGGAAGTTGTAATGGCATTTTCTTCTATGTAAAGAATGATCTAATGACAAAAGATCATTAATCTAGTGCTTAAAAAATATGAGGGTAACATCTTAATTAAATCTTAAACTAGAGGGCACCTGGGTGGCTCAGTCGTTAAACTTCTGTCTTCGGCTCGGGTCATGATCCCGGGGTCCTGGGATCGAGCCCCGTGTCGGGCTCCCTGCTCAGTGGGAAGCCTGCTTCCCCTCTCCCACTCACCCTGCTTGTGTTCCCTCTCTTACTGTGTCTCTCTCTGTCAAATAAATAAATAAAATCTTTAAAAAAAATAAATCTTAAACTAGAAAGAAGAATTGAGCAGCCTAAGAAAGACTGAGATACTAAACTAAGAAAAGTGTACAACAGGTCATAATTCATCAAAAATTTGGGGGACATTAGGATTACCATTATTCTACCAATACTAAACTGTTAGACTGCTATCAAACCACAATATTAATGAAAAGAAGCTGACTATGTTGTTAATAACTCAATAAAATTTAACAGACATTTTTAAATGCCTTTTATGAGAAAGGCTTTTACTTTCTTGCTCTTGAATGTGAGCAACCTGTTATGGCCCTTGATTCTATTTCACCCATTTTCAATGAGAAAAATCACAGCTCTTTCTGAAGCAAGTTCACAGGCAAATGCTTGCTTATACCTCTGCAAGAAGTCCCTACTCTACAGTGTCCTGACACCAGTTTAGGCAACAGGCTTTTTCAGACTTGTGAAAAACAGATGAAAATAAAATCACAACTTTAATGGGAAAATATAAGTTTAAGAGAAACTTGAGTAGGGACAGCTGTAATAAAATGGAATATTACAGGCTTACCTAATAGAAAACTAGACAATAAAAAATGGTGGTGTACATCAGGATCAGCCTTCACCCCACCCAGATGATTTTACACTCTGCTGCTTGTAGGTCCCCTTGTGGCTACATGCCTTATAGGATTTGAGACTAAGAAGAACTATGCATTCCTAACAAGTCACCCAATTATGGTATTTCTCTATGTACTCTTTTAAAATATCTTTAAAAACTGACTGAGATGCAAAGATATTTAAGCCTGGTAGAGGTCACCATCTAACAAACATGTTAATGCAGAGAGGTTTTCTGCAGTCTGGTGGATGACTTAAGGTAATGATAGCTCATAGACGTTGGAGGAGCAAATTCAATCTGGGAAGATTAGGGAAAGGATTTTCAAATGAATAGAAAATGGAGCATAATTTTCTAACCTACAATATCTTTTGAGTCTGTTCAGTAAGCATCTATTGAGCACTTACTATGTACCAGCTATTGCCTTGGGTGCTGAATACAAACATTATGGTTGGTCTTGCCTTAAAGAAGGGTTTCTTAACCTCAACACTGCTGAAATTTTGGGCCAGATATTTCTTTCTAGTGGGAAACTGTCCTGTGCACTGTAAAATGTTTAGTTGCCTCATAGGCCTCTACCTACTACATACTGGTAGCACCCTTTTGCCAGTTGTGAGAATTCAAAGTGTCTCCAGATATTACCAAACGTGCCCTGACAGGCAAAATCACTTTTAGCTGAAAACCATTACCTTAAAGAAATTTAAATCTAGTGGGAGACACTGAGGAGTAAATAGATAACGTAAATAATACTGTAAGTGCGGTGAATGGGTAATGCTTTGGGAGAAAAGAAGAAGGATGATTAGCCAAGTTCTAGATCCAGAATGGGGTACAGAGAGGGTTGTTGGAGAAATCTGGATTCATTTTGAAGTACTGTTGACCCTTAAATAACACAGATTTGAACGTGCAAATCCACTTGTATTTGGATTTTTTTTTCGTGCAGAAACCTTTATTTCCATTTGGTCAGGGCTTGGAGAAGGCTCCAGGTGGTTAAAAAGCTGCCTAATGGCTGCAGGGAGAGGGTTAGGCAGAAGCCTTGACATCAGGGCAATGCCAGGTGGGCTTGCTGGGCTCGGGAGATGCCTAGTAGTGCTTAAATGTGAGCATTTTGAAAAGATACTCACCCAGCCCAGCCTGGGAGCCAGCTACCTGGTAGAGATTAGTCAGGTGGTTGCTATCTTCTTGATGAGTTTCACCTCCTCATCTAGGAAGTGGGTCTCCAGAAAGTCATAAAGATAGGGTCTGCACTGGCAGAACCCAGGGCATGCAGCTCCAAAAGGGCCTAGTTGAGGTCCTTCTCCAGGGCCATGGTAGCTTCCATGGCTTCTGCAGTTTTACCCACTCATCTTGGGATGGCTTCTGCACATCCTGAAAGAGAGTGCAGTTGCTGCTTTGATTTTGCTTGGTGCCCTTGTACTTCTCTTCAGCCAGCTCCAGAAGTGGCCCATGCCCTCTAGAGCCACACTGTCACTATAGAAATAGAAGCCCAGAGAGAGGTAGGTGTAGGAGGCCCACAGACGCATACTGATGGGTGATTGATGGTGGCCTTCACCTCAGTGGAATAATTCTGATGAATTTGAGAGCTCACAGTTGATTGGCAATAAGGAACTAAGCTCAAAAAATCGTGTTGGCTGGTCCTGAGGTAGAGGATGGCTGAGAAGATGGTTCCAAAAGTTGCAACTGGGAGGGAGGTTGGAGGGTGGTAGGAGGCTGGAAGAAGGGGTGTCCCTGAGTCTGTTCTGTTTGAACACTGTTGAAGCAAGAGGCTGATTCCTGGGTCCACTGGGACCACTGCCTATACACAGAGTTTTTACAGTATAGTACTATAATTGTATTTTCTCTTCCTTTTGATTTTCTTAATGACATTTTCTTTTCTCTAGCTTGCTTTATTGTAAGAACACAGTATATAATACATACAACATACAAAATGTGTGTTAATTGACTTTATGTCATTGGCAAGTCTTCTGGTCAACACTAGGCTATTAGTAGTTAAGTTTTGGGGAAGTCAAAAGTTATACACACAATTTTGACTGCACAGGGGCCAGAGTCCCTAACCCTGGCACTGTTCAAGAGTCTACTGTATCAGTGGGATTTAGCATCTTCACAAGTGAGAGTTACTATGTACAGTATGTGTAGCAAGAAGTGGCATGAGATCTAAAAACAGACTGTCTAGGTCCAAACCCCAGTTCCACCATTACTAGTGTGGTGAGTTTGGATAAGTTATTTTGCCCCTAATATTCCCTCAGGGGAAAGTTATTAGAGTACCTCCTTTAAAGGTTGTTACGCATGTAGAATTAGGGAAACATGTGACATATTTAGACCAATGCCTGTATGTAATAAGCATTCACTAGATACAGGATACCAGTATTGATCTTGTCTTTGTTGTTAATAATTTTGCAGAAATTCCCTCATTAGGTTTATTCTGACTGTTGTTGCTGCATTGAAACCAAAAGTGTGCAGATATTAAGTCTTCTAGCTCAAAGTTACATAGTCATATTTGGGGGTGTACCTGGGGGTGTGGTTAGGTTCTTGGCGGCATGAACTCCCTAACAGGAGAGCCATTTAGAAAGGAGCATTTGCCACAGCTTTCATTTGAGGATCCTGGCTATAGGAAGAAACCTGTGAGAGTCACTGAAGAAGTTTTAGATGCTCATTTTAAAGGAATGCTATTATTTTTCTTATATACTCCTAAAATAGATTAAAGAAGCATTCTAAGGAACCTGAAAATTGCTAATGAAGTCCTGAATATCAAATTGAAAGGAGAAATTCAGAGACTCATTAAGCACATATACTGGTGAGGCTTAACCATAGTCTTCAGGACCTCCATAATCACGGAGCCAGACAATATCCACCTCATACTCACTTAACCAAATAAGCCTTTTGAGTATTTCTGGCTCTGTGGCTTTTAGCTGTAATGTGGCCAATTACTATTAGAGACCAAAGGAGATCTATCTCTCTTTTGTGACTAAGATCTATGAATTTTTACAACAAGCAGTTTTATACCCAGGAGCTACTCACTTTCATTCTCTATTTATAGTTCTTAAACCGCTATTTTACTACTGTTTATAGTATACTGCCTATAGACAGTAGTAAAGTAGGTGAATTTTTTTCCAATGAATAGTATGTCTTTTAAATATGATCCATTATGGAAATGATCTTCATCAGTTTGCTGTCGCCATTGGTGACATCTGGTAGTCAATGATTCTGAAAGATTGGACATTCTTGCCATGGGTTATTCCTGTTTATCTCATGGTCTAAAGAAGTTCATGGAAGAGCTACATTATTTTAATGAAAGAGGACAGACACATTAACTATTTTGGATATTAACAATATTATTCGATGGTATAAAAATAGTATTGCCCAGAAATAACTCTGGAAGATCATAAGGAGCTGAATCCAAACTCGGCTCCTAAGGTTACTTTCCCAAGAGAATCATGAATTTGTATCCCCAGATGGAGGGGCTACAACTTCCTATGAGCTGAAGGTCCCCAGGAACTGCCTTTCCTAAACAACTCCTATATATATACAGTTAACAATTCCAGAATTCTCAACTTTAGGTCTGTGCTGTTCAAAACAGTAGCCATTAGCTACATATGGCTGGAGAGCATTTGAAATGAGGCTAGTCTGGATTGAGATTGCTGAAAGTTTAATACACACTGTATTTTATAGAGTTTTCATGAAAAAAAGTAAAATACCTCAATAATAATTTATTTTCCATTGGATACATGCTGAAATGATAGTATTTTGGAAATGCCAAGTTAAATAAAATATATTATTAAAATTAATTTTATCTGTTTTTCTCAAAGTAGCCACTTAGACAATTTAAAATTATATATGTGGTGTGCATTAAATTTCAATAGGATAATAGTGCTCTAAGCAATCTGTTTTTTTTTTTTTTAACCAATAATATTGCTTTCACCTTGTCCTGGAAGAAGGACCCAGAGTGCATGTTCAGCAGGGAGCCATGGTGTTGGCACAGCTTTCTGAGTGAGATTTGTGTCTTTTCTTGCGCTGACTTTTGTGTATCACCTTGATCCTTTCAAGTTCCTCCCCCATTTTCTTCCCCTTTATTTCTTTTCATCTTTTTAAAAGAAAGTAGATTGAGAGTTGTCTTTATTCTAAGGCCAGTTTAGTTCTGCTGCTAAGGTATGACCCTTCCGGGATCTTACTGAATGCTCTGGATAATCAAAAGAGCTTCTTTACGCTGACTGGTTGGAACTAGAATGTCTCCTAGCCTGCGCGAGCTTTGGAATTGCTCGGCTTGTTCTTGATAGCTTTTTGCCTGGACTCGTCCAGTCTTACCCTATCTATACAGAGCTTGTTATTTAGCAGCCAATTCAAGAGGTCCCTATGCAGATTTCTAGATCTCTTTTTCTGCATATCTTCCTTTTCTATGCTAGTTTGTCCCACTACTGCCAGCCATGTCAGTCACCTCAAACTCTGATTTCCAGTTCCAAATTCAGTGAGACATCCATATTCTGTTTGGTTAAATCTTTCTGTGTTGTAGTCTTGAAAATGACTCCATATGGAATGCTAGGGCTAGTAAGTCTACCTCATTTATTTTCTTTTTCTCAGGGATCATAATAGTGTGTTGCTTTTATTTTAATGTTTTAAAATAGTTGTTTCATGTAATTTGTCCGGTTTTCTAATTGTTTATGATGGTTGGGCAAGTTCTGTATGTAATTGAAGCAAAATTCAATTAAGAACTTCAATTCGGTGTTTCCTTACCACTTCTTAATTATGTACGCTTATTTTTCTTTAGAATTACCATACATTTTACATGCATTCTTGAATTGTAATGTGTAGTATAAACTTACTGTTTTATCATTTCCTGGACAATGCAAGAAACTTAGAACATTTTATTTAACCTCCCCTAGATTTTTGTACTATTTTTGCCCTATGTTTATATATACATACACACACACACATACATATACACATATGTTTATACATATATGTTTATATATATAACCTCAAGCCATAATTTTTAATTCTGCCAATTTTTATTTAGATTTACCTACACATTTATCCTCATTCTCATTCCTTTTGTCATTTCCATGCTTCCATTAATTTATTCTGCCTGAAAATCCTGTTTGGTGTCTCTTGTAGCAGAGGTCTAGTGGAGTGTTATTCTCTCAGCTTTATTTATTTGATCACGTTTTTATTTCACTTTCACTTTTTTATTTTTTAAATTATTTTTAAAGATTTTATTTATTTATTTGACAGAGAGAGAGACAGCGAGAGAGGGAACACAAGCAGGGGGAGTGGGGGAGGGAGAAGCAGGCTTCCCTCAGAGTGGGGAGCCCGATGCGGGGCTCGATCTCAGGACCCTGGGATCATGACTTGAGCTGAAGACAGACACTTAACGACTGAGCCACCCAGGTGTCTCCTATTCACCTTCATTTTTTAATATGGCTGGAGATATAGTTCTAGTTTGGCAAGGTTTTTTTCCCCCCAACTTTTTGTAGATATTTTTTGGCTTCTGTTTTTTTGTTTGTTTGTTTAAAAGTCAGCTTCAATATTATTGTTGAATCTTTGGAAATAATGTGTCCTGCTCTCTCTTGTTTTTAAGACTGACGTCATCTTTTATTTTCTACATTTTGCTATGGTATGTCTAGATGTGGTTTTCTTTGCCTTTAAACTGCTCAGAAATTATAGTGCATCTTTTATCTGTGCTTAATATTTTTCATTAGTTTTAGAAGATTATTGGTCATTAGCTGTTGAAATATTGCTTTTGCTCCATTCCTCACTCCTTTCATGCTGAAATTTCAAGGTATGTTAGACATTTTTTTCCAAGCCCCAAAGCTTCCTCAGGCAGTGTTCTATATTTTCCATATTTTTTCCTTTTTCTTCTTCAGTCTGGTGTTTTCTTCTTTAGTTACTTCCATTGTGAATTACAATTTGTGGAGATAATTTGAGGCTCGAAATGATGATCTCTTCCTCCTGAGAAAATTTACTTTTGCTGTTGGTAGGCAATTAAGGCAGGGTAGTTCACTCTAATCTAAACAAAGATTGAGCTGATTTGATGCTGGGAGTGAGCCTTTATGAACACTCACTCTAGACATAGGGTATAGTCCTTTGGGTGTTTTCCCAAATGAAGGCCTTCAATATTTCAACGGGTATCTCCCTTCTCCATGCAGGGCCTGGACATAATTTTTGTTCCCCAAACCCTGTGAAACTGCTGAGTGCTTTGCTAAGCTTCCAACCTTTCAGCTGAAGCTTTCAAACTGGCTAATGCCTCCAGGTTAAGAGAGGTTCCCAATATTTTCCTCACCTCTCTGAGCATCCCCCCCTTTTTTTTTCTTTTTTCTGGAATTGTATTCCCATAGGTGTTTGCTTTGGTAGCTCTCCAGTGCCTTCAAAAAGATGTTTATTCCTGCTTTTCAGGTTATTCTTAGTGGTGTGTCAGTCCTAAACAATTAGTTCATCATTTGCTGGAAAAGGTGACTCCTCATGGTTTGGAATTAGAAGGGCAAAGTATAGAAGATGTCTTCCTCACCAACTAGAAAATAAGTTTCATGAGGGCTGTCTCTTGCCTTGAGCTCTCCTGGATTGTTATCAATTATTCAAATTGGCCATACTTTTTCCTGCCTTGGAGCCACTGCATTTGCTGTTTCCTCTACCTGGAACATTCTCTTTGCCTCTCTTTATCTAACAAACTCACACCAATATTATGGGTCTTAGCTTACACATCATTTCACAGAAAGACCTTCCCTCACCTCCTGCACTAGGTTAGAATCTCTGTATTTTTCTAACAGTAATTTGCCCACTCAGAATTATTAGATTAATTATAATTTAATGTGTGTCTTACACAGACAGAAATTAAGTCTGCTTCCTCAGACTGTGCTAGCACAGTGCCTATCACATAGTAGATGCTCTCAAAATAAATGAAATCTGCACTGGGATGCCTTAAGCTAGATTAATATTTCCAAAATGTATTCTGTGAAAAGGGTTCCAAGTTCAAATAACTTATGGAAACAGTTAATGCCCACTGCAACATTAGCATATTAACAAATCTTAGAAATTTCATTATAAATATAGCTGTTTGACTTTGCTTATTCCTGAGTTTAAAAAAATAAAACAGAAAAACAAAAACTGACTATTCTGCAGAATGTACTTCAAAGATAATTTGGTTACATACTTTCTAGAAATGTAAACTCAGAGAGTTTTTAGATTTTAGGAAAAAAATAAACTTCATCCAGGAATGAGTCAATATATTGCAAATTCTGGATGAGTGAAATCAAAAGCAAAGAGATCTACGGGACAACTCCATGACAGCAGTATTTACAGGACTGGAGTTCAGTTGACATGGGCAAAAGATTTCCTGCCTGTCAGTGATTACAACCTATATGTTCTACAAATGGCATGAAACAGAGAGGTTTCAAGCACTATCTCAAAGGACTGTCGTCACGAACTGAAAGACTATATACTGAAATGACTGTTCCAGTCACACTGCAGAAGAGCAGTCAGGCAGACTCAGCAAATATGTTACATTTCCCAGATTTGTGCTAATAGTTAACTAGTCCTTGCATCAAAGATGAGTGATGTGAAAAATCAAATCAGGGAAGCAGAATTTCAACTAGTAAATAAAACAATTTTCTTTTCAGAGAATACCCAGGGGTTAATTGTAAATTGAAAATTATTTGTTTCATCATGAAGCAAGTAATAACTAATTTACCTTTCTTCCTATTGGCTTTCCCTCTTCCTTGCTCTTCTTCAAGCTCCTTCATTTATTTAATGAATTTGGAAATAATCACTAGAAACACTCCCTGACTATACTCCACATCTGCATAACTGTTTCTTCCCTAGCCCTTTGGCTATTTTTCTCCTGTTTTGAAATATATTTGCCCCTTAAGTTTCATGCTGAATTTCCTCTCCTGCCCTGCTTCCCTCTCCAGTTTCACTCCTCCCTTCTTTCTCTCAATCCTCATGGTTCTTTCTCTCTTCATCATAAAGATATTGTTGAACTATTTTCAGAAATGGTGATACCTTTAATGCAGAATAGGATTGTGGGGCATGTAAAATTGATGTGGTGCATAGTCAGGGCAGCAAAATCAAGCTGAACACCAAAAAAACTATAATGGAATTAACCTGAGCCACATTTTTTCATTAACTCCCGTTTGCCATAGAATATACCCTTTACAATTCCCAGCTATATCTTACAGGATGTCAGATGTGCTTTTTCTTCACTATTACCCAATGCTTGCTGGCTTTTGATTTCACCAGAATCAATTTCTATCAAGTATTGTCATGCAGAGTTTGAGATGTAGAGATCCATACTATGCAACATTCATCACCCATATGGATGACTCTCAAATCTCAGTTTTCATCCATGACAACTGGACTTCAGTCTAAACTATCTTTTGGACATGTTCTCATTATACCAATAATATCTCAAGCTTATTATGTCCAAACATTAACTGAATATCCATAATACTTCTAGCTCAGTACTTGGCATATTGCAGGCAGGCACTCAAAAAATTATAGTTTTCTTCTTGTATCAAATCTGCTTGTTCTCATGATTCTCTCCATTTTCTTAAAATGAAAGTTACTATATTCTTAGTCAACGACACTTAAAAAGCCATTATATTTCTTCCAGTTTATCTTTTTCTCCCCATTTTTTCTTTCAACAAATATTTAACTATCTGTTATGTTTTTTAGAACCTATTTTGGTTGACAGTAATTAGGAGGACACAGTTACACCATCTATAAATTTGCAGTGTAATGGAGAGCCTGGCAGAGAAACAAATAATGTGTGACAAGTACAGAGTTAAGTGTAGGTAGTATAAGAGTATAGAGGAGGACAGTAACCCAGGTTTGGGGAATAACAGAAGATTCTCTAAAGGAGATGGCAAGTATCCTGGGTTATGAAACACAAGTACAAATTATACCTGAGAAAATTAAGGATGTAAAGTGTGTCAGGAAGGGTTTCTCAGGAACTGGAAGCAAACACACCCCACCCAGCTTTAGGAGGGGCAGAGGTTGGGGAGATGAACAGTGGAGCACTCAAGTCAAAATGGCCCTTATATACCAAGTTTAAGGACACATCTCAAGGGCAGAGTACCAATGAATGGTTGGTGTTGATGGCTGTGTGACTAGTTCTGGCCAACAGGCTGTGAGGGAGAGTGATAGTGAAAAGCTGTTTGGATTGTGCTGCCTTTCACTCTTTCTCTTCCTGTTATATCAGGTGAAAAAGTGAGCTATTTCAGATGGTGCAGGTGCAGGAAAGTGGAGATCCCTACCAGCCTATGTTGTTGAATCATCATACAAATATTATTTACCCTGGAGGGTTGTTCTGACCTGGAACAGAGAAACTGGCTGAGATTTTGTGGTTATCTGTTATTGAGAAGGACACTGGCTGTTTTGATCGATACTCATTCATGGAAAATCTTTCGTTATATGCAACTAAATTTGCCAGCCCTTCTCAACCATCATCACATAATAATTCATAGTAAGTGTTAATATATAAAACTGTCTTTCATTTGTTTATTATTTATTGTCTATATTTCTTTCCTAGAATAGAAATTCTACAAAGCAAAGACCTATATCTCTTGTTCACCTTTGTATTCCAGAGTCTAGGTCAATGTATGGTACATAACATGAAAAATACCATTTTGAACTGAGGACAGTTTTGCAGAAAAAGTGAGCAAAGGGCACAAGACTCAGACATTTTATGAACTGCTTGCAGAAAGAAAAATTTGATTTTATTTCTTACATATTATGCACATTGGGAGGAGAGAGTGGAAAGTATTTATATAGATGATTTCAGTCAGAGAAAGAGAGACCTGAGCACCTATTTGGGTGTGAAGATAACAGTAGAGGAGCTCAGAATTCAATTAACTTGAATCATTGCTGTTGTCATTACTGATATCACACCTTGTGATAGTAATAACTTATGGTGGCAGATTTGGGGACTTCTCCTGGTAGTTTATGGTTTGTGTGTGCATCTTTCAGAAGGACCTTTTGTTATTTGTTTCACACAAGTACATTTCATTCCTGATCTGTTACTGCTAGGACTTCTGCCCCTATTGCTCTTATTGATTTTTTCAAATTAAGATATAAAGTTACCATGACAGATAGCAATGCCTTACATCTGGAGACTAGATGGTGCTAAATAATGAAATGTCATAGTTTCTGACTCATGAACCATGAATTTTGGAGCAAAATATGAGGTCACTAAGCAAAACAAATTAGTGGCGTGCCAATGACCACTAAGACAATATGATGAATGCTCATTGAAACAATAAGTCTATAGGAAAAGTTAAAATTTAGCCATAAAATTCTAATAAATTTAGTCTTCTCTTGCTGGTCTATTTTCAGGGATTACAAAGTATTTTCTTAACTTTCTTTGCTGAACTTGAATTCTTGTTGATGATACATTATTGTGTCATATAGAATTGGGTTTGAGTTTTGTCTCTTTCATTTGCCTGTATGACATTGGTCAAGTTTTTGAACTTTATAATTGTCCATAGTTGTAAAATAGGGACTAGTAAATTGTTAAATTAGGTTGTGTTAAGAATTAAATGACTGTTTCTATCTGTCTTCCCAGCAGAGGCATTGACAGCCTTTGTTACAGACTATATTTTTAAGGATGTTTGTATAGAGAACAGCATTGGAAATGAGAGGTAACATCTCCTTTTGGGGCAGGGGGAGGATTTGTTTGCTGATCAGGATAAAAAGGATAATGTCCCACTCTAAGACGAAGATTGGTGAGGTTTGCTAGCAGACTTTTTAAAAAAGAGTGGAGTTTCCCACACTCTCAGTTATATGCTTAGGATCTACTTAGGCTGATGAAGTGATGCAAACATGAGGTTCATGCTGCCTGGGTGATTAACAAAGTCTTTTGTCCCTGACCCAGGAGTCTTGGTTGGACTTCTGCCAGCTTCCAGAAAACTGTGGCAGGCTAATTGTGAGTTTGCAAGAAGGGTAAAATCTCAGTCCCTTCATAGTTCTTGCCACATCTTCCCATGAAAATATTATTGGGATGCCTGGGTGACTCAGTCAGTTAAGCATCTGTGTTCGGCTCAGGTCATTATCCCAGGGTGTTGGGATCAAGTCCCTCATCGGGCTCTCAGCTCAATGAGGAGCCTGCTTCTCCCTCTGCCTGCTGCTCCCCCTGCTTGTGCGCGCTCTCTCTCTCTGTCAAATAAATAAATAAAATCTTAAAAAAAAAGAAAAAAAAGAATTAAATGACTTGAACTTGTAAAGGGCTTACTACAAGCCTGAACTAAGTGATATTAGCAATCACTTTTAGGATAATATATTTGAAATGGTGCCCAGTGTTTTTCTCTTTTCAGCAATCCAATGGCATTCTTCCATAGGAAGGTAAATGGCAGGATCGATGTCACCTCTCTTCCTGTCAAACAGAAAGAGGAAATAGAGAACTTTTCTGGTACTGGAAAGAGGTTTATTAGATAATAATTCACATATATCTACCTGCCTCTTCTTCATCTCCATGGATGGAGTATACATCACTATCTCATGCATGTTAGATTTGGTCATGTTACTTGCTTTGGCCTTACAGTAGGTGGAAAGTAGTTGGCCACTGGAAGGCTAACAGATATGACATAAACGCAAGCTTGAATGTGATCCTGTCATTGAGCTTGACCTCTTGTACCCCCTGGCCCCATGAGGGTGAGAAACAGGAGAAGTTGGTTTGGATCCAAACTTCAACGTGAAGCTAAGCCAAATAAGCCTGTCTCGGTTCACCAATCCCCAACTCCTAACTTGCAGATGTATGAATAAATATAAATGATGGTTGTTTTAAGCCACTTAATTTTTGGAATGACTTGTTGCACAGTATTACTGTGGCAATAGATGACTGATAAAAAGAAACAGGAAAATAAGTTATAAGAAAAGAAAAGTAAGAGGCAAGGTCTTGGCCATCTTTTTCTTTGGGAGAGAACACTGGAAATGAGAAAAGTCAGGTAAAAATATCACATAGATTTGTATGAATCCACAATTTTCCAGACCAATGCTTCACTTTCTCTTGTATATCCTAGGAAGCTTGTAAACCTCTCAAAGAAGCTGTCTATCTGATGCAGTGTAACATCCAATATGGTGTAGGAGCATCAGCTGAGTAGCATCAGTGGATGGAGGTGCTAATTAGATGGTCCTAAGATTGCTGTTTAAAGTCCTCAGCTTGGATGTGACATTTTGAGGATCTATAATTTCCACATGTTCCAGGGTAGATAAGAAGTTTTGAGAGAACTGGTGGACATGAATTGACCTAAGACAAGAACAAAGAGATTGCAGAGTGATAAGAGAATATGAAAGAGATCACTGATTTCAGCCACAGGCTTCAGTGTAATAGCCACCAAGCCAGAAAAGGCCTCCCACATATCAGTAAGTGGCTACTGTGGACACCTGGTAATCAGACAGAATTGGGATATCTTAGCGTAGCCCTGTGAGAATTGGGAAGACAGCACAAGAAGAAACTCTGCGTGTATTCTTATGCTCAACTATATACCCAGATATCACCTTGAGAAAAGGAAAAAAGATTGTGAATCCATTTTTTTGTTTTGTTTTTTAAAGATTTTATTTATTTGATAGAGAGAGACAGTGAGAGAGGGAACACAAGTGGGGGGGAGCAGGAGAGGGAGAAGCAGGCTTCCCGCAGAGCAGGGAGCCTGACACAGGATTCAATCCCAGGACCCTGGGATCATGACCTGAGCCAAAGGCAGACACTTAATGACTGAGCCACCCTGTGAATCCATTTGGAAGAAGTTAAAAACCCAACAGAATTTATATGAAAAGATATTTTTACTAAACTAGAAGGAACTATTTTCTACTGCAATCATCAGGAATTTGAGCTCTAAAGCTCAAAGATAGGGTCATAGTATAGTAAATAAAGGCTTTTCGTTTTTTGCATTCTTTATGATAGCATATATTTTAGCTTCAATATAGTATTTTTCATCATCATCATCACCATTATTTCTATAAGAAGGATCATCTAGCCAGATTCTTCTAGTAATGCTTGAATCCTCTTAAACACCATCAGAGACAGAACATCTACTATCTCATTCCATTATTGTATACCTACAAGTACTAGAAAGGCTTTCCTTATATAGAGCTAAAATTTATCTTCCTGGAGCTCATAACCATATAGCATTATTTCTATTCCACGGAATCACATAGAAATTTCTGTTCCCTCTTCCACATGACAGATAGACATATCTCATAGATAGTAAAAGAGGAAAAAGAACTGAGTGTACAATTTTTAATTTATTCATAGATCTAATCATGTTTCTCATATTCAATTGTAGTTCACACATTTTCAAATGAAAGTGTCAAAACTGAGAATTGCCCCAAGTTGGAACAGTGAGTTAAAAAATGTGTATGAAATACAAGATTGGGGAGCATTAACTTGGCAGAAGTATATATATATATATATATATATATAAAGAAGACCTGGGGATGTAGTTGACTAAAAGATTAATATAATATTGAAAGAGCAATTATCTTTTTTTTAAGATTTTATTTATTTATTTGACAGAGAGAGAGCATAAGCGGGTGGAGCAGCAGAGGTAGAGGGAGAGGAAGGCTACATGCTGAACAGGGAGCCCGATGCGGGGCTCAATCCCAGGACCCCAAGATCATGACCTGAGCCGAAGGCAGACACTTAACCGACTGAGCCACCTGGGTGCCCCAGAAAGAGCAATTATCTTACGCTGCTTTAATGGAAAGATAGTATCCCATATGATGAAAAGTAATTGTTTCAGTGTTTCTATGTTGCTAGTATCATACATAAATCATCTTAATACCTAATCTTTATTCTTGACTCTTTCTTCAACTCCTACATCCACTTAAATTCCAACTTCTATTATGTCTACTTCCTTAATAATTAATACTTGAATCAGTTCCTTCTTTCCACCCCCACTGCAACTACCTGAGTTTGCACTACCATTATTTTTCTTTTGGGAGTCTTACAATAGTCTTCATGCTGGTCTCTTTTCTCTCAATTGTTTTCTACATCCAAATAAGAATAATCCCCCTTAGAACCCTCCTACACTGTTGGCGGGAATGCAAGCTGGTGCAGCCACTCTGGAAAACAGTATGGAGGTTCCTCAGAAAGTTGAAAATAGAGCTACCATATGATCCAGCAATTTCACTACTGGGTATTTACCCCAAAGATACAAATGTAGGGATCTGAAGGGGTACATGCACCCCGATGTTTATAGCAGCAATGTCGACAATAGCCAAACTGTGGAAAGAGCCAAGATGTCCATTGACAGATGAATGGATAAAGAAGATGTGGTATATATACACAATGGAATATTATGTAGCCATCAAAAGGAAGGAGATCTTGCCATTTGCAACGACGTGGATGGAACTGGAGGGTGTTATGCTGAGTGAAATAAGTCAATCAGAGAAAGACAGATATCATATGACCTCACTGATATGAGGAATTCTTAATCTCAGGAAACAAACTGAGGGTTGCTGAAGTGGGGGTGGGGTGAGAGGGATGAGGAGGCTGGGTGATAGACATTGGGGAGGGTACGTGCTATGGTGAGCGCTGTGAATTATGCAAGACTGTTGAATCACAGATCTGTACCTCTGAAACAAAAAATGTAATATATGTTAAAAAAAAAAAGAAGAAGATAGCAGGAGGGGAAGAAAGAAGGGGGGAAATCTGAGGGGGAGACGAACCATGAGAGACGATGGACTCTGAAAAACAAACTGAGGGTTCAAGAGGGGAGGGGGTGGGGGGATGGGTTAGCCTGGTGATGGGTATTAAGGAGGGTACAGTCTGCGTGGAGCACTGGGTGTTATGCACAAACAATGAATCATGGAACACTACATCAAAAACTAATGATGTAATGTATGGTGATTAACATAACACTAAAAAAATTTAAAGAAAATAAAAAAGAATAATCCCCCTTAAATGCCAATATGATCTTGTCTCTTTCATGTTTATTCTAAGACACATTGAATCCACTCTTGCCACAACTAACCCTAATTTCTTATACCTTTTATGGTGTGAGTTTCTTGTCATGTTGAATGTAATTCTAGTGATTAAAGGTATAAATTTTTCATAGGTAACTTCTTAAACACAAGTCCAATATTTTATGAGACTCAATCACAAAGAGTGATATTCTTCAGTGCCAGAGGAAGATTTGGCTGTGTTGGACTTAATAAATTATGAATTAAATGTTTGTCTCATGTAGAGGCCTGAATGGGCTTTTAAAGGTAATTTTGACTTTATCTGATTTTTACTAACACCTGGTAAAACTTGATTCAACTACTACATGTGAGATAATAGTGCTATTGTTGTTCTCTACCATTTTTATTTTTATATTCAAAGAGATAGAAAAATTAAATCTCCTTAACAGTTACCACAAAAATTCATCTCAGAAAGAGAATTATCTTAATTTGAAAACACTTTAAGAAATGTTTGGGCCTGAAGATGAGCTCTTTGAGAAGTAGTTTGACGCTGGAAAAGATGAAGAGGAGATGAAATCTACTTTATATAATATAATGAAAATAAAATTAGAGTTGAAGTTGGGAAGATTGGTTGAGGAGCAGAGATGTCAGAGCTAATCTATTACTGCAGCATAGAATAGCCTACAAAATATTGACTAGTCATTTTAAAATCAAAGTATGAAAAGCATGAAGGAAAGAAGAAAGCTTTAGAGGAAAAATGAGCAGCTTATAAAGTAAATTTCTCCTCTCTCAAGTTACCAAAAACATACAGCACAGTGACCTCTGGAGCAATCAGGAAGCTTATAGGGTTGATAAATAGTTGTTTTGATAAAAAATGTCAGAGTTTTAATTTTTGGCTGCTAAAATTTTTAATAATAAATTTGTAACCATTATCTAAAATTTTATAACAATATTTTACATATATTATTATATCAAAGAAATGTAACCTATCATGGTGATAATTGTTTTTGGCCAAATATGAACACTTTATTATTTGATCCAACCAAAGTATGCAGTTTACTTCAACCTTAGCAAATACCGTGTCTCTCAACCTCAACTACCATCATATTTATATGGAAGAGATGAAACTTACGAATGACTGTGGAGTATTTACTATGTGTTAGATGCTGATGGAATGCTCCCTGTATAATGTACTCTTCACGATAAATCTATACAGTAGCTTTATCTTTGTTTTGCAGTGGAATAAAACTAAGTTTTATAGAAGTTAAGCCATGGCGGTGAATCATGTAGGCTTTGCACTTGAGTTGAATTCAGGATCCATAACTTTCTAGTGGTAGCATTTGGGGAAGTTATTTAACTTGTCTAATCTTCAGTTTCATATGTATAAAATGGAGGTTATAACTATACTGAA
The DNA here is from genome assembly GCF_037043125.1 of Eumetopias jubatus. NCBI lineage: Eukaryota > Metazoa > Chordata > Mammalia > Carnivora > Otariidae > Eumetopias > Eumetopias jubatus. The sequence goes on along the minus strand of NW_028274812.1, from coordinate 59,410,038 downwards.
AACATAAGTTGCTAATGGGAGGTTTAATGAGATAACCCATGTAAAGCAGTTAGTATGCTCTTTGGCACTTAGTAAGGCACTCTTTAAAAGTATTTATTTCCTTCTTTTTTTCCCTTCATCTTCTTTTACTTTTACCAAGTCCCCAGAGCTAGTGAAAGGGCTTATATTCTTACCTACTTTATTTTGAATCCAAATCCCAGTGCTTTTTATATTAAGCACCTCTGTTGATTACTTGTGCTACCAACCACACATGACAAGGTACAGAATTTTTTTTTTAATCTTATTGGGTAGCTCTATAATATTTTTATTGGGGTATGGTATGAATGTTATTTGTTTGTTTATTTATTTTTCTGCTTGATGTGCTCCCTTAACTTCTTCTAGCAAGAACATCTCTTTTCTTTGAGGATCCACTATTTTCTCCCTACCATTACATTTGATCTGGTGGGGCTCCAATTTCAGCATCTTGTCCGTTTGACTACAGATGTGAACACAACATCTGTAATAGTATTGTAGTCTTCTAAATGCAATGATGATTCTGACATGTGAACATGTAACTCAAATTGAGATATTGTAATAGAGATGGACTTCGTCTTTTGGTGTTTGACTGCTGACAAGCTTTTAGGCCTCACTTCTCCCTTATCCTACCTGCATCACATCTGAGCAAGCTAAGAAAGCCCAGTGCTTCTCCTTTGGTGCTTGTGGGAGATTCAGACCACATAAGCTCTTGCCCAGGCACAGGAACTCTCACTCTGACCCTACCTCCTAATCACAATAGAAGCCTCAAGCTAGTCTCCTTTCCTTGTTCTCTCAAGCCATTTTTTTTACTAGCTTGGCAAGCCTGCCCTGGTCTCTCCAGAAAACCTTATATGTAAGTAATAAGACTTTTTCATAGTCTCATGGTATATGTATGTCATGTCATCAGTTTTGACATCTGATCTAAACTTTGGGTAAGGATCCATCCTCCTTCTAAAGAATGACAATAACATATTAAGTGAGTCTCTTATTCCACTGAATTGTGAGTTCTAATGATATGACTCCTGGCTGCTAGTTGCCATATTTCCTACAACACAGACAGGTCTGAGAGAAGAGCCAACATCCCAAGAGAAGCAGGTCAGTCAGTGAGAATCTTGATCTACTCCCAACTTCCCAGTTACATGAGCCAGTAAGTCCCCCTTTGTGGCTTAAGTTAATTTGTTGGCTTTAGTAACTTTCAACAAAAAGAATCCTGACTTATAGAGGAGAGAACTTTGTTAGGAAAAAACATCTTATTAGGCTTTAGTATTAAAAGGTGAGACCCAAGACCCTGAGAATTGAAAAAAGTTTTAAAACAGGAGATTGAGTTGCTCTCTGTGAGATGAGAAAATATATATGGAATGACTAGTAAGGATCTTAGAGGTGCAATGTGATTCCTTCTCATGATCCCTGCTCGTTAGTAAGGTGTTCCATTCTCATTAACAATTTGATGTAACTTTTGTGGAAATAGATGAAGGGGTTGTTGAATTTCATATTTAGTTTACTGAGGAAGACAGACTCTATGAGAATGCATGTGGTTTTGTGTTTTTGTTGTTGTTGTTGTTTGTTTTGTTTTGTTTTGTTTTACAGAAAACCTAAAGAGTGATTTGGGCTTACATGAGCTGTAGAATCAGGACGGGAAATATGAGACATGGCCCCCACAATCAACATGGAGGAGCCAATTTCCTTCCTATGGGTCTCTCAGGAATGAATTTTGATAAATGGAAATAACACTAACATTTACCGAATGGGATATGAACTGTGCAAAATAGTAATATTTCCTAAACTTGCCTACGATACTGATCATTTTGGGGTACTTACTGAAAATATTGATTTTGGAGCCCTGCACCCAAATCTGCTGAATTCTATTCCCTGGAGGAGGAGTTCTTGGAATTTGTGTTTTAATGTGTTCCAGATGATTTTTATCACTAAACAAGTTTTGGAAACACTGCTTTACACAAATACAAGCTTATGTGTGGGTGGTATTTTTATTTCTCATTTTACACATGAAGAAGTTATTGAGGTTGATTAACTTGCTCAAGGTCACAGAACTGGGTGGTGTTAGAAATAAGACTTGAACTTGACCTTGCCAAACCCTATAGCTTGAGCACTTAAACTTTAATCCTACTTCTCCATGAGAATCTATATTAACTGGAATTAATTATTGAGGGAACCCATGGAACTCTAGGTGTTTTATATATATTATATCATATCATACCGTATCATATATTATGTTATTTTACATATATATGATATATATTTATAAATCCTATAATATTGGATTTTTTAAAATTTCCCATATCTGAAAAACAAGACATACCCATAAACCAAAAAAAGGAGACATTTCAGGTCTAGATATCTTGCCCCCTTCATATCAAGAGAAGTATAACACATGCTCATAGTTGCTAAATTATAATTGATCTTAGAACCTAAGAACAAATTGAGTTAGTTTGTTGGTGCCTGGAAAGATAGATTTGGCCATTTGCAGGAAAAATGCTCTATCATCTTTTGGGATGGCTTTGGTGAGGTATAGGTTAACTTCTAGCTCAAGAGTCAATCAGTGATAATGCTGTGAAAAGCAGCATAAACACAAACATCTTGAAGCAGGAATATGTCACCTTGGTAATGACAGGTAATCTTTGAAAGTAGAAATGTGAATGGACAATCTTTAGTGATAAAAACCCTAAGGTAAGAAGAATTTGCCACTCAGAAAGAAAAACAGAAGATTCAATTTCTAGGTAATTCTTTTTTTTTAACTTATACTTATTTTTTATACTTATTTTTATTATTATTATGTTATGTTAATCATCATACATTACATCATTAGTTTTTGATGTAGTGTTCCATGATTCATTGTTTGCATAGAACACCCAGTGCTCCATGCAATTCTAAAGGAGTTGTTGAAGTCTGAAATAGGGTATGGAAGTTGCCCTGAGAAGTCGGTGATTGCTAGAGCTGCATGTGCAGCCAGAGAGCTGCAATCACTGGTCTGAGATCTTCCTAGCTTTCCAGTAGAACCTCTAGGTATTCATAAGGGCTGGTGGGAGCCTTGAATGATCAAAAGATGTTGGTTTGAGAAGACATCAGATCAGTAAGATAGCTAGCTTTGGGTGTTACAGTTGACTGTACAGTTAGAATGCAGTGAGTAGCCCAAGCCAGCAGACAGCATAGCAACAAAGTGACCCCATCTACACACCAGCTACTGTGTGGTCAAATCATATCAGTGAATGGCAATATTACAAAACTCCACACTTGCCTACATGGGAAGATTTGTTTTCTCTTTCAGAACTATTATGGGTTGAATTGTTTCTCTCCAAAATTTATATGTTGAAGTTCTATCCCCCACCCCTAACCAAGCTCCATACTCTAGAATGTGGCCTTATTTGGAAATAGGGTCATTGAAGATATAATTAGTTAAGATGAAGTCATACTGGAGTAGAGTGCACCCCTAATCCAAAATAATTAGTGTCCTTACAAAGAGGAGAAATTTGGAGACAGACACACACAGGAAGAACACCATATGAAGAAGGCAGAAATCAAGGTGATGCAGCAGAAGCCCAGGAACACCAAAGATTGATAGCAAAACCACCAGAAGCTGGGAGAAGAGAATAGAACAGAACCTTCCTTACAGCCTTCAGAGATAATCCTAAAATTTGTATGAAACCAGAAAAGACCCCAAATGCCAGAGGAATGTTGAAAAAGAAAAGCAAAGCTGGTAGCATCACAATTCCGGACTTTAAGCTCTATTACAAAGCTATAATCATCAAGACAGTATGATACTGGCACAAAAACAGACACATGGATCAATGGAACAGAATAGAAAGCCCAGAAAAGGACCCTCAACTCTCTATGGTCAACTAATCTTTGACAAAGCAGGAAAGAATATCCAATGGAAAAAAGATAGTCTCTTCAACAAATGGTGTTGGGAAAATTGGACAGCCACATGCAGAAGAATGAAACTGGGCCATTTCCTTACACCACACACAAAAATAGACTCCAAATCGTTGAAAGACCTAAACGTGAGACAGGAGTCCATCCAAATCCTAAAGGAGAACACAGGTAGCAACCTCTTCGACCTCAGCCGCAGCAACTTCTTCCTAGAAACATCACCAAAGGCACGGGAAGCCAGGGCAAAAATGAACTATTGGGATTTCATCAAGATAAAAAGCTTTTGCACAGCAAAAGAAACAGTCCACAAAACCAAAAGACAACCGACAGAATGGGAGAAAATATTTGCAAATGACCTATCAGATAAAGGACTAGTATCCAAAATCTATAAAGAACTTATCAAACTCAACACCCAAAGAACAAATAATCCAATCAAGAAATGGGCAGAAGACATGAACAGACATTTTTCCAAAGAAGACATCCAAATGGCCAACAGACGCATGAAAAAGTGCTCAACATCGCTCGGCATCAGGGAAATCCAAATCAAAACCTCAATGAGATACCAGCTCACACCCGTCAGAATGGCTAAAATTAACAAGTCAGGGAACAACAGATGTTGGCGGGGATGCGGAGAAAGGGGAACCCTCCTACACTGTTGGTGGGAATGCAAACTCGTGCAACCCCTCTGGAAAACAGTATGGAGGTTCCTCAAACAGTTGAAATTAGAGCTACCATTCGATCCAGCAATTGCACTACTGGGTATTTACCCCAAAGATACAAATGTAGGGACCCGAAGGGGTACATGCACCCCAATGTTTATAGCAGCAATGTCCACAATAGCCAAACTGTGGAAAGAGCCAAGATGTCCATGGACAGATGATTGGATAAAGAAGAAGTGGTATATATACACAATGGAATATTATGCAGCCATCAAAAGGAATGAGATTTTGCCATTTGCAACGACGTGGATGGAACTGGAGGGTGTTATGCTGAGTGAAATAAGTCAATCAGAGAAAGACATGTATCATATGACCTCACTGATATGAGGAATTCTTAATCTCAGGAACAAACTGAGGGTTGCTGGAGTGGTGGGGGGTGGGAGGGATGAGGTGGCTGGGTGATAGACATTGGGGAGGGTATGTGCTACGGTGTGCGCTGTGAATTGTGTAAGACTGTTGAATCACAGATCTGTACTTCTGAAACAAATAACGCAACATATTTTAAAAAAAAAGGAAAAGAAGAAGACAGCAGGAGAGGAAGAATGAAGGGGAGTAAGTCAGAGGGGGAGACGAACCAGGAGAGATGATGGACTCTGAAAAACAAACTGAGGTTTCTAGAGGGGAGGAGGGTAGGGGGATGGGTTAGCCTGGTGATGGGTATTAAAGAGGGCACATTCTGCATGGAGCACTGGGTGTTATGAACAAACAATGAATCATGGAACACTACACCAAAACAAATGATGTAATATATGGTGATTAACATAACAATAAAAAAATCCTAGAGGAGAACACAGGCAGCAACCTCTTCGACCTCAGCCACAGCAACTTCTTTCTAGAAACATCGCCAAAGGCAAGGGAAGCAAGGGCAAAAATGAACTATTGGGACTTCATCAAGATAAAAAACTATTGCATAGCAAAGAAAACAGTCAACAAAACCAGAAGACAACTGACAGAATGGGAGAAGATATTTGCAAGTGACATATCAGATAAAGGGCTAGTATCCAAAATCTTTAAAGAACTTATCAAACTCAACATCCAAAGAACAAATAATCTAATCAAGAAATGGGCAGAAGACATGAACAGACATTTCTGCAAAGAAGACATCCAAATGGTCAACAGACACATGAAAAAGTGCTCAACATCACTTGGCATCGGGAAATCCAAATCAAAACCACAATGAGATACCACCTCACACCAGTCAGAATGGTTAAAGTTAACAAGTCAGGAAATGACGGATGTTGGCGAGGATGTGGAGAAAGGGGAACCCTCCTACGCTGTTAGTGGGAATGCAAGCTGGTGCAGCCACTCTGGAAAACAGTATAGAAGTTCCTCAAAAAGTTGAAAATAGAGCTACTATACGACCCAGCAATTGCACTACTGGGTATTTACCCTAAAGATACAAATGTAGTGATCCGAAGGGGTACATGCACCCCAATGTTTATAGACATTGTCTATATAGCAGCAATGTCCAGAATAGCCAAACTATGAAAAGAGCCTAGATGTCCATCAACAGATGAATGGCTAAAGAAGATGTGGTATATATACACAATGGAATATTATGCAGCCATCAAAAAATTGAAATCTTGCCATTTGCAACGACATGGATAGAACTAGAGGGTATTATACTAAGTAAAATAAGTCAACTAGAGGAAGACAATTATCATATCATCTCACTGATATGTGAAATTTGAGAAACAAGGCAGAGGATCGTGGGGAAGAAGGGAAAAAATGAAATGGGACAAAACCAGAGAGGGAGACAAATCATACGAGACTCTTAATCTCAGGAAACAAACAGGGTTGCTGGAGTGGAGGGGTGTGGGAGGGACAGGGTGGCTGGGTGATAGACATCAGGGAGGGTATGTGCTGTGGTGAGTGCTGTGAATTGTATAAGACTGATGAATCACAGACCTGTACCTCTGAAACAAATAATACATTATATGTTAATAATAATAATAATAATAATAATAATAAAAGAAGGAACCAACACTACCAACACCTTGACCTAGGACTCTTAGCCTCCAGAACTGAGAGACAAAAAGTATCTGTTATTCTCAGACACCCGTGTTTTGGTACTTTGCCACAACAGTCCTAGCAAATTAATGCAGAGACTATAAATGACAATGAGAAAAATAAAAAATAAAAATCCTCCTTTGGGGGATTTTGAGAATTGTAGAATATAGTTGGCAATGTGGTATAAGTGAAAAATCAGACAGATATTGTTTCAAATGTTAGCTTTATCATGTTCTGTGTAGGCATCCATGAACAAGTTATTTAGCTTCTGTGAGCCTTTATATCTTTATCTAAAAAATTAGGATAGTAATTCGGTTATTGTAATGATTAAATAATAGTGCTACTATTTTAATTACAGTTTCAAAAGTGTATTTTCTCCCATTCACTGTTTGATATGTGTTATTTCACAACAAACCAATGAGTTACGGTGTTAGTTCCATTTATGAAAAAGAGGTTAGTTTTATGGGTCCAGTAAACACTCTTTTTTAAACACAGGTCTGTCATCTAAGCTTGGGGTCACAAACACTACATTTCCCACCTTCCTCAGTTGTCTGCCTAGTGAAGAACATATAATGTCTGTTGTCTTTGCTTTTTATCAGTTTTAAACATATATGTATTCCCCCCGCACCCATCTCTGTCTTTCTCTCTCTTTTCCTGTCTCTCTATATCTGTATATATATATATATATATATATATAAGTTTATATATATATATATAAAACTTTAAATTTTTCATTCTACATTCTGATTTGGACTTGCTTACTGGGCTTGTTTCCTTGGTTTCTGGATGGGAGCTTAATCAGAAGTATGACTCCTTCATGATTCAGGTATCTCCAGCAAAATGATTAAATAAGACTTAACATGTCATTAAATAACAAAGGTATCAGAATTATACCTAATGTATAAATATTAAACTGAATGAGAAAATCACCCCTCAATTGTCTTTTACAGAAAAAGACTTTTGCTCTTTCTCAAAATGCAACAGATTATGGTATATTAGGCATCCCTCTGTGATTTAAAATTTGATATGTTTATTTATCATATCACTATAATAGCTGAGTATAATATTTTGGAGTTTGTACTTTGAATTAATTGCTGCTCTAAAGAAAAAAATACATAAATGTTAAAACAAAGTAACATGCTTCATTTAAAGAGATAATTTTCTTATACATAACTTTATGGCACTATGGTATTAATGGTTTATTAGTAGATTATTCTCTTTAAAAGATCATATCTTGTACTCACCATCTCTCTTTGTAGAATCTATAATAGGGACTTCACAAATTATGTGCATAATAAGGTTTTCTGATAGTGTGGATCACTTATGCTAAGCATTTAATTGCAAGTATCTTAAAATATTGTATTTCTTTCACTGATTCTATAATTCTTACTTTGAATATGTAAATGTTTTACTCAGCAAACTGGAAAAAAACCCTGTAGTTTTATTCTTACATTATGATTATATATTAATGCGAACATAGAATATGGGTGATCTTCTCTAGCTGTGGAGCATTATTTTCTATCTCAGGAATATCAGGACCCTTTAAAAGATGAGCTGCATAAGCTTACATGTTGGTTCTCTAATATTATACAAAATTCTGTAAGATGTGGATTGGAAATTTATAACACTAAATTTGGAAGTAGTTTGGTGAAATTTATCCACGCTGTATTTCCGTGGTTCAGTTCTTAGCCTCATTTAGCCTATAAAATCCACATGGGCAATTTAAAGACTTTGCTTAACATTCTGCTTTTAGACCATGGAACCAAGGCATTTGAGCTATGAATCACCATTTGGTAGTCTTTTCATTTTTGAAGACACTTTGTTCCCTTCAAATAAGCACCAACCTTCAAGAGGATAATTTCTCTGACAAGTAATAGTAAGTGCATGTTAGTAGTTTTCTGTCTTTTGCCTTTGTAAATGATTACCCTTAAAATCTGTCATGAATCCTGCCTGAGTGAAGGCAGCGAGAACTGGCTGGGGATTTGGGGAAAATAGGACCCAGAGGTCTGAGTGCTCAGCAGGTGGGAGTATATGGAACGTGAGATATTTTTTGCCTTATTTTTCAAAAGTAATTGACATTTAAGAAAAGAAAATGAACAGGAAATAAATTCTGATCGTGAGACAGTTGCTCTGGTAATCACATTTTTTAAATTTTAAAATAGAAAATAATTCTATAGTTATTGTTTCTTTTGGGGAATCAACATTTGATAATAGAAGTTCTGTTTATGGCTCAATAAATGGCATATTGTATAAGAGGAAAAGAAGCCTTGGGAACTTCAAGTGCTTCATATCAAGTTGTACTTGGTGGCATATTTATGTGCAGCATTTTATAGCACTTCACGAATCTGAATCCTCCAGTCATCTTGGTTTTAAGGATCTGAGGGAAAATTTACTAATTTTCTAGACCTTGAGTAGCAATTTTAGAAAATTTAAGGTCACATGCTATAATTTCTACAACATTAGAGAAAGCGAATTTTAAAAATATGTTCATAATAGCAGGAAGGAAAAAATGAAGGGGGGGAAATCGGAGGGGGAGACGAACCAGGAGAGACTATGAACTCTGAGAAACAAACTGAAGGTTCTAGAGGGGAGGGGTGGAGGGATGGGTTAGCCTGGTGATGGGTATTAAAGAGGGCATGTTCTGCATGGAGCACTGGGTGTTATACGCAAACAATGAATCATGGAACACTACATCAAAAACTAATGATGTAATGTATGGTGATTAACATAACAATAAAAAAATGAGAGAAAAGAATATCTCTGTAATGCTTTTTGAAACATGTTGTTTCTTTCAGTGATTAGATTTTAAAAAGGTAGGGGGTGTCATTGTCAAAACCTGTTTTTCCTCTCAATTGTAGAATATATAATTTTAGAAAATTTATTCACCACCTCTGTGATGTTATAGCATAAAGGTTCAGAACACTGGCTGTGGAATTAGGCTGCCTGGGCTTGAATCCTTATTAGCTTATTATTAGCTATGCAACCTTATTAGCCATATGCAAGTCACATAAGCTCTTCTGTAACCTCATCTGTAAAATAAGCGTATAACTAATGCCTATTTCCTAAAGTTTTTATGAAGGTTAAATGAGACTAAACCATATAAATTAAGTTGTCACCATAGCACTTGGCATATAGTAAGTTTTCACAGGATTGTGTGATACTCCCTCTCTCAAATCTGGCAAGGAGTAGACTGAGCAGGGTGCATTGAGAGTAAGGTTTATATTTCTATGGTTTATATTTCTCTTTGCTTCTCTCTTGCTCATCACTACCTCAGAGAGCTGCTCAGGAAGCGATGGGACAGATTACTAGTGATGCCATATAATACTGGAAATGCGTTCGGAAAAATTAGAGTGCTGCTTTTGTGTGGCAGTAACCACAAACACAGCACTGATGTCTGCAGAGCCATAGGTAATGCCACCTAGGCTCTTCAGTAGTTAAGTTACACAATTAGAAGCACTGTTGAACATACTTTTTACAAAATGGAAACGAACTTCATACAAGATCTAGCAGAGCTCAAATTTGAATACCCAGCTCTTAAGTAATGTGCTTCTAAATATAGTTTGGATGCTTGCAATCTGCATGGCTCATCTTCCAGCATGAAGATTAGCATGTGCTCATAGCCATAAAATTGGCAGATATTTAATTTATAGTAGGTTTTTTAATTTAAATGTTAGATTTAATAGGCCAGATAAAATGTAACAATTATGTATGAAAAAATTGAGTCTGTTGTAATTCATTCAAATAATGCTCACAAAACAGGATAAATGGGAAGTAAATCTTTAAAAAATCTCTCACTTTACCTCCTTCGGTAGTTGCACAGTTCTTCAGAGCAATCAGTTTTATGGCATAGTTCTTATTTAACAGACGCACCTATTTATGCATCCTGTGTAGAAGACATCATGGAAAATAATTGAAAGCCTGCGTTGTGATGGATGTTGAGATCTGCTCTATTTGGTTCTATAAGTACCAGAAAAATATGACCACTTAATTCCCTAAACCAAACTTAATGGATACTTCTTAATTCAGACCCATCTTGCTAGATTTTGGCTGTCCCTTAATTAGATTAAGCAAAAAACAAACTCACTTTTTAAAATTGCTGCAGCAGATGCTTTTGGTGTCCCATGTCACATCCCCTCAACCAATCTGTGATTTCACTCTGGGGTGGGCTTAAAACTATGAGTTTTAAGCAATTCCTGGGCCTTAAATTCTCTGCGTTCTGAAGCTTTGTCATTATTTCCAAGATGAATCCTGGCTGATTGTGTTTTGTGAAAGGGCTTAACAGAATCTGTGAAATCTCTTTGGGAAAATTAGTCTCTGGAAGGTCATTTCTGTTTCTACATTATGTTCTCTGAACTTCTTTTGCTTAATTCTTTGCTGGGAGAGGTTTTTTTTTTTTTTCCCCCCCACTCTGGGGTTTAATCTAACACACCTTTTCCCAATTATTTAATCAATCTCTAATATAGATACTGCTGTGAAGGGATTTTGGCATTGCAGTTAAAGTCCTAATCAGTTGATTATTTGACACAACACATGAACCTTTTAAAATTAGAGTTTCCTCCCCTGGTGACAGAAAAGGAAGTCAGAGAGATGCACTCCTAATGGCCTGGAAGAAAGCACACATCCGTCTTGCGAACTACGTAGGGTGGTTCACATGGCAAGGAAATGTAGGCAGGTTCTAGGAGCAAACAGCAGTCTCTAGCTGCCAGCTAGCAGGAATACAGGGACTAATTTTTCCAAACAGGGACTTCAGTCCTACAACCACAAGGAAGTGGATTCTGCTAATAACCAGTGAGCCTGGAATAGGACCCAGCATCCAGAGGAGAACCACAGTCCCAACCAAACTTGATTTCAGTCCAGTGAGACCCTAAGCAGAAAATCTAGTTATGCCTGGACTTCTGACCTTCAGAAACTAGACTAATAAATGGGTATTGTCTTAAGCTGCTGGTTGTGGTAATTTAATACACAGTAATAGAAAACTAACATAGCCTTAACTTCTGTATATAGTTCTGTGTGATCCCAGATGTACCGCACAGTGGCAGCATCCTATCTCAAGAGAACACTGGTGCGTCCATCTTTTTTCTACCCCAGGGTCTTCTTTGGCTCTGTGTAATGACACATTGGAAGTATAAGGGTCTTAATGCTCTGGAAGAACCACTAACCCAGTGGAGGCTAGAGTCAGTAAATTAAAGTTCCAGTCTAGTGCTCTTCAAGTGGACAATTCCATATATTTCACAGAAGCAAGCCTCTGATGCCTACAGCAGTAACCTCAACAACTCACTATTTTATTAGCTTGTCCTTCTTCTCAGTCTTACTTTCTTTCCACAATAAACTCACCTACATACAGGTTCTCATGTCAGACTCTGTTTTCAGGGATCTCCAAACTAAGAGAGTTATTAGCCTTTAGATGAGCTAGATCAGAAGCAAGTAGTATACTTACCTCCTCTAGTATAATGTCTTAAAAATATTACCAAGAGATGTAGTACTGAAGATAAAAAAAAAAATGTTTCCTGAGCAAATCAGAAAAAAAGAATAATACATTTGGATTGAAAGAGTCAAAATCTGGTGATTGTGTAAAATATTCCAGAATCTTCATGTGTGATCATTTGTGTCAACCCCCCAAAAATGATTATTAGAATTCATTTCATATGCCAAATGCACCATATTTATAAAGTATTTTCATGTATATTATCTCTTTTAATTCCTATAACAATCTAGTTTTTTGTGTGTGTGGTTTTTGTTTGTTTGTTTTTAGTGTTGTAGTGATCTTTGGTTGCTCAATAGCTTGTGGAATTCTTTTTGAGCAATAGATATCACATAGTTGTTAATTTAGGATTTTCTTTTTATAATTTAATTATGTCTTCCAAAGAACATAATTTAAATACTTCTTCATTTCAAAATTATTTCATGTTTCAACAGAGGCCAACTTTTTGTTACCTACTGTGCCAATTCTATGATTGTTAAAAATTCTTTTAATAAATAGAGGCAACACATAACTTAGTGGAATATTATAACATTTCTATTTGGTAGCCTATTTCTTTAATATTTATCTCACAGTTTGACTTAATAATATTTACCCAATCATTTTTAAGAAATTAGTTCCAAGAGATTTCTATTTGGGATAGTAGGATTCTTTAGAACTATGAGTTTTAAGCAATTCCTGGGCCTTAAATTCTCTGCATTCTGAAGCTTTGTCATTATTTCCAAGATGAATCCTGGCTGATTGTATTTTGTGAAAGGGCCTAACAGAATCTGTGAAATCTCTTTGGGAAAATTAGTCTCTGGAAGGTCATTTCTGTTTCTACATTATGTTCTCTGAACTTCTCTTGCTTAGTTCTTTGCTGGGAGAGGGTTTTTTTTTTTTTTTTTTAACTTTTGACAGGCATTTCCTGCTGCTTTTTCAAATCTCAAAGTGTAGTCCTCTGTTTGAGGTATCACAGCTGGTTGTTACAGAAAAGGTTTTTTATGTTACAATTGGAAGATTATGACTTCAGGCAGGTGAAAGCAGCAAAGAAAATAGAACTCAAACCAAAATCTTTAGTGGGGAAAAATACAAGAAAACATGTAGAATCGGTCCCAAGTTTTCAATTATGTTTCAAAATTATGTTTTAATTATATTTCTGTATGAGCTATCAGAGACATAAAAATATATGATTTAGGATGAAATTTCTCATGATTTAGCTTTCACTATTGTTAACAAAATAACTAAGTTTGAAGATGATGTTATTTTTGTATTTTCACTTAAAAAAAAAAGTCCATAGTTATATATCCCATCATTGTCCTAGACAATTGAGGTTAAATTTTGGAGATTTTCATGGTTAGTCTAAGTGGCAATTTTCTTTCCAATTCACATGTTTAAATTTCATTGAACTCTGAAATATATATTGCCATGTAAGAATGGGACTAAATCATTAGGGAGCCCCAGTTGCTTAGAAAGCCTAGTTCAAGAGGCCCTTCCCTTTGGAAGTTTAGATGTGGGTTGGGGGAAATTTGGTAAGATTCCCAACATTTAGTTATAATATATACTCTTTTCATTCTCATTCTTTTTCTCTGAAAAAGACATTATCCAACAAAATGGCTTAACACAAACCAATAACTTTCACAATTCTAGACCAGGCTACTTCAATATCTTGACATTTCTTTTAAAATTTGCAGCCGTAATTACCACTTTGTCAGCTAAGAAATCAACTAGGTAAAAGTTTAAGTACAAAGTTTTATCTGGCATGAGAAGATGAATATGTGCTTTGCTAATAACTACATTTAGGAGGATGGATCTCTTCCATAGTTCTATTTGTCTATTGTGTAAATTCACGATTACATTTCCCAATTACCCCAGACACTGCTGTCGTTTTTTTCTTCTCTGGAGGGCTTCAGTCTTTAATTATTGACATTAATTGTACTGTAAATTACCTAATAAAAGGAATCTGAAAAAAATACATTTCTTATTTAAGAATAGCAGCAGAATTTGGGGTTTCAGTGAAGATCTTTCCTAGTCAAAACCAGCTCTCTTACTCTAAATTTTGAAAAAGCAACATATTTCCTCCATCTCTTGTTAAGGACATGGAAAGGCAGTCACTATAATTCCACAAATATTTAGTGAGCATTTGCTATACACCAGATATAGTGCTAAGTTTCAGGGATGCAAATGAATAAAACATGGCTCTTGTCCTCACTTAGTCCATAAAGGAGAAGGGAAAGGTAGACAACTAAGTACAGTGTACTCTGATAAAGACATTGACAGAATGGTTTTGAAGCTCTGAGGAGTGGGCATTCATTTCAGTATTTCTATTTAACTTTCATTAAAAAGATTAGATTTTTAGCTGGGCCTTGAAGAGTGAGTATGGTTTATCCAGAATGGAAAAGAAGGAAGTGTTTTTCCAGGCAGAGACAAGAATATAGATAAAGCAAGTATGGTGGTTTTCCAAAAGAGGAGTGTGGTAGAGAGAGAGCTGAATTAGAGGAGCCAGTTTCCATCCCTGCTAAAATTCTTGTGTCCAACAGGATAGAGTAGACAAATCATTTTTGAAAGCACTATCAGGATAATTCTGAAATGAATTCTGCTCCAGCTCATTCCCCATCTGGCTACCAAACTGAGAACCAGTTTTGCAATAGGAAGATCATGGACTTTGAAATCTCATAAATCTATCACTTGTTAGTTTTATAGCCTTGAGAAATCTCATCTTTTTGTGCCCACGGTGTTCCAATCTATAAAATGGGGATAACTACAACTTTAAAGGGTTATTGTTGAGGTAAAATTAGCAGACACATGTAAAAATCTTAGGAAACTGTAGGCATTCTGTACATGTTAGTTCCAATTTTCTTTTCTGTTTTACAGCTATGTGCAAAGCACAGAGGTATGAAAGTGTACACTTGATTGCAGAACACTGATTAGACTCTAAGGACTAAACTGTAATACAGATAGGTTTAGAGATCGGAGTATAAAGCTGGATATTTATGTTAAGCTTTGTGAGGGTCTTACTGTCATATAAGAAGTTCAGAGTTTTAATATTATACATGATGGGGAATTATCAATTATCAGTTGTTACATAACAGACAATCCCAAAACTTCATGGCTTAAACTAATAACCACTTATTAATATAAGCCAAGGGTTTTACTGGCTAATAATACTGATCTCTGGTAGGCCCCACTGAACTGGCTAGACTTGCTCGATGGTCTGTGGTTGTCTGGGTGGGATGGCCTTACACACATGTCTGGTGGCTGGCTGGCTATTAGGTAGAGTGACAGAGATTGTTAGGACAAGTGTCTCTCATTACCCAGCAAGGCAGTTTAGGCTTATTCACGGAAGGTGACATGGTTCCTAAGAACAGGAGGAATTAGACTATCCCTCTTAATAATAAGACCAGCAATATCAGCATTATAAAGGGGGCCTGGGTGGAGAACTGTGTGTGGTATATGTGTTTTTGTTCTTGTTTTATGTTATGGCAAAAATCACTGAATTGTTTTGTAATAAATGATAAGATCAAATTTGTATTTAAGGTAATTACACTAATAGCAGTGGGAAAAAGAGTGAGCAGAAAAAAGCAAAAATAGCTGTGAGAAGACTTACGCAATTGTACTGGGAAAAAATATCATATGAATATTCTAAGCCTTCCTCTACCCCTTAACAGGGAAAGAGGATATCAAAATTGTTGACTTATTTTCTTCTCTACCCATCACCTCTGGGGAGATTTCTGCCATTGCTGGGCTGTCATGAAAGGGAAGAAGGAAAAGCTAGGGCTGATTTCCAGAGCAAGTTTTTATTTGCTTCTGGTAATTTGGAAGAACATAGTGTGGTATAGGAGTTGTGGTGTGGGAAGTTGATGGTAGAAGAAATAAAGAATTTTATAAGAGTTGTAAAGGGTTATATCCAACCTTCATGGTATTCAAGAAACATCAATGAAAAATATAATGTGCCAGGTATCTTCCATTTGCCCTTCCAAATTCATTCTTAATCCTTCTCTTCTACACAAGGCTGATCTAATATGAATCACATCCATGGAGAATTTGCCCACTGGCTTCTGGTTGGGCAATAGGAGCCTTGCAGGACATCAGGAGTGAAGAGAGTAAGCTTGGAGTATTTATTCCCTCAGTTAGCCACCCAGCCAGCAAGCAAAGAAAGTAGACCATCATTGTATACATTCTTGATAGGAATTACTCTTAAAGGTTTAAAAAATGTAAATTATCACATTTAATCCTACAGCAACTCTTATGAGGAAGATGATATTATTTTTATTTTATAGACTTGGAAAACAAAAAGTTCAGAGAGAGATTAAGTAAATTATCTACCACCCAAGGTTTTATTTTCCCCTAAGGCTTTTTAAAGCCACTTTGGAAGAGAATCAATTTTTGTATCTAAAATTAATTTAGAGCCTTATAAACTCTCAGTAGATGAGAGAGAGAGGTCATCTATATCTTTCCTAATAAATATCTAAATCTTACTTAAAATTTTTTGCCATTCTGGACTAGTACATGCTATTAACATTTGGGAAGCTCAAGAGGTAAATTAAGAACAGCTGTGGGGTGATTAATATTGATGCCTTGGGTGCAACGTTCTGTCAGCCTTTTGAGTGGTAGTAAATCAGCAGAAAAGTGGAGCTGTATCTTTTCCCATCTTATTGCATACATTATCACGGGATATCACTAATGTGGACATCTCTACCCCAACTCTTTGGCTAACAACTGCCAAGACTTTAGGTATATAAAATACATTTGTGTATATATTTATGCACTTAGTTTGATATGAATTATATTAATTTATCCATTTTGAAATTGCCTTGGATGGTAATTGTTTTGCAAATGATTCATAATTCTTTCATCAAAAATGGAAGGTGAGGTTTGTTTTTGTTTTGTTTTTTTCAAATTCAGGCATTTGATTTCATTTTAGTTTGTTCTGTTTCCAAATGCAAGTGATACTCAAAGTGACACCTTACAATTTTTCAAAATAAAATGTCTTCTTCAGTCTAGCATCAGTGGCTAACTCTGCCTGTATAGGTGAGAAGTAATGTGAAAGGAAGTCCATGTAGCTTGCAGGCAGGTTCAGTCATGAGTAGTGCAGAAAAGAGTATTCATTTTTTTAAAAGATTTATTTATTTGAGAGAAGAGAGAGCAGGGCAGGGGAGGGGCAGAGGGAGAAGGAGAGAGTCTTAAGTAGACTTCCCACTTGGTGCAGAGCCCAACACGGGGTTCGATCTCATGACCCTGAGATCACAACCCTGAGATCATGACCTGAGCTGAAACCAAGAGTTGGACACTTAACTGACTGTACCACCCAAGTGCCCCAGTATAGAAAACTATTCTTAAGGGTATTTCACCAAGCAAGTGATGAGTTTAAAATGATGTTTTGCTTATGTAGTAATTACTGGGCTCTTAATGCTAGTAACATTCAAATCGCTCTTTATCTTTCTAATTCCAGATCTTTGGGATAATCCTCTATTTTAGTCTATTTATCTCAAACAGATTGTTACAAGCTGACAGCTTTTTCTGGTTATTGGAGGAAAAATAAATGGAAGACAAATTTTCCAACCAGAAATTGGTCTTTAGCTTATTCAGTGCCCAATCAGATCTTCTGGCATTACATGATATGTTTTTTTTTTTTTTTTACACATGATATGTTCCAGAAATCATGTACCTCTGTATCACAATATATTAGGACTATATTCTGGTATATTTTGGAGTTTGAACAATTCCATACAAATCTGCAAATTTTAATAAGACTATAGCCAAACTGCTTTCATATTGCATTAAAAAAAAAAGCATACTTTCAATCCTCTGGCATATGGGATTTTGATTATAGTTACCATACTGATCATTACTGGGTCTCATGAGATATAGAAATTTCTTTATTACTATAAAGGAAGGAAACAATTCAGTGGTGTTATGAACTAAATTCATATGTTGAAATTCTAACCCCCAATGTGGTGGTATTAGGAGAACGGGATTTTGGGGGATGATTAGGTCATGAAGGTAGAGCTCTCATGAATAGAATTCATGCTCTTATAAAATACCCCAGAGATTTCTCTCTCTTTCTTTTTGCCAAGCGAGGATATGGTGAGAAGTTGGCAGTTTGCAGTCCCAAAGAGAGCTCTCACCAGAACCCAACTATATTGGCACCCTGGTCTCAGACTTGCAGCATCCAGAACTGTGAGAAATAAATTTCTGTTGTTTATAATCCACCCAGTCTATGGTACTCTGTTATAAAAGCCCGAATGGGCTAAAACAGAAATTGGTACTTAGAATTGGGAATGCTGCTATGACAGATACTAAAAATGTGGAAGCAGCTTTGGGACTGGGTAATGAGTAGAGACTGGAAGAATTTTGAGGTGCATGTTAGAAAAAGCCTAAATTGCCATAAACAAATTTTTAAAAGATTTTGGTAAGAGCTCAGACAGAAAAGAGAAGAGCTGTAGAGAAAGTTTCCATCTTCTTAGAGAGAAAACCCAAGTAACCATGAGCAGAATGTTAGTAGAAATATGGACAGTAAGGGCCATTCTGATGAAATCTCAGATGGAAATGAAGAATATGATACTGGAAACTAGAAGAAAGGCAACCTTTCATAAAATGGCAAAGAACCTGGCTGACTTGTGCTCATTTTTTAGTGTTTTGTGGATGGTGGAACTTATAAGTGATGAAATTGGATATTTAGCAAAGGAGATTCCTAAGAAATATGATAAAGGAGGAGCTTGGTTCCTCTTCACTGCTTATTGTAAAATGCAAGAAGAGAGAAATGAACTGAAGATGAAAGATGAAATTATTAAGCAAAAAGGAACCTGGTCCTTAAAGATTTGAAAATTCTCAACCTGTCCATATTATTAAAAGAAAACAACAACGACAACAAGAAAAATGCACAAAAAAACGAGAAAGCTGTTCAGAAGACAACACTAAGGATGTGACAAACCAAGCATTGGGTAAGGAGATTGGTATGGGTGTGAACCGTGGATTTAATCAACCATCTCAACAAAAGCCAGAAATAGAGATGTGATTATACCAGTGGAAACACTGCTGGCTGAGACCAAAAGAAACAGAAAATAGGAGACAGTTGAGCTTCTTAGACCTGAACTGTAATTATTTGGTTGTGAACTGTGCTATTATTCAAGTCAAGGAAAGAAGGATGCCCAAAGGTGATTCTGACAGTTCTGTGGTAGGAGGTGGCCCAGGGTGCAGTGGAGGTGGGGAAGAAGCTGTTTCCACTTTGTTTCAAAGGATGGGACTAATGGTCAGAGGAGCCATGGGAGAAGGGACAACCAGAGGAGCTTCTGGGGGCAGAAACCCCACCCCAGCAGAAAACAGCATGAATTCTTGAGACTCGACCAGTATTTACCTTTTAAACTGTAATATCTTGGGTGAATCTCAACAATCCATTTGCAATTAAAGTTTTCAATATAGATGATTTTGGGCAATACTTGGCATTTTGATGTATGGTAAATTGGTTGTAAAAATGATCACAGTTATTAATCTTTTTTGTATTTATGCCCTTTGCAGTGTGTGAATTTGCTCCTCACATCAAGAGATAGAGTCTATGTCTTGATCTCTTTAAACTGGGTGGATCTCATGCCTTGCTTCAGATAATGTGGTGAAACTGTGCCAGTTCCAGGCATCGGCCTCCAGGGGCCTTAAATGCTTCAACTTGTCCTCTTGGTCCCATGCCACCACCATAGGAACAAGCCCAGGCTAGCGTGCTGGACAATGAGAGACACATTATCACTGACACATTGTAGATGCTCATTAACACGTGATTAAAAGAAAGGAATTCTGGCATTCCACAGGGTTTTGTCCTTGTCCATTTCTGGCCACTTATTGTCTTTCTGAAGTGTGGTAGATTACAAACTTAAGTTTTGCCAATATCTGCTTCTCCCTTCCCTGGAGAAGGAATATACTGTTCCTATTCATTAAAGTTAGGCTTACCCATGTGACTAAATTGACCAAAGAAATATGAATGGAACTGGCAATGTGTTACTTTCAAGCTTTAAGAACTAGCGTTTTTTTTTAATTTTATTATGTTATGTTAATCACTGTACATTACATCATTAGTTTTTGATGTAGTGTTCCACGATTCATTGTTTGCGTATAACACCCAGTGCTCCATGCAGAACGTGCCCTCTTTAATACCCATCACCAGGCTAACCCATCCCCCCACCCCCCTCCCCTCTAGAACCCTCAGTTTGTTTCTCAGAGTCCATCGTCTCTTATGAAGAACCAGCTTTTGCTTTGCTACATTCTCTTTTTTTCTCACTATCACAAAAGACAAATGCTCCACATAGGTAGGGCCTGCTCCATCAGCCTGAATTCCAGAGTAAGGAACAATTCAAGTAGAGTTTCAACCAACTCTTGATGGACATGTTGCATGACCAGGAAGAAAACCTTTGTTATTATAAACCAATGAGGTTTTAGAGTGTTTGCTGATGCAGTATACACTAGCCTAATCTTATCAGTATGCTGGGTGATCACATCCATGTTTCTACTACCACCAACAATCAAATGTATATCTCTATCCTCATATATTGCTAGTGGGAATGTCACTTAATGAAGCAATTTGTGGTTTCTTAAAAAGTCAAATGTATACCTATTATGTGACCCAGCAATTTTATTCCTACATATTTACCTAAAAGAAATAAAAACATGTTCACACAAAGATGTTTTGCAAATGTCCATAATAACCAAACATATAGTCAATTTCCAGTAACATGTGAATGGCTAAACAAAATTAGTATATATCCATAGAATGGAATACTATCCAGCAATGAAAAGGAATGAACTACTGATACATGCAATGACACAGATGAACCTCAAACTCATTATGCTAAGTGAAAGAAACCTGACACAAAAGTATACATCTTGGATTACCCAATTTGTATGAAATTTCTAAACCATACAGACAGAATGTGGATCAGTGTCTGCATGGGGTTGGACATGGGAGTGTTCTAAAAGTGGAATATCACAATGGTTAGCACAACTACAAAATTTACTAAAAATCATCAAACTGTATATTTGCAATGAATGAATTTATGGTTTATAAATTCTACATCAAATAAAACTGAAAAAATATACCTAGGCCCAATTTTTCTGAGTTATAGATACATATCTAACTACTAGATATTTCTGCTTAGATAGCCCACAAACCCTTCAAAATTATACAAAACTAAATCATGTATTTTCTTTATCACCCCAAATTATGTTTCTGAAATGAGATTACCTATAGTATGGCCAGACTGAAATTTGCTCAAGCCAAAAATATCGGGTTCTTTCTATACTACTAGTTTCTTTTATCTCTCTATCCAAGTTGCCAACTGTTGATTATTGTATCTTTTGAAAATCTCTTGACTACCTCTTCAGTTCCTCTCATTTCTTACTTTCATTCATGTACCTGTTTACTTTTTTCTCATCTCTGACACTATTCTACATGTTCTTAATTCTAACATTGCAATGTTTGAAGAATTTATTTTTTAATTTTCTACTCAGTGGCCAGAGACTGAAGATGGTTTATTACAATGGAACAAAAAAGTTCATAATATAAATTATGATATTTATAATATAAATTATTATATTATATATACTTTATATAGTGATATGCTCCCCACCCATATTACTGAACAAAAATACATAGTGATATGTTCTGGACTATTCAATATGATTTATTTAAAATATATATTTTTTAAAGTTGTTCTATAATAATAGTCATTCTATATATTCCCAAGTGCTACAAAAGCTTAGCTGGTGTGAAAGTCATGTTTGGAATGAAATGTACAGCTGGGTTTCAAGGTCTCAGAGTCAAGGTGACCTTACGATTTAACTTGAATTTCAGTTTACTCTGAGATGGATATAAACAGCCCACAGCCCTTAGTCCACTCTAGCTGGCCTAACTTCAAAATATGGTTTTGAGCTACTTTCAAAGGCAGTTTTTCAATTTATTTAAAGCATTGAGTTTAAAGTAGAAAATTCCTCCAGAATAAGCAACTGAATAGCGATTGCCGTTGGACAATGCAGGTATGGCCTAGGTTTGGGGGAGGAGTTAGAGACGTTAGTAGAGTGAAGGTTGGTGATAAATAGGTTACACATTAGAAGCCCAAGGAACACAACATCCTGACCTCGTATCTTCAAAGATATTTGGTGCTAATAGACCAAAAGCCACAGGTATAGAGCTCTCCTCTTCCACATCTGCCTCAGGGTAACTCCTAGACTCATTATAATGCATTTGCACTGTAGTTAGAGCCCCCCACCCTCCCATCCCCCACACCCACCCATGGAGAAAGGCTGCATTTACCGTTCTATAGAAACATCGTAGAATACTTGTGGGAGGAGTCCCCCAAATGATTGGAAGCAGCCTCCATTAGAGACCACCCCACTGTACATCACAGGTCCTCCCAACCCAGAGAGGTACAACAAATATCTAATCCTAAAACAACCTAGGGCCAGAACCTACACCTCCAGGAACTTTGCCTGCTCTCCCACCCTGAGAGTGTACTGTTGTTTTATTAAAACTGTTTTTTGCTGTTACTTTAGGTGCTGATTTCTAATTCCTTATTGCATTGGTGCCAAAAGCGGAGACACAATGCTTTTTGCATAGACATTAGGCTTAGTGACACTTATTAATATTATATATTAACATATATGTATATTAATTAATATATATATTAATGTTACTCTGCCCTGGCCAGGCAGCTAGTCGGGAGATCCTACCATGAGGTGGGAAGTGATGGAAAAGAGTAGTTTTTTTTTTGGGGGGGGGATTATGCTAAGGGAAGAGAGTAGGTTTTATTCAGCCCTTAGCACAGTGATTAGCTTCTCCCTCCGAAAGGCCCTCAGGCAATGTTGCATTGGAAGGCAATCATATACCCTCCCTGTGCCTCATTTCTTACAACTTAAAGTAGACATAATAAATACAGGTCTTGTGGAGTTGTTTTGAAAATGAAATGAGAAAATGTAAACACTAAAATACTATATACATAAAAGAGCTGACAGAAAGTTCTCTTCATGTTGTTTCCTTTCAGCCCCACATTGAAATATTAGTTGAAAAAAAAAAGTGGCAAATTTTTTATTAACATTTTTTTATTTAGTAAAGGAGATTTTCTAAGTTTAAAACTTTTTTTTACATGGGATTCAGTAAGATGCTTTCTATTTATAATGACAAAAATTGTGGCCTTGAAATTTTTGTTTTTCTAGATAGTATCTCATGAAAACTCATCCAAACTCTCTTAAGGAAAAAAATTCTTAACTTTAATTAATTCATTCAAGAAGTTCAGGGGCACCTGGGTGGCTCAGTCCATTAAACATCTGCCTTTGGCTCAGGTCATGATCCCAGAGTCCTGGGATCGAGCCCCATGTGGGGCTTCATGCTCAGTGGAGAGCCTGATTCTCCCTCTCCTTCTGCCCCTTTCCCCTGCTCCTGCTTGCTCTTTTTCTCCCAAATAAATAAAATCTTAAAAAAAAAAAGAAGTTCATATTTGCTGAATTTTTGCCATGTGCCAGGAATAATGCAAAGATCTTGAGATAAAATGGTGAGGGGGGGAATAGTTATTGTTCCTCCCTCAGATAGTCCCTGGACTGCTTTCAGCCTACTAGATAGAAGGATATAAGTATTAATAAAACAATCTTATAAACAAATGTAAAATAAAGTCCTATTAGAAAAAGATTTGGACTGATCAGGGAGAAAGTCTTTGACAAAGTGAGATCCTTGATCTGAAATTTGTACAATTGATACATAGGATGTTAACTGGATCAAATGAATGGAAGAGCTTTCTGGGCAAATAGGGGACCACTGGACAACACTCTGTTGGAAGAGGTCAGAGCATATCTAAGGGACAGGTAAATGAATCTGCAGTGGGGAAAGTGAGGGGTATATTGGGTATGAGATGAAGCTGGAAAGAGAGGGTCAAATTTTTTTATGTTGGGGCAATAGAAAGCTATTTAAGTAGGGAAGTAATAGGATTTAAATATTGAAAAGACAGACTAGATATAATACAACAAGGGAAAAAAAGATGTATAAAGATTAAAAGGAAAGAGAAAACTGTCATTGTTTACTGATAAATAATGATAAAGACTTTACATAAAAACCCAAGAGAATCAGTAGACCAAGTATTAAAATAAGGGGGTTCAGAAAGTATGCCAAATGAAGATCAATATACAAAGATCAATAACGTTCCCCCATAACAGCAATAACAAACTCATAAGTCCATAAAATAAAACATAATTTTAAAATCACTACAAAAACTACAAACTGTTAGGAACTTATTAAAGAACAATCACCACTAAAAATGCAAGCTTCTTTACAAAGGATATGTCTTTTTCTCTCCTGTATCCTCAGTGCCTTGCACATAGCATGTGGAGATGCTCAATAAATATTTGTTCAATGGTTGGAAGAGTAAGTCCATAAGACTTTTATAGAGAAGATTTTAAAACTCTATGAAAGAACATAAATATATCTGAATCATTATAAATATATATCTTTCTTATGGATACACAATTAATATTGAAAATAATGTTAGTCTTAGATAATTGTATAAATTTAATACAAAAATGAATGAAAAATGTAGCAGTCATTTCAGAGGGACTTAGAAAACCTCTAATTAAACCTCTGCATAACATGCTCAGGTTTCTTTTGCTTGATAATCCACTCCATCAAGACAGGAGCTATAGAATCCCTACGATGCATGATTCACGAAATTCTACATTCTCTTATTTCTCCTACTCCAAATTTTATTAATTATTGGAATTTTAAAAAACATATTTTTAATTCCATTTCTTGTTTCTCTAACTTAATCACTATAGACTCTTGTTTATATAGTGTAATATTATTAGGCCTTTCTAGTTTTCCTTTACCTTCCCTTCCTATCATCTACTTCTCATTGTCTCTGAGTCATAACTACTGTGGCACTATTACATTTAATTCTGTTCCATAATCAAAATTAGTCTTCTATTCTTTCTCTAAAGGTTTGTTTAAATAAATTATAATCAGTTCCTAGAGTAGTGCCTGGAAGAGAGCCAATGAATGAATAAAACTAAAAATCTAATAGACAGTATTTACATTTTAATAATGTAAATATTGCTAACAATTATGTTTCCTTTACTATTAATGCAAAATGATGACTCTTGTATTACTCAAAGAGGATGTTTCCAGGAACAGTCAAAATGGATTATTTTTTCTTATGCTTCAAACAATTGTATAATCTCACATTATTTTCTTTTACACCTTTTTATTTTTCCCTCTGAAATCTACTCACCTTTCTTTTTTATTATCGATTTTAAAAAATGAGTCTTTGCCATATCCTCATTCATATAGCCTCTCAGTTTTAGTGCCTATTGCATGGAGTCTCCATTTTTCTGGAAAACCTCTTTCTCAGGACCTTTTAGTCACAATTTATATGTTTGCTTGCAAGCCCTGAGATGATCTATCCTTGAGCTTCCTTTTGCTACTACTTTCTCAGTTGAATGCACCATCTTCTGAATTGCTTGATTTTTCTCCCTTGTTTTGTTAAAAGTATAACCTCAAGAATGGGTGTGTGGTAGGTAAACTTTCTGAGTTCTCACATGCAAAGAAAATGTTTAATCTGCGTATTGGCAAAGCTGGCTCGGTTGGAATCTTGGAACCTGTTCAGTTAGATTATTATTTCCTCGGTGAAAGAGTATGGGAATAGGAGGGTTTGGGGTGTGGGTGTGTAAAGGAAAAGACTATAAACTGGAGAGAGTGCCCTTCCCAGACATTGATAACCATAAATTCTTGGTGTCAAGTACTATGTCCTGTTCATCATTTTATTCCCCATGGTACCATATAAAGTGGATACTCAATTATAAATAGTTTCTTAAAGTAGATACTTAGTGAATATTATTGATAGAAACCATGGCATTGTTAGGCTCCAAATGTGGAGAGATAGTCAAGCTGGCAACAAATTTGCATGCTTATAATTCTGCAATTGTTTTCTTTCTTTTCCTACAATATATTTATTTGAATGGTAACTTTTAAAAAATTCTGGAAAAAAAACCTCTCTCATGATGTTTCACTTGACTTAAGTGCTTATAGGCACTTGTAAATGATGTCAACCTTCACTGGAAGCCAACTCCTTAACAATGCAAGTCAATCCCAGCTTTTTTCCTTGGCCTGTTTTTCCACGTTCTCTCAGCCACTTAGGTTATTGCCTCTTACTCCATCACATCCTATCCTTATCCTTGAGGCTTGGATTCAGTGCAGGTTTTATCTTCTCTCTGCTACAGTTTGACTTTTTCTGTTCTGGCAGGATGTCCAATGACTAATTTGGACAACTTCCCTCGTGGCCGTATTGAGCCCTCCTTTGGGGTGGCATCCTGGCTTTTATACTATTATTTCTAAGATATGACATAAAATGGAGCTAAAGTCATTATGAAATTGTAATGCTCAGTTGATGGCCATGGTATGTTTGAAGCAGGTTCTTAGTTAATATTCTGTGCCAAGTAGAATATATATATTTCTTTTTACTCTGAAAATAAATATCATTTTGATGAATTCTAGCAAAGACTCATGAAAGCCTGCTTTATTCTTAATGAAACTTGTATAAAACCTATCTCATTCTTCTTTTGTAAAGGCCTGACTGTAAGAGATTTAATATGGCATTTAAAATTTTGTTGAACATGTCAAATATTGATTTATATTTCTTTTATTTCTTTCCACTATAATTGACTCTTAGACAATTTTTTATTTGTTTCCTTGTTTGTTTCCATAAGTAGGGTAGAACTCAAAAGTTGTAGTTCTTTGTAGATGGCAAGTTCTTTCTAAGGAAAGAAGGAATCTAAAAAGGCTGACGCTACACACTACATTTGTTTATCCTGAAAATGCACTAGATATCTGGGATCCCCTTCATGAGAAAAAAAAATTGAAAAGATGACATACAATAATCAAAAACAGCAAGTTTCTCTTTGAAATTTGCTTCTGAACAGAATTATAGTTTGCTTTCTTATTTGTACAAATTCATTTTTGCTTTTATAGAATGTGATGGTTTTTGGCCAGAAAATGTGAAACAGCTATCATTTTAAAAAGTCTTTAAAAACTTTGATATGAAATTTGTAGGGCAAACAAAAAAGATGTAAAAAAGGAAATTTTGTCTTTTGTATGTATTCCACTAAGAGTATGCAGCAAAATTATTGCTTTTTTAAAGTCACTTGATATAAATCTTCCTTTACATGGTTATTCTGATAACTTGACACAGGTTTATTGTTGTTTGTTTCATCTTTTTATGGGCTACTTGTTCTTTTTATTTGATTTTACTTTTAAAATATGTAAATTATTTTCATGATTCCAAAGTCAAACTATTTAACAAGGAATATTGACAAAAGCCACAATTGTATCCTTCCCTTTTCCATCTCTCTCTTCCTATAAATTGCCATCACTTATCTTCCTGTGTTTTTTTCTGAAAATATAAGCAAATACAGATACAAATACACATATCTGAATGCACATACTTGAATTTTCCTCCTTTCTTACACAAAAGAGTAATATACTTTATTATGTACTTTGTTTTTTCTCAACTAATAATATATCTTAACCACTTCAGATCAAAATGGGATCTTCCTCCAGTGTATGGCCACATAGTACTTCATTTTAATGATGTGCCCTAGCTTATTCAAATAGTCCCCTATTTATGGGCAACTGTGTTATTTCCAATATTTTGCTATTATAGGTAATGACACAATAAACAGTTGGTACACATGAAAATTTGTGTATTTTCTAGTTAAGTAAAGAGAGTAGCAAGGGTTACTGCTGCATACTGTTTACTTATTATATATGAAGTATTTCAAAAGGATGTTGATTTTGGACAATGCACCTGGCCATTCTAGGGACTCTGATTTGCATCTAATGTTTTTGAACTTGTCTTTTTCTCATTCGTTACAACTCATCCAAATACTAGACCAAATCTAAGGGAATTTTCAAATATGATTTTGAGTAACTGATTTTGCCATACCTGCTGACTTTAGAGTCACACTTGCTCTCCCCCTTCCCCAGATGTCCTAGTGGGAAATAGGATGATGGTCAAGAAAGCCTGGTTACTTTTCTGTACATCAGGGTTTCCTTTCATCTATCTACCTTCCAAAATTAGAATGGCCAAGTCATTCAAGGTGTGACCAGTCCCCAAGCAAAATTTATAGATACCCAAGCTTACAATAGGATAACATGCACTGGAAAGCAAATGTAGTCCTTTACAATGAGAGATACGATTGCTATTGCTGTTGCTTTTATTAACTGAGGCCCATCAGTGCATTGTCTTTCTCATAAAGAAGACTATTTGGTAAATCACACTGAGATTGGAAAGGAGCTAAGTGAACTTGCAATCTCAGGGATATAGGTAGAAGACCACAGAGATAAATTTTCCTTAACAGGACCAGGCCCTCCTGTCTAAGAGGTACTACCTTCTTGAATGTGTAGACAGAATGCCTTCATTTTTCCCTGTCTCTGCCTATATGACAATTTCCCTTTAACTCCTGGTAACACTGCAGTTCACATAAATTTATTCTTGATTGCCTTAAAAGCTTGAGGCAAAGTGGTTGAGCCAAACAGAACTTTAAAATCTCAATCAAATAAAATAATTTGTTATTAAAAGATGAAGTCTTCTCAACAAACACCATTTATTTTGTGTAGCTGTGATAATCTACACAAAGAGTGAATCCAAAATTTTGCAATTCCAGAGCTACCTATAAGGAAAATACTATGATTAAGGGAAGAAGTCTAAAAAATGAAAATAAACCCCCCCAAAACCCTTAATTAAACCCATGGAGGTTGTTTGAGATTGGAAAGGAATCATTTAGAGGAATCTGAAATAAAATTGCTGTAATTAATATACACATTCAATGAAGAATTTGACTTCATTCTAAATAGTTGCTTCCATTTTTAATGACTCATTTATGATTCTAACTGCAAAACATCTATTTTGAATAGAGGTAGAAAGATGTATTTGACTCCTTTTCTTTTCTTTTTTTTTTTTTTTGCTTGCTTGGTTGCTTGCTTCCTTCTTTTCTTCCTTCTACAAGTATTTACTGAGTGATTACTATGTACCATGCATTGTGTTAAGTAATAGATCTGTGCATTTTCATCTTTCAGAAAATATTCTGGTCTTTTTAATGAGAAATTATTATTGTATAATCTTGCCAAAAGGCTATATATAAGGTATAATGATAAAGACATAGAACACATAATTATTTCATATATTTAACTAGTTTTAAACACATATACTATCTACATAGGTCAGAAGGATTCCAATATCAAATGTAAAGAAAATTAATATTTTGCTATTAATGTGCATGGATATCACTACTTTGAAAAAAAGTCATGTTATTGGTGAAAGGCTTGATCTTTTCACGCATTTTTTTCATCTTTCCAAAAATTCTGTGCTTCAGAATAGTGATTTAAAAAAGCATATTTTCAAATGTGTTTGGCACAAGACACTGAGTTTTTATCTGAAGTTCCTCATAAATAAATGATCTATTTTTTCCTAGCATCTGAAAGAGCCAGTTCCATTTCTGATAGACTTCTCAAAGTTATCTACCTCACCATCTGTGACATGACTGGAGAAAAAAATTATATTACCTGTCCCTACACTTCCATAATTTCATTTTGGCCTTTGATATTGCAAAACTTTGTGAAGCATCAGTTTAGTAATTTCCCTTGGTAAGGGACTAGGGTTTTTTTTTTTTTCTTCTTTTAATTGGAAAATAAGAAATACTGTTAATTGTATTTTCCTATTTGGAAAAGAGTTCTATTTGCTTAACTTAACTGCTATAGTTCTTTGGTTATGTGAAGCCACCAACACACTAGATGCTTGTAAAAAGGGAATGTGTAGCAGTTAATTGGTGCCTCATTTGAATTTTAACAACTATGTCAGCAGAAGATGCACTAGATAGCAAGAGGTGCCCTAAATGAATGAAATGAGCAAGCTTCAGTGCTTTCAGATGACAAGTAAGGTTAAATGTTTCACCAGTTCTTCTCCAGTGTTTAGCAGCAACTTTCTATCCTATTTAAAAAATATTAATTGATCACCAACTTTCCATAGAGGGTTCAGGTGGCTGCTGATAAGAAAAGATAGGAAAGATAAAGTCTATTCAAGGAGATTTTAACTGACCAGTGAGAAGAAGGAATTGCAAAAGTAACCGTTATATACCACAGAATATGCTGGGTATCAAAGAATTAAAAAGAGAGTGGGGGACTCCCTGGATGAAGAGATTTTTCTGATGGAAAAATGAGGAAAGGCTCAAAGATGGGACCCTCAAAGGAGAAGAGGGTTGATATGTGGAGATGAGTGTTCCTCCTAAAATTGTTGAAATATAATTCAACAAATCAAACAGTGATGGGTAAGAGCAAGATAAACATTTGAATACAGGCAAGAATTGGAAAGCTTACCATTTATTTATTTTTCTGGAAAAAATCATTCAAGACTTGTTTCCGATCTTAGTGGGAAAGCATTCAGTGTTCCAACCATTAAGTATGATGTTAGCTACAAGTTTCTCTTAATCAGGCTAAGAAAGTTCCTGTATAATACCGGGGCATTAAGAGGTCATGAATGGATGTCGAATTTTGTCAGTGCCTTTTCGGTATCAGTTCAGATGATCAGATATTTTTTCATCATCTGTAAATATGATGGATTGTATTGATTGATTTTTGAATCTAAAACCAGCCTTGCATTCCAAGGATAAACCCTCCTTGCTATCGAGGTATTAGTCTTCTCTCATATTGCTAGGTTACCCACTTATTTTCAGTGCTACCTGTGTCATATATATCCATGTATGGCCAGAATATGGTCAGTTTTTGTAAAAGTTTTCTATGTGTTTGAAAAGAATATGTATTTTGTGCAAATTGGTTAAAATGTTCTATACATGTTTACTAGATCATTTGTTATTAATATTGATGAAATT
Organism: Eumetopias jubatus; assembly: GCF_037043125.1. Taxonomy (NCBI): domain Eukaryota; kingdom Metazoa; phylum Chordata; class Mammalia; order Carnivora; family Otariidae; genus Eumetopias; species Eumetopias jubatus. The sequence continues at coordinate 59,379,048 of NW_028274812.1, read as the reverse complement.
TTCTATACTCAGAGTTTTTTTGGTCTATGTGTTTTCTCAATTACTGAGAGAGAGGGATTAAAATCTTTTACCAGTATAGATTTGTCTACATTTTCTTATACTTCTATGAATCTCTGCTTTGTATATTTGAAGTCATCATGATTATAAATTAAATTGGTACATTTTACTGGTGAGTTGACCATCTTTCTGAAATCCAGTTTAACTCTAGTAATGCATTTAGCCTGAAGTTCATTTTATCTGATATTTATATAGATATAGTACCTCTCTTTTTAAAGAATCCTTGACTTTTGTCTTTTTTGAAGTTGTGCTTTTCTAGATCATTTGCATATCTTACATAAATTTGAGAATTAGCTTGACAATTTTTAATAAAAAATCTGACTGCAATTTTGTGATTACATTGAATCTATAGTTTAATTTAGAGAAAATTGACATCTTAACAAAAACAAATCTTCCAATTAATAAATATGATACATCTGTTTTTATTTACATCTTCTGTAATTTCTCTCAATATGCTGTAATTTTTAGTATCTATATCTTGTTTATGTTTTATTAAATTATTTATTTATTTATTTATTTATTTTTAAATTGAAAAACTTTTTATTTAAATTCAACTTAGTTAATGTATAGTGTATTACTAGTTTCAGGGGTAGAATTTAGTGATTCATCAGTTGCATATAACACCAATGCTCACTACTTCAAGTGTCTTCCTTAATGCCCATCACCAATTCCCCCATTCCCCCATCTACGTCCCCCCAGAAACCCTCAGTTTGTTTCCTATAGTTACGAAGCTCTTATGTTTTGACTCCTTCTCTGTTTTTATTTTATTTTATTTTTCCTTTCCTTCCCCTCTTTTCATCTGTTTTGTTTCTTAAATTCCACATATGATTGAAATCATATGGTATTTGTCTTTCCCTGACTGACTTATTTTGCTTAGCATAATACCCTCTAGTTCCATCCATATCATTGCAAATGGCAAGATTTCATTCTTTTTGGTGGCTGAATACTATTCCATTGCATATATATAACACATCTTCGTTATCCATTCATCTATCGATGGGCATCTGGGCTTTCTATATTTTGGCTATTGTGGACATTGCTGCTATAAGCATTGGGGTGCATGTGTCCCTTTGAGTCACTATTTTTGTATCCTTTGGATAAATACCTAGTAGTACAATTGCTGGGTCGTAGGGCAGTTCTATTTTTAACTTTTTGAGGAAACTCCATACTGTTTTCCAGAGTGACTGCACCAGTTTGCATTCCTACCAACAGAGTAAGAGGGTTCCCCTTTCTCCACATCTTCACCAACATCTGTTGTTTCCTGAGTGGTTATTTTAGCCATTCTGACTAGTATGAAGTGGTATCTCCTTGTGGTTTTGATTTGTATTTACCTGATGCTGAGTGATGTTGAGCATTTTTTTCATGAGTCTGTTAGCCATTTGTATGTCCTTGGAGAAATGTCTGTTCATGTCCCCTGCCCATTTCTTGACTGTATTTTTGTTGTTGTTGTTTTTCGGGTGTTGAATTTGATAAGTTCTTTATAGATTTTGGATATTAACCCTTTATCAGACATGTCATTTGCAAATATCTTCTCCCATTCTGTTGGTTGCCTTTTAGTTTTGTTATTTCATTTGCTGTGCAAAAGCTTTTTATCCTGATTAAGTCCCAATAGTTCATTTTTGCTTTTATTTCCCTTGCCTTTGGAGACCTGTCTAAGGAAGAAGTTTTTGCAGTCAAGGTCAAAGAGGTTGCTGTGGCTGAGGTCAAAGGGGTTGCTGCCTGTGTTCTCCTCTAGGATTTTGATGGATTCCTGTCTCACATTTAGGTCTTTCATCCATTTTGAGTCTATTTTTTGTGTATGGTGTAAGAATGTGGTCCAATTTCATTCTTCTGCATGTGGCTGTCCAATTTTCCCAACACCATTTATTGAAGAGACTTTTTTTTAATTGGATATTCTTTCCAGCTTTGTTGAAGATTAGTTGACCGTAGAATTGAGGGTCCGTTTCTGGGTTCTCTGTTCTGTTCCATTGATCTATGTGTCTGTTTTTGTGCCAGTATCATACTGTCTTGATGATTATAGCTTTGTAACACAGCTTGAGGTCTGGAATTGTGATGCCTCCAGCTTTGGTTTTCTTTTTCAATATTCCTCTGGTTATTCGGAGTCTTTTCTGGTTTCAGCCAAATTTTAGAATTGTTTGCTCCAGCTCTGTGAAAACTGCTGGTGGTTATTTTGATATGGATTGTGTTGAATGTGTAGATTGTTTTAGGTAACATAGACATTTTAACAATATTTGTTCTTCCAATCCATGAGCATGGAATGTTTTTCCTTTTCTTTGTGTCTTCCTCAATTTCCTTTACAAGTGAGGCACCTGGGTGGCTCAGTCGGTTGAGCGACTGCCTTCAGCTCAGGTCATGATCCTGGAGTCCCGGGATCGAGTCCCACATTGGGCTCCCTGCTCAGCAGGGAGTCTGCTTCTCCCTCTGACCCTCTCGTGCTCTCTATCTCTCATTCTCTCTCTCTCAAATAAATAAATAACATCTTTAAAAAAAATTTCCTTTACAAGTGTTCTATAGTTTTCAGAGTACAGATCTTTTACGTCTTTGATTAGGTTTATTCCTAGGTATCATGGTTTTTGGTGCAATTGCATTTTGTCAGATGCTTTTTCTGCATCTATTGAGAGGATCATATGGTTCTTATCCTTTCTTTTATTAATGTGGTGTATCACATTGATTGATTTGTGAACTTTGAACCACCCTTGTCACCCAGGAATGAATCCCACTTGGTTGTGGTGAATAATCCTTTAATGTACTGTTGGTCCTATTAGGTAGTATCTTGGTGAGAATTTTTTCATCCATGTTCATCAAAGATATTGGTCTGTAATTCTCCTTTTTAATGGGGTCTTTGTTTGGTTTTAGGATCAAGGTAATCCTGGCCTAATAGATTGACTTTGGAAGTTTTCTTTCCATTTCTATTTTTTTGGAACAGTTTCAGAAGAATAGTTAATAATTCTTCTTTAAATGCTTGGTAGAATTCCCCTGGAATTCTGGCCCTGGACTCTTTTTTGTTGGGAGATTTTTTTATTACTGATTCAATTTCCTTGCTGGTTATGGGTCTGTTCAAGTTTTCCATTTCTTCCTGTTTCGGTTTTGGTAGTTTATATGTTTTTAGGAATGTATCCATTTCTTCCAGATTGCGTAATTTGTTGGCATATAATTGCTCATAATATTCTCTTATAATGGTTTGCATTTCTTTGGTATTGGTTGTCATCTCTCCTCTCTTATTCATGATTTTATTTATTTGGGTCCTCATTGTTTTCTTTTTGATAAATCTGGCTAGGGGTTTATCAATCTTGTTAATTCTTTCAAAGAACCAGCTCCTAGTTTCATTTATCTGTTCTAATATTTTTTTGATTTCTACATCATTGATTTCTGCTCTAATCTTTATTATTTCTCTTTTCCTGCTGGATTTAGGCTTTATTTGCTGTTCCTTTTCCAGTTCCTTTAGGTGTAACGATAAGTTGTATATTTGAGACTTTTCTTGCTTTCTGAGGAAGGCCTGTATTGCTATATACTTTGAACTGTCATGTTTTCATTTTCATTTGCTTTCACGTATTTTTTAAATTCTTCCTTAATTTCCTGTTTTACCCATTCATTCCTTAGTAGGATGTTCTTCAACTTCCATATATCTGTGGTCCTTCCAAATTTTTTCCTGTGGTTGACTTCAAGTTTCATAGCACTGTGGTCTGAAAATATGCATGGTATGATCTCAACCTTTCTGTACTGGTTGAGACCTGATTTGTGACCCAGTATGTGATCTATTCTGGAGAATATTTCATGTGCATTCAAAAAGAATGTGTATTTTGTTGCTTTGGGATGAAATGTTCTGAATATATCTGTGAAGTCCATCTGGTCCAGTGTGTCATTCAAAGCCCTGTTTCCTTGCTGATCTTCTGCTTAAGATGATCTGTCCATTGCTGTCAGTAGGGTATTAAAGTCCCCTACTATTATTGTATTATTATCAATGAGTTCCTTTATGTTTGTTATTAATTGTTTTATATATTTGGGTGCTCCCAAGTTGGGGGCATCTACATTTACAATTGTTAGATCTTCTTGTTGGATAGACCCCTTTATTATGATTTGGTGCTCTTCTTCCTCTCTTGTTAACAGTCTTTGGTTTAAAATCTAGTTTGTCTGTTATAATTATGGCTACTCCAGCTTTCTTTTGATGTCCATTAGCATGATAATTGGTTCTCTACCCCCTGACTTTCTATCTGGAGGTGTCTTTGGATCTAAAATGAGTCTCTTGTAGGCAGCATATCTGGGGATCTTGTTTTATTTATCCATTCTGATACCCTATGTCTTTTGATTGGAGCATTTAGTCCATTTACATTCAGAGTAATTATTGAAAGATATGAATGTAGTGCCACTGTATTGCTTGTATAGTCGTTTTTCCTTTCTGGTCTTTGTTACTTTTGGTCTCTCTCTCCACTCAAAGTGTTCCCTTTAATATTTCTTTCAGGGCTATTTAGTGTACACAACTTCCTCTAGTTTTTATTTGTCTTGGAAACTATTTCTCCTATTCTGAATGACAACCTTGCTGGATAAAGTATTCTTGGCTATGTATTTTTCCCATTTAGCATGTTGAAAATATCATGCCAGTGCTTTCTAGGCTGCCATGTCTCTGTGGACAGGTCTGTTGCCAGCCTTATGTGTCTACCCTAGTAGGTTAAGGACCTCTTGTCCTGAGCTGATTTCAGGATTTTCTCTATATCTTTGTAATTTGCAAATTTCACTATAATATGTGAAAGTGTTGACCTATTTTTATTGATTTTTGAGGGGAGTTCTCTGTGGCTCTTGGACTTGAATGACTGTTTCCTACCCCTGATTAGGGAAGTTCTCAGCTATAATTTGTTCAAATAAGCCTGCTGTCCCTTTTTCCTGCTCTTCATCTTCTGGGATTCCTCTAATATGGCTATTATTTCACTTTATGGAATTGCTGTGTTCCCTAAGTCTACCTTCATGATCTAATAGTTTTCTTTCCTTCTTCTTTTCAGTTTCCTTATTTTCCATAATTTTATCTTCTATATCACTGATTCACTCTTCTGTTTTGTCCATCCTTGTTTTTATGGTATCTCAGTCATAGCATTTTTAATTTCAGCCTGATCAGATTTTAATTTTTTCTCTAAAATAAGGGAATTTCTAGTATCTTCTATGCTTTTTTTCAAGCCCAGCTAGTATTTTTATAATCATTTTAAATTCTAGTTCAGACATATTACTTATATCTGTATTGGCTAAATCCCTGGCTGTGTACTACCTCCTGTTCTTTCTTTTGGGGTGAATTTCTCCATCTTGTCATTTTGTCCAGAAAAGACAAAATAAAGGGAAAAAAAAAAAACAGAAACAACAATAACAACAACAAAAACAAAAACAAAAACTACATCCTGGGTATGTTTGGTCTCCTTATTAAAAGAAACCAGATCCCAAAATCAGAAAGAAAGGAAAACATATGTATGTGTATATATATATACACACACAATATACACACACACACGTATGTGTATATATATATGTTTTATTATATATATAAAAGTATATATATAAAATAAAAGGAAAGGAACCAAAAATTTTTTAAAAATTTAAAAATACATATAGTATATATAAAAACTAATTTAAAAAGGAATGCTATATACTGTTTTCCCCAAGAGCTGAAGCTTTGCAGCCCTCTATGATCAGTAAACTTTGTGTGAGTCAGTTGTCTGTTCTGGCCTTCTAGGGGAGGAGCCTGTTGCACTGAATCTCAGGTGGACTTGTCCTAGTGGAAATGTGCCTCCAGTGTGCAGGGTAGCGGGGCTCAGCAGGACTCTACTAGGTGGCTCCCTTTTGCTCCCCAAAGACTTTCAGCTCTGACGGGCAGGATGAATATGGTTGTGCCCTGCTCTCTAGCCCTGGAGCTGGAAATTCACATTGCCCCCACTCTTCAGTGAGCCTTCACAGAAAAGCAATCAGTCATTCTTGTTACCCCAGTTTCTTTCAAAACTCTGTGTTCACCTGACTTGTAGTCACAAGCATTTTGATCTCAGGCATGTGACTGAATTTCTTTCTTTTTTTTTTAAAGATTTTATTTATTTATTTGACAGAGACAGACACAGTGAGAGAGGGAACACAAGCAGGGGGAGTGGGAGAGGGAGAACAGGCTTCCCGCGGAGCTGGGAGCCCGACGTGGGGCTCGATGCCAGGACGCTGGAATCGTGACCTGAGCCGAAGGCAGAGGCTTAACGATTGAGCCACCCAGGCGCCCCGCATGTGACTGAATTTCAAAACTCCAAAGTTTAGGACTCCCGCAATGTGGACCCACACTATTCCTCCTGGGAAGGATCTCCCCACGCTTCTGCCTTTTGCTGGACCCCTCTCAGGAAAGCAGTTGCAGGACCGCGAATCGGTTCATAGTTTATGGCAATACAGAGCATAAAAGCTGGCACCTAGGCTTGCTGTTCTTAGCTGGCTTCCCCACTCCTTTGCCTGGGAACTCTGCTGCACTAAGGCACCACCCACTCCTTTTGCAACCCCAGGGATCCTCAGACCACATTGTCACACCTGGGATTCTGCACCGCTTCACCACCTGAGCACCTTTAAGCCGGGGACATCCCCCACTGTAGCAGACTTCTGAGTTCTGACTTTATACTCCACTGCTTATAATACTTTATGGTAGCCTCCTTAAGCAGGCTCCCTTCTCCCCGCCATATCCTCAGCTATATCATATAGGATTCAAGTCTCTGCACCCCCATCTTCCAAATGGTGGCCGCTTTTCTACTTGTAGACTTGTAGCATTGTTTTTCTCAAATCTCCAATTGATTTCTGGGTTGTTCGGACTGATTTGATAGCTATTTATTTGTATTCGAGGGATAAGATGAACTTAGGGTCCTCCTACTCCTCCACCATCTTAACTCCTAGATCTTTTATTTTATTTAATTTAGGTTTTTATTTAAATTCAATTAATTAACATATAGTGTAGTATTAGTTTCAGAGGTAGAGTTCAGTGATTCATCAGTTGTATATAACACCCAGTGCTCATTATATCATATGCCCTCCTTAATGCCTGTTACCCAGTTACCCCATGCCCCCACCCACCTCCCCTCTAGCAACCCTCAGTTTGTTTCCTATGATTAAGAGTCTCTTATGGTTTATCTCCCTCTCTGATTTCACCTTGTTTTATTTTTCCCTCTTTTCCCCTATCCTCCTGTTTTGTATCTTAAATTCCACATGTGTTAACTCTTAGAGCTGCTAAATTTTTTAAATGATTTCATGTCATTGATATTATTTTGAATGGCATTAAAATTTTTAATTTCCAATTTCTTAAAATTCTAGGGAGACATATTATGAATTCATATTATAGGTAGGCTAGAAGTTCTTTATAGCTTTCTTAGATTCTGGGAATCTACATAAAGACATTTTCTATAAGGGATTCTTAAATAATTTCATCTCTGTAATTCCTTTCCTGGAAAGAGAGGAGATTGGGGAAATTGGTATTAATTGCTCCTAACATTTATAATTCCTGTCTACAGCCTATGTTCCCCTTATCCTTATTTCCTGTCTCCTGTTAGTGTTTTTTTATTCTCTTTCTAAGCTTCCCAACTTTTTTTCTACTATGACCTAGGATACGAGCTGGGCGAGATGCCAAAGATTCTATTATGTGTAGTTTTCATCATTGCTACTCTTCATTGAAAGAAAATAAAAATCATTGTTCTTAACTCTACTATATTTGATATTAAAACAGCCTTTCCAGATTTTGCATTGTTTATTTTTCTCTATATATTTACTTCAATTTATTCATGTCTTTATATTTAAAGTGGATTTCTTATAGTCGGTGCTGCCTGTTGTCTGATAACAGTTATTTTAAGTATGTTGTCCCATTTTCTAGTTGTTTACATTAGGAAAGTGAATTTAAACTGTGTTATTACATTATAGCCAGAGTAGAGACCCCATTCACATCTTTTTAGCTAATTCTTTATCCTTACATTTTATATGAGTTTTATGGTAAGTTACATACAATTCCTCAAATATATATATATATATATATATATATAAGTCCACAGAGTAATTGCATGAAATTCATAGAATGGCAATTTGAATTATTGCCTCTTCCATTTATTGCCAAGCTGGAATTTGCAGCATAGTATCATTGAGCTTGTCAACATCCCATCCACTGTATGTAGGGCAGAGCATCTTCACTCAGATGTGTGTCCCAGATCCCAAGTCTGTTATCTAAAAAGAAAACTGAACCTGACAGTGGGTACGACTAGAGCAACAAAATGACCAGAAGTCCTGCAACTGTTGCTAGGTCACTGGATCTAAAGTTGGAATTGTATCTCCATCAAGTATATCAGCCTCACAAAATATATTATCTGTTCCTCTCAGGTTAGATATAGGCCTGGACATTGGCCTGTATCTGCTCATGAAGTGTATGAAACCTATTTAATTTTAGGGATCAGGTATAGGTAGTTCTGAGGAGAGCAGAGCCAATGACTAAACTTTAAAATTATTTGTTTAGTTGCTGAAAATTCATTGAATTTTAAATCCTCTGATTTTTTTCCTTTTTTGATGATTTTGTTAAATTTACCCTCTTTATATCTAAAAGTTCTAGTTTGTATAGAAGATACAGAATGCTGTGTAGATGGCTTATTTTTCAGAAATCTGCTGCCTTTTTTTTTTAATGCCAATTTTCTATGTGTACAACGATTTGAAACTTATTTGTAGGTTCCTGAGCTTGATCTATTACTCATGTCCTATTGCTGAGTCTTTGCTGTCTACAATGACTTGATGGATTCCTTCCTGACAGAATGAATTATGCCATGTGATTTATTTTCTCTTACTGTGTTGAGCTGATACTGGGGGGAAAATGTTAATATTTTCAAAGCTTGCACCACAGGAAGATTGGGTTTTGAATACAAGATTAAATTCTACCAAACTTTTCCACAGTTGGGTGAGGTACTTACAATAATATGGTCTAAAAAACAATTATCTAGAAATGAAATGTTAGAATTTGTAATTCTAATAATTTCTGACATAATTGGAAATATGTTTTCAAATTTCTTTCTTATCAATATATATTTAAGATTTACTTACTTTATGTTTTGCTTTTCAGTTTGAAAATTGAAAGGTGATTTTGAGAAATGAGAAACATTAATAGTTGATATGTAAACTTGTTAAAATATTTTATTTTAACACCATGTAGTGATTTCAATTTGGTGTTATGAATATAGACTTCACTGATTCACGGTTTGTATTTATTAAAGAAGCAGTCTAGCTAAATGTTTACTTTTCATTATTTGAAACATAAGTTTTTAAGGAAATAAACAATATAAACAAGGAGATCTTTATTTACAAAGGATTTTTCAACAAATTTGAAGATTTGTTTTATAATTATGAATTTGCTTTTAAAAATGTATTTGTCAAAACAGGTTAAACCAAGTTCAAATAATGTACACTTAATGTAGTACAGTTAACTTTTAACTTTTAACAAATCTGGATATTCTTTTAGGAATACTATACATTTAACTATTGAATGTACCTTTAATTTTAGTAATGTAATATTTCCTTATGTGTTATGATTCACAAATTTTGAATGAAGTATCTGACTTTTCCTCCATAATTCTTTTTGTGTTTTTCCTGTGACTTTCAAAGCTTGATAAGAACTATAAAATAATTTTGGCCTTTTTTTGTGGGGGGGAGGGTAAAAGTGAAAGGAACTAAGTGTTTGTTAGTTGTTCTTTCCAAGCATTCTGGGGCTTCTCTCTGTAATATTGAGGGTGGGGGTGGGGATATTCTTCAAACTAGAATTGTGGAAATTCTAGTATTTCCTAGATGTCTGCTCAGCATTAGTCAGGGAAATGTGCAAATTTCAATTTTAATAAGTTTAGCAATAAAATATCTATTGATAAAAGGGAGGAAATACATAAATAAGGCAATGTATATAGTCCTTCAGTTAAATCTATATTATTTACCAGCATTGTATGTGTCAATTATGATGTAGGAGATTCTGGATGATTAATCTCTTCTTCATATATAATTAATGAATCTCCTAAAAACTGTTTAGATTGGGAAATAGGGATAATCTAAACCTATTAAGATCACAGGGGTATCATCTGCTTTAGAGGACTAGCAAAACAAACAGATCAAATATTTCAAGGTGTGATCTAAGAATTTTCTTCAAAACAAAATCTTAAAAACAAAATCTATACAAGATAGAAAATGTAATCAAAGTGCACTGAATGGATCAGCTATTACAAAAGTGTAAACTGGATGGTAATTTCACAAAAATATCATAAGTATATTGGGGAAAGGTGGGGAAGAAATATGTGTGTGTGAGTGTGTGCATTTGTATTTTGTGTGGAAAATTATCCTAATTTTTCATCATAAGAAATCAATATTGTCAAAAATTGAAAAATTAAAACAGTACTAGTCTAAGATTACCACTTAGAAACACAGATATTATATGTAAAAAATATATATACTTATAAATACACACACACACACACACACACACACACATTGTTGTGGCTATACTGATGAGTTTAAACATGACTTGCTTGGGTTAGACTTTTGGATCCATGCCTTACTGGCTGTATAACCTTGGGTAAAAGTTACTTAATCTTTCTCTCTCTCAATTTCCTATCTAGAAAGTAGGAATAGCTGCCCTGTAGCTACCTTGTATAAGAAACAATGTTAATGTTAGAAGGTTCCTGGCACATAATACACACCATGAAAGTATTTGTTCACTAAAATAAACTATATGTTCTTAAATTATTATTATATAATTCTTATAAATTATTTAGCTAAGAGAATTGACAGGGGCTTCTCCTTTTTGTTGGAAATTTTAAGTGGGGAATGTGTTGGATTGGGGTATTGCTAATTTTTATTATTAGGCTTATAGTACCATTAGACTTTTAAAGCTAAGTGAATTTGGTACTTGCATAAAAATAAAAATGGGAAAGATTAAAAATTGAAATTTATACTTTAACTAAAGGAAATATTTACATCGAAATTCATTAGGAGTCATCATAAGCTTGTGAGGTTTTTTGGTTTTTTTGTTTTTTGTTTTTGGTAAGGCCATCATGTTAGATCATTGTCTCAATAAATGTTGGTTGAATGTTTAACAAATAGTCCAGGTGGCAGGCTCAGCTTCCTTGTGGTATCCTTTTTCACTGTGTGTAGCCATTTTGAAAATACAGACTATAGGGGAGCCTAGGTGGCTCAGTCATTAAGCGTCCGCTTTCGGCTCAGGTCATGATCCCAGGGTCCTGGGATCGAGCCCCGCATCGGGCTCCCTGCTCCGTGGGAAGCCTGCTTCTCCCTCTCCCACTCCCTCTGCTGTGTTCCCTCTCTTGCTGTGTCTCTCTCTGTCAAATAAATAAATAAAATCTTAAAAAAAAAGAAAGTACAGACTATAACCACTCAAAATAGGTTATATGACTGACTATTTTGTGTCTACATGCAGGATGCACTGAGCAAGTCCTCATAATCAACAGACATGCCTGAGAGAATCTTGAAACTGGTGGTACTTCAAAAGGAAAGACTGAGTTGGGAAAAGCTTGGAGGGTGGTGCTGTAGGGACTGCACTGAGTGTAGGTGGAAAGCTGAAGAGGAAGCACATACTGAGAACCAGGTGGATAAAACACATTTAGATGAATGTGTGAAGGAACTCCCAGAGGAAGCTGGGACTTAACAAAAGCCTGATGGCCTCTGTGTTAATGACTAGGGGCGGCTTGAGCACAGGAAACTTTTTGGTGGCTTATTTTCAGACATTCAACTTCACAACTTTGTTTTACTTAGGTTTTGGGTGGCAGCATGCATAGATGCCACCAGATAGGAACTGAGACACTGGTCAATTAAGTACAAGTAGCCAGAACTGAGGATCACAGTACAGAAGGTTTAGGAGTCTACTTTCAGAAATTCAAAGATACAGAATTAGGGAATACTAATAGGGTACATATATGAATATGCTTATATTTGATCCTTTTTTCTCTAACATTTTTATTATGAAAAATTCCAAATATATAGTAAAATTTGAAGAATATTTTAGGGAATAGTACTCAATTCTTTATTAACTATAAAACAGCACCTTCATTTTGTTTACCTAGTATACCTTGACAGGTGAGCTTAGGATGAAGGCTGAAGTGATATGTTCTTTGACCTTCTGAATCCTACAAACTCAAGTATCACAGCTAGTACCTATGGACATTGCCGGCTATGGAAAGTACTGAGAATGTTGTAGATGAGATCCTGTTGCACAGCATGAAAAAGCTATCCAGATACATTTCATCCACTGTCACTATAAACCCAGGTAATAAGAATGCTTCATAAAGAATAAAATACAAACCAACAAAAAAAAACCTTGATTGTTTGGAGTGGAAAATATGTTTACTTATTCAGAAGTTCTGATGCTTTAATGAAAAAAGCCTTTAACAGATCATTATTTTAGACTTTTCTTCATATTTGCATAGGTCATATTTTCTCATTATTATCACTAGTGAAAATAGGATTTCTGAAGGAAGCAGTGTATAAGCTAACAATGAAATGTAACTGAGTTGAATGTAAAATGATCTCTTAAGATTTTCCCATGCTGGTAGATATGGATCAAGTTGGAAATTTTTAGCCTATGAAAAAAAACTTTTGTATATCTCCCTAGTCTATTAATCTTCCACATTAGTCAGTGTTCTTTAAATCAATTGAATCATTTTTATGCCTGCTTAAAGATGACTTCTTGAAAACCATATTAATAATTGAACTACAATAGACATCTTGATTAAGAAAGAAAACAAAAAAATCTCTCAGCTCTGGGACAAGCTGTTGTTTTCTGTGAAATGGACTTGGGCACAACACAGTTAAATCACTTTTTTTCCTAGAATATTATTAGGTGATTTAAAATAATTATAGCAACATTTATGGGAAACTGTTGGCATTTTAAGTTTATGAAATTTCTTTCCAAATGTGCATAGAATGTTACGCCTATGTTCCTAAGGCTACAAGCATTGAACCAAAACTAATAACTGTAAGCTACACAGTGCCACACCTGACAAATTGTGATTTGCAGCATAACTTAGTGTTTGGGCAAACCTGCTGCAACTAGAACATGCATACATACACTAAATTCTCAAATTAGATATTTTGTTTCAACTGTTTTGGAAGCAATCATCGGCCATATCTTTAGCCAACAATGTTCTTTGTTAGAAAAATACAAGTTTGGGTGATTTTATTAGATTTTATTATGTCTATAAAGATTAATTTCAATTATTATCTCTAATAGAGTCTAGATTCTTTAAGGATTCTATAATTTTTCTACTAGTCAGATTCTTCTTTTTTCTTTGGTGCCATTTGGCTTTTCAGCAGATGGCTATAAGGGCAGATGGCCAGTTAACTAAATGTGGAACTATGGACCAGTTGGGCACTTAAAATATTTGATCTCCTTTACTACATAAACTGTTGGATTTGTTGGTTTCTGGTAAGGGTTTGGGGATGTTAAAAGGTAAGTCTTAGACTGATGATGTGGGGTCAGGAAGATTCATAAATGACAGCTCTGTACCTATGGGGCATTCATTGTAGATGAGCCTGGCAGGGCCTTCTCAGCCACATGACTATGTCTGATATACATAGAGAGGTAAAATTACATACAAAGTTACAAGATGAGTACCGGTTATTTTGTGAATTCTTTTTTTAAAAAAGGATTTTATTTATTTATTTGACAGAGAGAGACACAGCGAGAGAGAGAGAACACAAGCAGGGGGAGTGGGAGAGGGAGAAGCAGGCTTCCCGCTGAGCAGGGAGCCCAATGCGGGGCTCGATCCCAGGACCCTGGGATCGACCTAAGCCGAAGGCAGATGCTTAACGACTGAGCCACCCAGGTGCCCCTATTTCATGAATTTTTGTACTGAGTATTATGAACATTATAAGCAAATTATAAAGTAGTCACTGTGCTGTATAAATGGGAGAGTAAGACCCCCTGTGAAGTCTTTAAGGATCATTGCAACACTGTTCATGGGAATTACACTTGGAGAAGCATATGAAATTAGAAGATTCATCATACTCACAGGTCCTAGAAGAGGGAAGCATGTGTACCACATAGCAGACCACGTGGGGAGAGGCCAAGGAAGGGGGCTCAAGCAGGGAGGTGGGGACTTACGAAAAAGTGAGCATCCAGAGAAAGCACCTTTATTACAGAGCAGGTGTGGGGGGAGAGTTGAGGGGGTACATAGGTAAAAGACAGGAGGGGGTTTAATTATTGAGTTTCAGTGCTCCTAGGCCACAGTCAGGAAGAGGGCAAGAAAAGGAGCTTAGGGCAGGGGCCAGTCTGTCACAGTGGTGCACCTGGTCACCTGGCAGGGAATTCACAACCTATTTGTGGGGATGTTGAAGAAGTAGGAACATGTAAAGTTAAAAATTTACAACACAGTTGCATATTATTATCCATAATGATTTATGTAATTTATCCAAGCTCCTAAATGTGTAAGTACTTATGTACACAATATGGCTTTTCTTTTCAAAATAAACTAACTTTCAAGAAGAGGAATGCATTTATCCCCAGAAATATCAAGGTATCATATATATAAATTTTGCAGAAATTAAAATGCCAAAGCCACTTTTTTTTAAAGTAGGCTCCACACCCAACGTGGAGCCCAATGTGGGACTTGAACTCACGACCCTGAGATCAAGACCTGAGCCAAGATCAAGAGTCTGACCTTTAGCCAACTGATCCACCCAGGTGCTCCCCAAAGCCACTTCATTTTAATATTATTGATGAAAATTTTTCCTAAAATGTCTATCTGATAGGCAGAATAATGGCTTCTCAAAGCTGTCCATATTATAATCCCTGGAACCTTTAAGTATGTTTTTTATGTGGCAAGGGAGAAATAAGGCTGTTGATAGAATTAAGGTTGTTCATCAACTGACTTTAAGACAAAAAAATTATCCTGGATTATCCAAGTGGGCCCAAAGCTATCACAAGAGGAATCAGGAGGCAGGAGAGTTGGTGTCAGAGTGATGCAGCAAGAGAAAGACTTCAATGACCATTGCTGGCTTCCGAGACGAAATGGGGCTGCAAGCCTAGGAAGAAAATGGATTGTCCCCTAGAGCCTCCAGAATGAACATACCCCTGCTCACACCTTGAGTTTAGTCTGGTGAGACTCATTTTGGACAGACTTCTAGACACATAAGACAAATTTGTGTTGATTTCAGCCACCAAATTTGTGGTAATTCATTACAGCAGCAATAGGAAAGTTAATACGGTGTAACATACTTCACTGCCTTTAACCATGAGCAGTAACTTTGGAACCTCATGAGAGAGTTGAAGGATGGATGATACAACTCTGAGGTTGCTTTCTTTATCCCCTCCAGCCTGTAGGCTGTCAGCTGCCATCCTTGCTTTTTATATCATGCTTCTCCTAATACTTGCATCCTCAACTCTTGAGCAGCAGGGGAGCATGTAGCTAGGGGCCACATATCCTGAGAGGTTCTTCCTCACTCTGCTACTAGGGATCTGTGAGACCTTGGGCAAGCGTCTTTACCTTACCAAACTTCAGTTAAAAGGCAGAAAAGAATACTGACCTGGCAGGGTCATTGTCAGGATGAGACAGCTGATGTCTGTAAGTGTTCTGTGATCATCACTTCAACACTGTCAGGGCTGACAAGGCACCGGGTGAAGATGTAGTGATCTAATGGCGGGTTAGATGAAGCTACAACCAAATCTGGAGGGCTTTTCTGCCTCATTCACTTGGGAATGAGGATGTAATTCTACAGTTGTATGTGGGCTGGCTCTATATACTCTGCTTTCTTTGTAATCCCCACCACTTGTCATAGACAGCAAGTGCATACCATTTTTATTTATTTTTACTTGTTTAAAAAAGTAACATGTGCTTATGGTAAAACATCAGACCAGAATACAAAATGTATATAGTCAAAGTAAGTCTTCCTGCAACTTTTATCCCTAATTCTCTAGACCTCCAAATAGGAGGCAACTAGTTTTCATGAATCCTTCCTGGGATAGTCTATATATATTTCAATATATGCCCTACTTCTTTTCCACAAAGGATAGTATACTCTATACTTTGTTCCTAAACTTTTTCTTTCCAGTGAATTTTTCTTGAGTAACATTCCCTGTCACTACAGTAAATAAATACAGTACTTATTTGATAAGTATCAAAAGAATGAATATACTTTGCAAATGAGGAACAACTGTACATGTGTGTAAGGTTAAAGTGGGCTTTGCAAGTCACAAAACTATTTCTTCATACTTAAAAGTAAGTTTCAATCAAGAGCTTGTGCTGTGACTCATCAATAATTCTATTCATTTACAGATGGTTCTCTATTGGCAAGGAAGTGTGTATTAGGAACAGCTAATCCTTGCCATTCAGTCCCCAGATTTCTCTTTATTTTTCCTAGAGTTCAGATTTTTCAGGAGCACATACCGTCTTCTTTTTGTTCCCGCTAAATTTTTACAATGATCATTTTCTTTCCCTGTCTGGTGTCTGTGTGACATCGAGGTATGTACGCATGTAGATATGTATGTAGATCTATATTTATTTATATATTTTTAATTCTATTGGAGTTAACATACAGTGTTATAATAGCTTCATGTGTACAATATAGTGATTCAGAAATTCTGTACTTTACTCAGTGCTCATGGTGGTAAGTATACTCTTAATCCCCATCACCTATTTCATCCATCCCTTCCCACCTGTCTCCCCTCTGGTGACCATCACTTTGTTCTCTATAGTTAAGAGTCTCTTCATTTTTTTTTTTTTTTTTGGTTTGTATCCTTTTATCTTCATTCATTTGTTTTGTTTCTTAAATTCTGCATATGAGTGAAATTATACGGTGTCTGTCTTTCTTTGACTTATTTCAATTAGCACTGTACTCCCTAGATCCATCCATGTTGTTGCAAATAGCAAGATTTCATTCTTTTTTATGGCTGAATTATATATATATATTATATATATATATAAAATTATATATATATTATATATATATATATATAAAATCACACCTTCTTTTCCATTCATCTATCAGTGGACACTGGGGCAGCTTCCATAATTTAGCTATTATAAAGGATGCTGCAATAAACATAGGGGTGCATGTATCTTTTCAAATTAGTGTTCTCATGTTCTTTGGGTAAATACCCAGTAGTGGAATTACTGGGTAGTTCTATTTTTAACTTTTTGAGGAACCTCCATATTGTTTTCCACAGTGGCTGCACCAGTTTGCATTCCCTCCAACAGTGCACAAGAGTTCCTTTTTCTCCACATCCTCACCAACACTTGTTATTTCTTGTGTTTGATTTTAGCCATTCTGACAGGTGTGAGGCAATATCTCATTGTGGTTTTGATTTATATTTCCCTGATGATGAGTGATGTTGAGTATCTTTTCATGTGTCTGTTGGCCATCTGTATGTCTTTGGAGAAATGTCTGTTCATGTCTTCTGCCCATTTTTTTGGTAATTATTAAAGTGATTTAATAACATTAAAGAAATTTCACTAAACAGAGAAACATTTTTTAATTAATCCATGTCCTTCTACTCTAAGATGGTCACAGTCATTTTAGATTATTCCCGTGGATGTTTTCTATTTTTGTGAACATGGTGTACTTCTAATTTCATAGCTTGCTTCTTTTTTTATTATTATGTTCCATTAGCCAAATATAGTACATATTAGTTTTTGATGCAGTGTTCAACGATTCATTAGTTGCATATAACACCCAGTGCTCATCACAACACGCGCCCTCCTTAATACCCATCACCCGGTTACCCCATCCCTCCAGTTTGTTTCCCAGAGTCCAGAGTCTCTCATTGTTTGTCTCCCTCTCTGATTTCTTCCCATTCAGTTTTCCCTCCCTTTCCCAGAAGGGGCACACGCACCCCAGTGTTCATAGCATCAATGTCCACAATAGCCAAACTGTGGAAGGAGATGAGATGTCCTTCAGCAGATGAATGGATAAAGGAGATGTGGTTCATATATATAATGGAATATTACTCAGACATCTGAAAGGGTGAATAACTACCATTTGCATTTACATGGATGGAACTGGAGGGGATTATGCTAAGTGAAATAAGTCAAGCAGAGAAAGACAATTACCATTTTTAATGGGATTATTTGTTTTTTTGGTGTTGAGTTCTGTAAGTTCTTTATATATTTTGAATACTAACCCCTTATCAGATATGTCATTTGCATATATCTTTTCCCATTCAGTAGGTTGTCTTTTAGTTTTGTTGATTGTTTCCTTTGCTGCACAGAAGCTTTTTATTTTGATGTAGTCCCAATAGTTTAATTTTGCTTTTGTTTCCCTTGCCTCAGGCAACATATCTAGAAAAATGTTGCTATGGCTGATGTCAGACAAATTATTGCCTGTCAGAAAGATTACTGCCTATGTTCATTACTACCAATTTTCTAGGATTTGTATGGTTTCAGGATTTTAAAGCCCCCCTGTTATTATTGTATTACTATTGATTACTTTCTTTATGTTTGTTATTGGCCATTTTATGTATCTGGGTGCTCCCATGTTGGATACATAAATATTTACAATTGTTATATCTTCTTGTATGGTTTAGATTCTTAATCCATTTTGAGTTTGTTTTTGTGTATGGTGTAAAGAAGTGGTCCAATTTCATTATTTTGTATGTAGCTGTCCAGTTTTCCCAATACCATTTGTTGAAGAGACTGTCTTTTTTCCATACCATATTCTTGCTTTCTTTGTCAAAGATTAATTGACCATATACTTTGGGTTTATGTCTGGGCTCTCTATTCTGTTCTGTTGATCTGTATGTTTGTTTTTGTGCCAGTGCCATACTGTTTTGATTACTACAGCTTTGTATATCTTGAAATCTGGGATTCTGATACCTCCAGTTTTGTTTTTCTTTTTCAAGATTTCTTTGGCTATTTCGGGGTTTTTGTGGTTCCATACAAAGTTTAGGATTATTTGTTTTAGTTCTGTGAAATATGCTTTTGGTATTTTGATAGGGACTGCATTAAAACTATAGATTGCTTTGCATAGTATGGACATTTTAACAGTATTTCTTCTTACAATCCATGAGCATGGAATATCTTTCCATATGTTTGTGCTGTCAATTTCTCTCATCAGTGTCTTACAGTTTGCAGAGTACGGGTCTTTCACCTCCTTGGTTAACTTTATTCCTAGATATTTTATAACTTTTGGTGCAATTGTAAAAGTGATTGTTTTCTTAATTTCACTTTCTGCTATTGCATTAGTGTATAGAATGCAACAGATTTCTCTATATTGGCTCTGTATCCTGTGATATTACTGAATTCATTTATCAGTTCTAGCAGTTTTTTGGAGTCTTTAGGGTTTTCTATATATAGTATCATGTCATCTGCAAATAGTGAAAGTTTTACTTCTTCCTTACTGATTTGGATGCCTTTTATTTCTTTTTTGTTGTTTGATTGCCATGGCAAGGACTTCCAGTATTATGTTGAATAAAAGTGGTGAGAATGAACATCCTTGTCTTGTTCCTTTTGTTTCTTTTAATATTTTTTTACTTCTGCCCCTTTATTGACTGGATTATTTGTTTTTTGAGTGTTGAGCTTGAGAAGTTCTTTATAGATTTTGGATACCAGCCCTTTATCTGTAATGTCATTTGCAAATATCTTCTCCCATTCCGTAGGTTGCCTCTTAGTTCTGTTGACTGTTTCCTTTGCTGTGCAAAAGCTTTTTTAGCTTGATGAAGTCCCAAAAGTTCATTTTTGCTTTTGTTTCCCTTTACCTTTAGAGACATGTCTTGACAGAGGTCACTGTGGCCAATGTCGAAGAGGTTAGAACATAATAATAAAAAAAATAAAATAATAAAAAATAAAAATAAATAAATAAGTATTTTTTACTTATTTATTTGAAAGAGAGAGAGAGAGCACAAGCAGGGAGAGTAGCAGAGGGAGAGGGAGAAGCAGGCTGAGCAGGGAGCCCGATGCGGGACTCGATCCCAGGACCCTGGGATCATGACCTGAGCCAAAGGCAGATGCTTAAAGACTGAGCCACCCAGGCGCCCCCCAGTTTGTTCCTAATCCTGGCAGGAAGTCTTTCAGTTTTTCACCCTTGAGTATGGCGTTAGCTATGGGTTTTTCATATATGGCTTTTCTTGTGTTGAGATGTGTTCTCTCTAAACCTACTTTGTTGAGAGTTTTTTATCATGAATGGATGCTGTGCTGTGTACTTTGTCAAATGTTTTTTCTGTATCTATTAAAATGATCATATGGTTTTAATCCTTTCTCTTGTTGATGTGATGGATCATGTTAATGGATACTAACTCTTCTTTAAGTGTTTGGTAGAATTTACCTGTGAAGCCATCTGGTTCTGGACTTTTGTTTGTTGGGAGTTTTTGATTATTCATTAAATTTTATTGCTGGTAATTGTTCTTTCAAATTTTCTTTTTGTTCTGATTCAGTTTTGGGCTATTGTATGTTTCTAGGAATTTATCCATTTCTTCTAGATTGTCCAGTTTTGTTGGCATATAATTTTTCATAAAATTCTCTTAAATTTGCTTGTATTTCTATGGTGTAGATTATTTCTCTTTCATTTCTGTTTTTGTTTGAGTTCTCCTCCTCCTCTCTCTCTTTATTTTTTTTTATGAGTCTGGCTAAAAGTTTGTCAATTTTGTTGATCTTTTCAAATAACCAGCTCCTGGTTTCATTGATTTGTTCTATTGTTTTTTAGTTTGTATTTCATTTACTTCTGCTCTAATCTTTATTATTTCCTTCCTTCTACTTGTTTTAGGTTTTGTTTGTTCTACAAAAGTCTATTTTGTCCAATATAAGTATTGCTACCTCTGCTTTCTTTTCACTTTAGTTTGCAAGATAGAATGCTTTTCCATCCCCTCATTTTCAATCTGCATGTGTCTTTAAGTCTGAAATAAGTCTTGTAGGCAGCATTTACTCTGTCCTCCAAGTCACTGATCTGTTCTTCTTCTTCCTCTAGTGTACGATTTATTCCATCTAGTGTATTTCTAATTTCAGTTGTTGAGTTTTTCATCTCTAATTGGTTCCTTTCCTTTTTTTTTTTAAGAGAGAAAGCTAGCACAATGGGGAGGGTCAGAAGGAGAGGAAGAGAGAATCCAAGCAAATTCCACATTAAGTGTGGAGCCTGATGTGGGGCTCAATCCCAGGACCCTGAGATCATGACTTGAGCTAAAACCAAGAGTCAAACACTTAACTGACTGTGCCACCCAGGTTCCCCTGGTTCGTTTTTGTGGATGTTGTTGTTATTGTTTTCTCTCTCTTTGTTGAGGGTCTCATTGAGGTCTTCTACTCTTTTCTCAAGTCCAGTGAGTATTGTTATGACCATTACTTTAAATTCTCTATCAGGCATATTACTTCTCTCCATTTTGTTTAGGTTTCTTGTGATTTTGTCCTGGTTTTTCACTTGGGACATATCCCCCTGTCTCTTCATTTTGTCTAACTCTCTGTGTCTATTTCTATGTGTTAGGAAATTCAGCTGTTTCCTGTTCTTGAAAGAGTGGCCTTACGGGGCTCCTGGGTGCTTAGTAGGTTAAGTATCTGTCTTAGGCTCAGGTCATAATCCCAGGGTCCTGGGATTGAGCCCTACAGCAGGCTCCCTGCTCAGTGGGGAGGCTGCTTCTCCCTCTGCCACTCCCCCTGCTAGTGCTATCTCTCTCTTAAATAAATAAATAAAATTTAAAAAAAAGAAAAGAAAGAGTGGCCTTGTGAAAAGGGGTCCTGTAGTGCCCTGCAGTGCAGTGTGCCCTGCTCACCAGAATCTGGTGTTTCAGGGATGTCTCCCATGTATGTTGTATGTGCCCTACAGCTTTGACTGAGCTGCATTTGCCTTCAGTCCAGTAATCTGCAATGGCTCTTTTTGCCTGTTGGGGGAAGGGTTTGGTCCTTGTGCTGTTAATAGACATTCTGGGACTGCCTTGAGCTTAAGTTGAGTCAGAACAGGTGTTTGCCAGAGATGCAGAGATGGCAGGAGAATATGGGGCCAGGCATGCAGTGCCAGCAAGGCTTGTGCTGTGGGGAGGGGACCTGTAGCTGCTGGGACAAAGCAGGTTGGTTGGAGCTGGAGAATCTGCAGAAGCACACAGGCAATGTGTGGTACTAGCAAGCTTTGTGCAAGTCTGCTATAGGAAGGGACTTAGAGTGGAGGCCTCACTGGAGGGGACATAACCACAGGGAACCATGAGGGTGGGGTATGCTATTACCAGGTAAGGGAGTATTGATGCTACTGGTACCCACAGGTGTCTATGTGTTTATGTTGGGGAGCAG
This sequence comes from Eumetopias jubatus, assembly GCF_037043125.1. NCBI lineage: Eukaryota > Metazoa > Chordata > Mammalia > Carnivora > Otariidae > Eumetopias > Eumetopias jubatus. The sequence continues at coordinate 59,356,780 of NW_028274812.1, read as the reverse complement.
GGGAGGGAAATGGTGCCCACCAGCTCCTTTGTTTCTGAAGAAGTCTCCCAATGATCCCTGCCTCTCCAGCACACACTCTGAGATTAGTAAACAAATCTCCCTCCCATATACCCGAGGTGTTTTTCAAATTGCTGCTTCTATGTTGTATTTCAAAGGGGCTGTTTTTGTGCTGTCTCTTTAAGGGGATGGGAGGAACTCAGTTTCCTCTCACCCTCCCAGCTTTCCCACCAGCTGGCTGATTTTTAAAGTTCCAGGTTTTAAGCCCTGCTGATTGTAAGAACTTGTAAAATTTGGCCCCTCCCTATCATTGTCAAGGCCAAATGTAATGGGGACTCATCTTCCCTGTGTGTGCTCCCTGGTGTGAGTCTGTTTCTTTTTCTTTTCCATGCCTGCACGTTCCCTCCCTACCGGGGACATTCCTGCAGTCCTTTTGGCTCCTAACTGTGTCTTCACCCTTTCTACCCTCTTTGATGTGGTCTCTTCTCTATATTAAGCTGTGGAGAGTTTGTCCTGCCAGTCTTCAGGTCATTTTCTGGGTTATTTACACTGATGTGGCTGTTATATAGTTCTATCAGTGGGACAAGGTGAGCTTAGAATCCTCTGCCATCTTCCCAAGAAGTCCTGTATGGCTCTTGAAATTTTGCTTTCAAAATAGTTTTCTGTCCTCTAGTTTGCCTGTAGTTTATCTTTCTTTGTCATTGGGTTTCTATGTCTCTTTCTGAGAAGGAAATATTTCATAGGTAAAACTCTGAATTATTAGTTGTTATAATATTAAAAGCTTAATCCCATAAAGATTAAAAGACTGGGGGGTATGAAAGGTATAAGCATTTCATAGAAAATTATATATGTGTGCATACACATATATGTTTACATATATGTGTATGCACAGGTACATGTAATTTTTACCATACAAAAATTAAAAATAGCTTGCAAAACTATTTCATAATTGATTTTTACCTTGTGACCCCAAAATGCAACATGAAACCTTGGAAATTTCAAAAGGACTTTTTTTTGACACTCACAGTAGAGTCAGAAAAGAACTCTGAAGGCCATTAATTTTAACTATGTGCATGCAGCTATGCTATGTATTAATCTTCCCTATCATTTTTCTTATCAAACTTATATTATCACAGACTATAGGATAGTTTTTTTAATCTTTCTTTCACTCTATGTACCAGGCAGGTGGCTGACTCTTGATCTCAAAATATGTGTCATTTTCTATGATGAGTGACTATTGAGTTTTTTTTTTCTTTCTGAGATGTAATTGGAGATTTAGCACTTTCTTCCACAAAAGAGTTTCTCAATATAGCATTTACTTTTATCTTCTGTGGAAAGGTAAGTGAAATCTGAGGGAAATAACACCTTTCTTTCTATTGAATTATATTTTTGATTAGCACTATAAAGTTCAAAAATTTTTGTCTTAGTTCTTCATAATATTGTTAATATCTGTGCCTTAAGCTCCCCCTTTACCAATTCTTTATCCTAACAAGAATCCTACAGATGTAGATTGTATGAATCATGTCTTCCATGACATGTATGGAAACATTTGCTAATAAGAATACATTTGTTTCCCTTTTAGTTACCAGATCGTTTGAAATTAATGCCTGTGAAAGATCCAGATAGTATGTTTTTGATTCACATACCCTAGATCCATGAGGTTCCCGGGTAAGATTTCTTTAAGGGACATTATAGTAATCGTACGGCCCCCTAGGCATTCACTGCCAACTTATTTTAAGATTTTTAAATATGTACTCACTGATGTTTAAAAGGAACAGATGGTTGAATTATTCTTTTCTGGGTGGTATTATTTAAAAATCTCTTACTAGTAGGATTTGAAAAGCATTTAATGGGGACTAATATTTTATGCAGCAAGGTTCTAGACAATGCAGAACATTATTAAACATTTACTCCACCTTATAGGGTCTCAGTGATATCATAATTTCAGGGCATCTCACAGAGACTACATCTTCTCTAATATGTGTAGAGTTTTGTAATGGAAATCTGAGATGCCTTTAAGATTCAGTGTATCCTATAGTTGTTTCTAGGGAGATTCTGAATTCATATTACAGGTAGGCTAGAGGCTGGTTCATAGTTTTTGTTTTGTTTTGTTTTAGATTCTGGGATCTACATAAAGTCCTCTTTATATGGGACTCTTGAATAATTTCATCTCTGGAATTCCTTTTCTGGAAAGAGGGGAGGTTAGGGAAATTGGTAATCAATGCCTATAACATTTATAATTTCTGTCTACCGCCTATCTACTCTTTATCTGTATTTTCTGTCTCTCATGTTGGTGCCTTCTCTCCCTCTCCTTCATAGCCCCCCATCTTTTCTTTCTACTATGAACTAGCTGGGTGGGTGCCAAAGATTCTCTTATGCCATTTCTGTAAGTAGTATTAATCATTGCTATTCTTCATTTAGAAAAAATAAAAATAAAACAGTTTTTTCAGGTGGTAGACCACAGCAATCATCTGAAAAGATGCAGGCTCAGCCCTACTTAAAGAAATGAACTAACATGATCTTAGAACATTTGTAATAGAAGGGACATTAGAGAGTTTCTCTAATAATTAGCATGACTTCACAAATTATGTATGGAAATTTTGGCCTTGTATAAAATGACATGATGAATTAGCGTTGGAAATAGAATCTGTATCTAAATCTTCAGAGTCCCGTTTCAAAGTTATGTGAATTTATAAATTCCCTTCCATTTATAATTGACTGTCTAGAATGTATCCACATTCAGTTTTTTGAACTTGGTCAATGGTTCACATCCTAATGAGTTAAATTGGATGGCTAAATCTCAGACCTGGTTTTGGACCACTTAATTTTAACTAAGCACCATGTAGCCCCGTGCATTGCTAAGTGGACCACTTTGCAGCACCATAATGATCTCTGCCTGTGTTGGTTCCAGCCACATAGGTAAGCATGTGAAGGATATCTGAGGAAATGAATGGATTATGAAATCAGTTTCTAAAAGCTACACACAGCTCTTCAATGTATTATAAAGGATGTAGTGAAAGAAATGAGGATAGGTTAATTAATTTCTCTAATCAGGAAAGTATATATATATCTGTTTGGATAAAGAGTTGGACTAGATGACTTTTAATATCCTTTCTACTTGAAACTATACCACAAAACTTGACCAATAGCTTATTGGTTGCATTAGTTTTTATTGCTCCATAACACATTACTTACAAACTTAGTGGCCTAAAACAATATAAATATTATTTCACAGTTTTACAGTTAGGAGTCCGGGTATGAAATAGCTTTGTTTAGGTCACACTCAGTTAAAATCAAGGTGTTAGCTGGGGCTATAATCTCATGTCAGGTTTGGAGTCCCCTTCAAACCTCATTAAGGTTGGGGGCAGAATTCAGTTCCTTGCAGTCATAGGACAGTGGACTTCAGTTCCCAGAGACTGTCTCTCCCCACACTCAGTTCACATCATGGCTGAAGAACCTCTCTCATTTCTCCTGTTTCTGATCTCTAGACTCTCCTTTTTTTTAAATAAAATCCTTACCTGATTGGGTCAGGCCCACCTAGGACGATCTCTTTAATGAACTTAAAGTAACCCATTGGGCTTAATTACATATGCAAAATCCCTTCACTTTTCTCCAAATAACATAACCTAGTTACAGGAGTGATAGCCTATCATATTAGTAGGTCCTTTCCCACTCAAAGGGGATGTACAGGGTGCTTATGCACTAGGGTGTGGGAATCTTGGGGGTCATTTTAGAATTCTGCCTACCACACTGGGAAAGAGTAGAATCCTATATTTGTGTTAAAGTATTGAAAATAACAAACATTATATCTAGAAGAACATATTTTCCTAGTTTAGTTTGTAAGCTTTTATCCTGTTCCCATAATTTTTAAATGACATTATTTTTCCTTATATGAGATTAAAACATAGTCTATAATTCAGAAATGGGGAAAAAAAGCACTGCAGCCAAATTAAGTAAGCTGGAGTCATCTGTACTGGGCTAGTTTGTCTGGAGTATTTGTTAAGGCTTTGGGAATGGCTCTGTTTTCAATTCCAGTTAAGATACATAATAGATTTATCCTCTTAGTTAAAAAAAAAAAAATCACATGACTCCTAAATTGTACTAGTAATGAAATAATCTATTCTATCCTAAAAAATGGAAATGATAATAAAATATACATGGAAGAAAAAATTTTACTTTTTTCCCCTAAAACACCATTCTGTGATTTATTAAAATTCATGCTATTGTAGGTCAGTGTCTATATGTGCTGGTGCATTTTTCTGAGAGTAGAAAGGAGTTTTGCATGCCTGAGTGGTTCAATTGGTTAAGCGACTGCCTTTGGCTCAGGTCATGACCCTGGAGTCCCGGAATCGAGTCCCGCATCAGGCTCCCTACTTAGCAGGGAGTCTGCTTCTCCTTCTGACCTTACCCCCTCTTGTGCTCTCTCTCAAATAAATAAATAAAATCTTAAAAAAAAAGAAAAGGGTTTTGTTTCCCTCTTCTGATATCCCTTTATAAAACTATTACTAACACTTTGCCATTTAATTGGTATATGATTTTCTTTGTGGGCATCTGAAGTTAGGTTCTAGTTTAAGGAATTTGCTACTTACATTTAGTTCCTGGGCTAACTTCTAGTTCTCAACTCTATTGAATACATTGGCTGATAGTAAAAACTTAGTTATTTATCAGTAAATATCTGTCTCAAATGCCCATACTTCATAGCCAAATTGTATTTGCTTGTAAGCTTGACATGAATTATTTAGTTATATTTATGAAAAGTGCTTAATAAAACTATGAAAGCATAGAAAAAAACCCAATGCCAGTTGTTTGTCTGCAATTTATTTCTATTTGCTCAGGATAGACTTTGGAGTGTGTACTTTCCATAAACTTTGCTTAAAAGTGGTTTATGTTAGTGCATCCTCCGAAGGCTCCAATGAAGAGACATGTTTTAAGGATTGGTAAGTAGGTGGGTGAATGAGGATGTGTGGGGTCATTTTCAAAAAGCAGACAGAGTCAGCTCTTTTTCTCCCCCATTTAGCTGATGACACAGATTTGTATGCAGCGAGCCAGGGGGTCAGCATTTGCCTCACTGCCTCTCTGAACATTCTGGTCATGTTGGTCTATCATCTGTTTATCACTCACCCTTTTTCAGCTTGTGCTGTCCACCTGACCCACCAGAAGGGACTTGACAGCAAAACCGCAAACTTCACTAAGGTGCTAGCAGCATTCTTTTCACTTTCAAAAACAGTAAGCTTATTTCATTTTTGGGATTGGTCCAAGTCTTCCTCACAACCAAACTCAAAGGGGCATTCACATTCAATTTACTCAGTATAGCAGACTGACCTTCAATGTATGTCTTACAAAAAAATAAACTCTAATGAGGGCCCAAAGAGGTACAGGATTGCTCGAAGGCCATCTCTAGTAATAGCTTGCCTTTTTGAGCCAGTTCTTTCTCATGAAGGTTACAAGCTTTTAGTTTTCTTTTAATATATATTCTGATGCTTAGAAGAAATGCTGAAAGAAAAACTTCACTCTTAGGAAAAAGACTTAAATTTCAGTGGTTATAAACATGTGTATTTCTGGATTTTTAGGCTATATGATACATATTAATTACTTAGAATCTCACTTATTTAACAGAGTTTCTTGTCAAATTTCAGTTAAATTTCACTTCCTGGTTCTCATTCTTATTCTAATATTCAACTTTGGGATAGAAATTGAAGAAGGAAGATTAAGGTGCAATATACTTTCCCCCTAACATGGAAATATCTTATATTTTAGTATAAAATAAAGATTTGGATATTTTCCAGAAAGTTGACAATAATTTAGACTCTTACCATAGTGTATTTAAGTATGTTTTTCTACACCTTAATTATCTTTTAAATCTTCATCAATTTCATACACAACTAGCATTTCAAAGACTCAAAGATATGATACAACACGGTACATTCTTAGAATGTTGAGGTGCAGGTAGAACATAAGGAGTGTGTGGAGGTAAGGGGCGATGTAGTTAGAAATGGGAAGAAATCAGATGGTTCTCGGTGGTGTGTGGTATGTGTATACATGTATGGTGCTGAATCAAGGATTTGGACTTTATCCTGAGGGAATAGGGAAATTACTGAAGGATTTTACAGAGTGAAGTTGTATGATTAGATGTATTTTTAAGGGTCATTTTGGCAGTTGTGAGTGAGGTGCACTGGAGAGTTTCCATATTGGAAGCAGAGAAAGCTCTTGGGAATTATTATTATATTACAGATAAGAGATAACCTTAACAACAAAAGAAAAGAAAAGAAAAAGAAAAAAACAACAAGGTTTAAGGATAATCAGAGTGGTAGCTGAGGAAGTACGTACTTCTAATTCTTTCACTAAATTTAAATTATTTTGTTTTTCTTAGCCTCTTTAGTCTTGCTATGAGGTTCAAAGTTATAAATCTCAAACATATTCTTAGAACATGAATCCTCAGACCCCCAAGGCAACATTAAATGTGAAAACATTCCTAAGAAATTGGTTGAGGGCATTTTTTTTCTTTAATTTTTTATTGTTATGTTAATCACCATACATTACATCATTAGTTTTTGATGTAGTGTTCCATGATTCATTGTTTGTGCATAACACCTAGTGCTCTACGCAGAACGTGCCCTCCTTAATACCCATCACCAGGCTAACCCATCCCCCCACCCCCCGCCCCTCTAGAACCCTCAGGTTATTTTTCAGAGTCCATCGTCTCTCATGGTTCATCTCCCCCTCCGATTTACCCCCCTTCATTCTTCCCCTCCTGTTATCTTCTTCTTCTTTTTTTTCTTAACATATATTGCATTATCTGTTTCAGAGGTACAGATCTGTGATTCAACAGTCTTGCACAATTCACAGCGCTCACCATAGCACGTACCCTCCCCAATGTCTATCACCCAGCCACCCCATCCCTCCCACCCCCCACCACTCCAGCAACCCTCGGTTTGTTTCCTGAGATTAAGAATTCCTCATATCAGTGAGGTCATATGATACATGTCTTTCTCTGATTGACTTATTTCACTCAGCATAAAACCCTTCAGTTCCATTCACATCATTGCCAATGGCAAGATCTCATTCCTTTTGATGGCTGCAGAATATTCCATTGTGTATATATACCACATCTTTATCCATTCATCTGTCAATGGACATCTTGGCTCTTTCCTTGGTTTGGCTATTTTGGAGCTTGCTGCTATAAACATTGGGGTGCACGTACCCCTTCGGATCCCTACATTTGTATCTTTGAGGGCATTTTTATTTCTAAGGATCTTATGGTATATTAAAAAAAA